>NC_058082.1:522861896-523203325 GCF_014858855.1 Bufo gargarizans | reverse complement strand
TCCTTATATTCTCCTCTCACACTTCTCTAGTTGCCAGTTATAGAGCTTCCTGCCTGGACTTCTATACTGACCCACTGGAGCTGTCAATCCTGGTTGTTGTTCCAGAGTGCTACCCTCCGGATCCCTGTTGGGCTTTTTGTTGTCTCCTGTTGTCGCCCACCTGGGATTATATGTTTAGTCTGTATTGTCTGTCCTCCCCTTGGTGTTTTCCTTTAGAGCTAATGGTGCGGACTAGTGTTCCCACCGCCCTGTTCACTATCTAGGGCTCATCTTGGGGAAAGCCAGGGTTTTAGGCACGTGATCAGCGTACGGGTGAGGAACCCATCTAGGGACGTCAGGGCAGCCAGGTGCCAGCCGCAAGGTGAGTCAGGGGTCACCACCTTCCCTCTCACTTGGGCAGGGCCTTCCTCTTTCCCTCCCTCTGTGTCACGTATGTGATAGTCACGCCGATCGTGATAGCAGCATGTCATGCTGGAGACACCACAGGTTTACAGGTACAGGGCTTGGAAAGGGTTAATCCGCCTAACCGTGGGGGAGATCATAGACGGCTACTTTTAAACAGGAAATCCTTTTGGATTTTCCGTATGGATTCTCGTGTTCCAAAAGGTCTTAATAGTAAACATAATCTTATATTACATTATTGATTCTTATTCTGTCTCTTGTATTTTTTAAAAAGCACAAATGTATATGTTTTTTTTTTTTTGTATTTGTATGCAATGTCACTTAGAAGCAGCCTTTGAGGTGGAGTCTGTTAATTGTTCAGTGTCACACCTGTTTTTTGATGATATCTTTCTCTATTTATGTCAGATGAATACTTCAGTTTTTTGTCATGAGTAAGGGTCCACATTTTTGTGATCCGAAACGCGTAAATATGTATGTATGCATGTCGGTTTTTAAGGCACGTATGTCTTAAAGATTATCACTTTTCTTGGGAAGCTGGATTTTTCTTCTGTTTTATTTTTTGGCATTTGGCGCTTTGTTCCTGACAACTATCAGCGCCTCCCTTGGATTTTGAACAGCCAGGTGAGCACTGCAATCTGACTTTGTACATACTGTGGGGATTTACTCCAGTAGCCTGGGGTGCGGCTGCAGTATAGAGGCAAATGGAGCCCAGGTAATGAAGCAAAAGAGTGTTTATTTCACACTTGCTCAAACAGAAAAAGCAGAACAGTCACTTGGTGTTCACACACAAAATAACAGAGCTTCACCTGGCTCCTTTACTGGAATGAGTCCTGTTCTGGCCGATCGCACAGCCACATAACGTGGGGAGTAGGCACCCGCCCAACTCTTTACCTACTCCCAATAAAAGCAGGCCTGGATTGGTTTTGCAGACATACTAAGTATTAAAGGTGTCAACAGCTTCTGCTGTTAACACACAAAATCCGGCTCTTACCTCACCGAGGCCAGGAACCTCGGTGACACGTATCTGCCTTCCATTACGGTACCCTGCACCTTACCACAATACATACTGTGGCAGTGGAGCTGCCAGATGGCCATATGAAGGCCATTGAAATGGTGTATCTCACCCAGAGGAGCCTGGGTGAGAACAGGAAAGGCTGGGAGAATAGGTATTTCCCACTGTCTGCAGCAGCCAGGCTGGTAATGAAATTAATTAACAGGTGGCTGAGGAGCTCAGGTAAATGTGGGCTGAGCTCCTCAATCAGGGCTACCAGTCTGAGGAAGGAGCAGGCCAAAGCCTGTGGGAGCCAGGACCTTCTAACCCTGTGTGGGGTAAGCACCATGTTGTGTTTTGGGGAGCTGGGTGGTAGACCCAGATCCCGATAGAGAGGGAGAACTTCTGTTTAGTCAGTGGTCAGACGGCTGAGGATTTTTGTTTATGCTTTATGTTTTTGGTCTGTTGTAAAAGTGATAATAAAGCTGGCCGTGGCCAGTTTACACCCAAATCTGCAGTGTTGGAGTGGCTTCTTGAGGTGTGCCAACCGTCTAAGTAGAGACGATAGCGATCCTGGAGAGCTAAGTGACCCCCGAGTTGTCACAATTAGAGTTGAGCGAACACATGGATGTTCGGGTTCGAGAAGTTCGGCCGAACTTCCCGGAAATGTTCGGGTTCAGAATCCGAACCCGACCCGAACTTCGTCCCGAACCCCATTGAAGTCAATGGGGACCCGAACTTTTCGGCACTAAAAAGGTTGTAAAACAGCCCAGGAAAGAGCTAGAGGGCTGCAAAAGGAAGCAAAATGTAGGTAAATCCCCTGCAAACAAATGTGGATAGGGAAATGAATTAAAATAAAATAAATAACAATTAACCAATATCAATTGGAGAGAGGTCCCATAGCAGAGAATCTGGCTTCACGTCACCCACCACTGTAACAGTCCATTGTCATATATTTAGGCCCAGGCACCCAGGCAGAGGAGAGAGGTCCCGTAACAGAGAATCTGGCTTCATGTCAGCAGAGAATCAGTCTGCATGTCATAGCAGAGAATCAGGCTTCACGTCACCCACCACTGTAACAGTCCATTGTCATATATTTAGGCCCAGGCACCCAGGCAGAGGAGAGAGGTCCCGTAACAGAGAATCTGGCTTCATGTCAGCAGAGAATCAGTCTGCATGTCATAGCAGAGAATCAGGCTTCACGTCAGCCACCACTGTAACAGTCCATTGTCATATATTTAGGCCCAGGCACCCAGGCAGAGGAGAGAGGTCCCGTAACAGAGAATCTGGCTTCATGTCAGCAGAGAATCAGTCTGCATGTCATAGCAGAGAATCAGGCTTCACGTCAGCCACCACTGTAACAGTCCATTGTCATATATTTAGGCCCAGGCACCCAGGCAGAGGAGAGAGGTCCCGTAACAGAGAATCTGGCTTCATGTCAGCAGAGAATCAGTCTGCATGTCATAGCAGAGAATCAGGCTTCACGTCAGCCACCACTGTAACAGTCCATTGTCATATATTTAGGCCCAGGCACCCAGGCAGAGGAGAGAGGTCCCGTAACAGAGAATCTGGCTTCATGTCAGCAGAGAATCAGTCTGCATGTCATAGCAGAGAATCAGGCTTCACGTCAGCCACCACTGTAACAGTCCATTGTCATATATTTAGGCCCAGGCACCCAGGCAGAGGAGAGAGGTCCCGTAACAGAGAATCTGGCTTCATGTCAGCAGAGAATCAGTTTGCATGTCATAGCAGAGAATCAGGCTTCACGTCAGCCACCACTGTAACAGTCCATTGTCATATATTTAGGCCCAGGCACCCAGGCAGAGGAGAGAGGTCCCGTAACAGAGAATCTGGCTTCATGTCAGCAGAGAATCAGTCTGCATGTCATAGCAGAGAATCAGGCTTCACGTCAGCCACCACTGTAACAGTCCATTGTCATATATTTAGGCCCAGGCACCCAGGCAGAGGAGAGAGGTCCCGTAACAGAGAATCTGGCTTCATGTCAGCAGAGAATCAGTCTGCATGTCATAGCAGAGAATCAGGCTTCACGTCAGCCACCACTGTAACAGTCCATTGTCATATATTTAGGCCCAGGCACCCAGGCAGAGGAGAGAGGTCCCGTAACAGAGAATCTGGCTTCATGTCAGCAGAGAATCAGTTTGCATGTCATAGCAGAGAATCAGGCTTCACGTCAGCCACCACTGTAACAGTCCATTGTCATATATTTAGGCCCAGGCACCCAGGCAGAGGAGAGAGGTCCCGTAACAGAGAATCTGGCTTCATGTCAGCACAGAATCAGTTTGCATGTCATAGCAGAGAATCAGGCTTCACGTCAGCCACCAGTGTAACAGTCCATTGTCATATATTTAGGCCCAGGCACCCAGGCAGAGGAGAGAGGTCCCGTAACAGAGAATCAGGCTTCATCTCAGCAGAGACTCAGTCTGCATGTCATAGTAGAGGTTCATTCAACTTTGGGTTGCCTCGCAATATAATGGTAAAATGAAAATAAAAATAGGATTGAATGAGGAAGTGCCCTGGAGTACAATAATATATGGTTAAGGAGAGGTAGTTAATGTCTAATCTGCACAAGGGATGGACAGGTCCTGTGGGATCCATGCCTGGTTCATTTTTATGAACGTCAGCTTGTCCACATTGGCTGTAGACAGGCGGCTGCGTTTGTCTGTAATGACGCCCCCTGCTGTGCTGAATACTCGATCAGACAAAACGCTGGCCGCCGGGCAGGCCAGCACCTCCAAGGCATAAAAGGCTAGCTCTGGCCACGTGGACAATTTAGAGACCCAGAAGTTGAATGGGGCCGAACCATCAGTCAGTACGTGGAGGGGTGTGCACACGTACTGTTCCACCATGTTAGTGAAATGTTGCCTCCTGCTAACACGTTGCGTATCAGGTGGTGGTGCAGTTAGCTGTGGCGTGTTGACAAAACTTTTCCACATCTCTGCCATGCTAACCCTGCCCTCAGAGGAGCTGGCCGTGACACAGCTGCCTTGGCGACCTCTTGCTCCTCCTCTGCCTTGGCCTTGGGCTTCCACTTGTTCCCCTGTGACATTTGGGAATGCTCTCAGTAGCGCGTCTACCAACGTGCGCTTGTACTCGCGCATCTTCCTATCACGCTCCAGTGCAGGAAGTAAGGTGGGCACATTGTCTTTGTACCGTGGATCCAGCAGGGTGGCAACCCAGTAGTCCGCACACGTTAAAATGTGGGCAACTCTGCTGTCGTTGCGCAGGCACTGCAGCATGTAGTCGCTCATGTGTGCCAGGCTGCCCAGGGGTAAGGACAAGCTGTCCTCTGTGGGAGGCGTATCGTCATCGTCCTGCGTTTCCCCCCAGCCACGCACCAGTGATGGGCCCGAGCTGCGTTGGGTGCCACCCCGCTGTGACCATGCTTCATCCTCATCCTCCTCCACCTCCTCCTCATCCTCGTCCTCCTCGTCCTCCAGTAGTGGGCCCTGGCTGGCCACATTTGTACCTGGCCTCTGCTGTTGCAAAAAACCTCCCTCTGAGTCACTTCGAAGAGACTGGCCTGAAAGTGCTAAAAATGACCCCTCTTCCTCCTCCTCCTCCTCCTGGGCCACCTCCTCTTCCATCATCGCCCTAAGTGTTTTCTCAAGGAGACATAGAAGTGGTATTGTAACGCTGATAACGGCGTCATCGCCACTGGCCATGTTGGTGGAGTACTCGAAACAGCGCAACAGGGCACACAGGTCTCGCATGGAGGCCCAGTCATTGGTGGTGAAGTGGTGCTGTTCCGCAGTGCGACTGACCCGTGCGTGCTGCAGCTGAAACTCCACTATGGCCTGCTGCTGCTCGCACAGTCTGTCCAGCATGTGCAAGGTGGAGTTCCACCTGGTGGGCACGTCGCATATGAGGCGGTGAGCGGGAAGGCCGAAGTTACGCTGTAGCGCAGACAGGCGAGCAGCGGCAGGATGTGAACGCCGGAAGCGCGAACAGACGGCCCGCACTTTATGCAGCAGCTCTGACATGTCGGGGTAGTTGTGAATGAACTTCTGCACCACCAAATTCAGCACATGCGCCAAGCAAGGGATGTGCGTCAAACCGGCTAGTCCCAGAGCTGCAACGAGATTTCGCCCATTATCGCACACCACCAGGCCGGGCTTGAGGCTCACCGGCAGCAACCACTCGTCGGTCTGTTGTTCTATACCCCGCCACAACTCCTGTGCGGTGTGGGGCCTGTCCCCCAAACATATGAGTTTCAGAATGGCCTGCTGACGTTTACCCCGGGCTGTGCTGAAGTTGGTGGTGAAGGTGTGTGGCTGACTGGATGAGCAGGTGGAAGAAGAGGAGGAGGAAGCTGAGTAGGAGGAGGTGGCAACAGGAGGCAAAGAATGTTGCCCTGCGATCCTTGGCGGCGGAAGGACGTGCGCCAAACAGCTCTCCGCCTGGGGCCCAGCTGCCACTACATTTACCCAGTGTGCAGTTAGGGAGATATAGCGTCCCTGGCCGTGCTTACTGGTCCACGTATCTGTGGTTAGGTGGACCTTGCCACAGATGGCGTTGCGCAGTGCACACTTGATTTTATCGGATACTTGGTTGTGCAGGGAAGGCACGGCTCTCTTGGAGAAGTAGTGCCGGCTGGGAACAACATACTGTGGGACAGCAAGCGACATGAGCTGTTTGAAGCTGTCTGTGTCCACCAGCCTAAATGACAGCATTTCATAGGCCAGTAGTTTAGAAATGCTGGCATTCAGGGCCAGGGATCGAGGGTGGCTAGGTGGGAATTTACGCTTTCTCTCAAATGTTTGTGAGATGGAGAGCTGAACGCTGCCGTGTGACATGGTTGAGATGCTTGGTGACGGAGGTGGTGGTGTTGGTGGTACATCCCCTGTTTGCTGGGCGGCAGGTGCCAACGTTCCTCCAGAGGCGGAGGAAGAGGCCGAGGCGGCAGCAGCAGAAGAGGCCGAGGCGGCAGCAGCAGAAGAGGTAGCAGGGGGAGCCTGAGTGACTTCCTTGGTTTTAAGGTGTTTACTCCACTGCAGTTCATGCTTTGCATGCAGGTGCCTGGTCATGCAGGTTGTGCTAAGGTTCAGAACGTTAATGCCTTGCTTCAGGCTCTGATGGCACAGCGTGCAAACCACTCGGGTCTTGTCGTCAGCACATTGTTTGAAGAAGTGCCATGCCAGGGAACTCCTTGAAGCTGCCTTTGGGGTGCTCGGTCCCAGATGGCGGCGGTCAGTAGCAGGCGGAGTCTCTTGGCGGCGGGTGTTCTGCTTTTGCCCACTGCTCCCTCTTTTGCTACGCTGTTGGCTCGGTCTCACCACTGCCTCTTCCTCCGAACTGTGAAAGTCAGTGGCACGACCTTCATTCCATGTGGGGTCTAGGACCTCATCGTCCCCTGCATCGTCTTCCACCCAGTCTTGATCCCTGACCTCCTGTTCAGTCTGCACACTGCAGAAAGACGCAGCAGTTGGCACCTGTGTTTCGTCATCATCAGAGACATGCTGAGGTGGTATTCCCATGTCCTCATCATCAGGAAACATAAGTGGTTGTGCGTCAGTGCATTCTATGTCTTCCACCGCTGGGGAAGGGCTAGGTGGATGCCCTTGGGAAACCCTGCCAGCGGAGTCTTCAAACAGCATAAGAGACTGCTGCATAACTTGAGGCTCAGACAGTTTCCCTGGTATGCATGGGGGTGATGTGACAGACTGATGGGCTTGGTTTTCAGGCGCCATCTGTGCGCTTTCTGCAGAAGACTGGGTGGGAGATAATGTGAACGTGCTGGATCCACTGTCGGCCACCCAATTGACTAATGCCTGTACCTGCTCAGGCCTTACCATCCTTAGAACGGCATTGGGCCCCACCAAATATCGCTGTAAATTATGGCGGCTACTGGGACCTGAGGTAGTTGGTACACTAGGATGTGTGGCTGTGGCAGAACGGCCACGTCCTCTCCCAGCACCAGAGGGTCCACTAACACCACCACGACCATGTCCACGTCCTTTACTAGATGTTTTCCTCATTGTTATCGTTCACCACAACAACAAAAATATTATTTGGCCCAATGTATTGAATTCAAATTCAGGCCTTTTTTTACAGACACCTAACACTATCTGGCTATCTATTTAGGTACCGTATTACACTAATACAGGCACAGCAGTAACCACAGATTTAGCTGACTATAAATTTGAGGCCTATTATTTAGGCGCTGGGTGACAGGTATACGTTTACAGACAGAATTAGACTGGGATATGCACAGTAGCGTGTGTGTGAAGTTATTGAGAATGACCCTATGTGCACCTTGAATCTTATATACCCTTTTAGGGATAGATTTAATGTAGGTCTGATACAGCAGAAACCACTAAATTAGGAAATTGCTAAATTGGGAATTGTATTTCAACCCAGATCAAAAACTGTGCTTTGACGGACACTAAATAACTTGACCAGCTACAGCAATAAAGACAGATTTGGATGAATATAAATTTGAGGCCTATTATTTAGGCGCTGGGTGACAGGTATACGTTTACAGTCAGAATTAGACTGGGATATGGCCAAAAAATAACCACACTATTGATGGTTAAATGCACTTGGTGTGATAGCTTGACCCTGATGTAGGATATAGCCAAAAAACAACCACACTATTGAGGGTTAAATGCACTTGGTGACAGCTTGCCTCTGATGTAGTATATGGCCAAAAAATAACCACACTATTGATGGTTAAATGCACTTGGTGTGACAGCTTGACCCTGATGTAGGATATAGCCAAAAAACAACCACACTATTGAGGGTTAAATGCACTTGGTGACAGCTTGCCCCTGATGTAGTATATGGCCAAAAAATAACCACACTATTGATGGTTAAATGCACTTGGTGTGACAGCTTCACCCTGATGTAGGATATAGCCAAAAAACAACCACACTATTGAGGGTTAAATGCACTTGGTGACAGCTTGCCCCTGATGTAGTATATGGCCAAAAAATAACCACACTATTGATGGTTAAATGCACTTGGTGTGACAGCTTCACCCTGATGTAGGATATAGCCAAAAACAACCACACTATTGAGGGTTAAATGCACTTGGTGGCAGCTTGTGCTGGCGCACCACAAGACACAAAATGGCCGCCGATCACCCCAGAAAAAAGTGACTGAAAAACGCTCTGGGCAGCCTAAAAACAGTGAGCAATTGAATAGCAGCAGTTCAATCATCCACAGCTGCAGATCGATCACTGAATGAAGTCTTTTGGAGGAGTTAATCACTGCCTAATCTCGCCCTAACGTCGCAGCTGCAACCTCTCCCTATACTGATCAGAGCAGAGTGACGTGCGGCGCTACGTGACTCCAGCTTAAATAGAGGCTGGGTCACATGCTGCACTGGCCAATCACAGCCATGCCAATAGTAGGCATGGCTGTGATGGCCTCTTGGGGCAAGTAGTATGACGCTTGTTGATTGGCTTCTTTGCAGCCTTTCAAAAAGCTCCAAGAAAGCGACGAACACCGAACCCGGACTTTTACGAAAATGTCCGGGTTCGGGTCCGTGTCACGGACACCCCAAAATTCGGTACGAACCCGAACTATACAGTTCGGGTTCGCTCATCCCTAGTCACAATACACACACACATACATACACTTAGCTTTATATAATATACAAATATATAGATGAACCATTGCACAATTATCAGTCACTTCATATTCCTTTGAATGGCAACATGCTATTTACACTTTTCAATATATCATTTTTAATTTTAATATTAGAAAAAATACACATAAATAATTATATATAATTATGCTTTGTTATGTTGCTGAGAGGCCTAGATGTCCAAATGTGATTGCCGCCCTTGGGTTTTATATTGCTACAACAGTGATATAGAAAACTAAGCTTTGTTCTAATTGGTGCTAAGAATTGATAATAATTAGCTTTAGTATTAAATTTCTGTATTGTATTCTTTAGCGTATTTTGCATACAAATTTCATAATCTCATTTGTTTTTATTTAATCTAAAAATTATGCTTCTCCATTTTTTTTAAACTTTAAATTATCCTAATTACATGTGCACAATCGTAATGAAAGAACACCTTTTAAAGAAAATAAACTGGAAATTTTATGGTCCAGCGAGTTGGATATAATTACGGGCCAAAGTGCACCTTATAATTTGCAACGCATGCAAGTATAAATAACCTGTTTGCTTTTCTGTAAAGTCCTGGTTGAGAAAAGAAGAGCAGAAGTGTAGATCAATTTTTAAGTATTTATGTCCTGACCAAAAATCTAATGTCAGCAGATGCAATAAATAACTGAATTTATTACGCTAAAGGGATAGCTACCGTAAGTCTGTGTTTAGCTCTAGATTTTTCACACTCCCAGCAGAGGGGCTAGCCATAAAGAATAAAATTGATCAAATGTATCATAAAATTCCACTTTGCCATTACTTTATTTAGCCCACATGACTGCAGACTATGATTCAGCTAATCACAGTGCTTATGTTCCATCTTTTTTTCATAGCATGTCCAAGAACAAAGCTAATAAAGTGGATGTTCCCGTTTAAAGAACAACATAGATAATAAATATTATTTATTATACATTGGAAATGATTATTTATGTATACTATGTATGCATAATAAACTACCATTGTCTAGGACAAAATTGCAATAGTGTTTTCACCATTTGCATGCTTTACAGGGAGTGCAGAATTATTAGGCAAATGAGTATTTTGACCACATCATCCTCTTTATGCATGATGTCTTACTCCAAGCTGTATAGGCTCGAAAGCCTACTACCAATTAAGCATGTTAGGTGATGTGCATCTCTGTAATGAGAAGGGATGTGGTCTAATGACATCAACACCTTATATCAGGTGTGCATAATTATTAGGCAACTTCCTTTCCTTTGGCAAAATGGGTCAAAAGAAGGACTTGACAGGCTCAGAAAAGTCAAAAATAGTGAGATATCTTGCAGAAGGATGCAGCACTCTTAAAATTGCAAAGCTTCTGAAGCGTGATCATCGAACAATCAAGCGTTTCATTCAAAATAGTCAACAGGGTCGCAAGAAGTGTGTGGAAAAACCAAGGTGCAAAATAACTGCCCATGAACTGAGAAAAGTCAAGCGTGCAGCTGCCAAGATGCCACTTGCGACCAGTTTGGCCATATTTCAGAGCTGCAACATCACTGGAGTGCCCAAAAGCACAAGGTGTGCAATACTCAGAGACATGGCCAAGGTAAGAAAGGCTGAAAGACAACCACCACTGAACAAGACACACAAGCTGAAACGTCAAGACTGGGCCAAGAAATATCTCAAGACTGATTTTTCTAAGGTTTTATGGACTGATGAAATGAGAGTGAGTCTTGATGGGCTAGATGGATGGGCCCGTGGCTGGATTGGTAAAGGGCAGAGAGCTCCAGTCCGACTCAGATGCCAGCAAGGTGGAGGTGGAGTACTGGTTTGGGCTGGTATCATCAAAGATGAGCTTGTGGGGCCTTTTCGGGTTGAGGATGGAGTCAAGCTCAACTCCCAGTCCTACTGCCAGTTTCTGGAAGACACCTTCTTCAAGCAGTGGTACAGGAAGAAGTCTGCATCCTTCAAGAAAAACATGATTTTCATGCAGGACAATGCTCCATCACACGCGTCCAAGTACTCCACAGCGTGGCTGGCAAGAAAGGGTATAAAAGAAGAAATCTAATGACATGGCCTCCTTGTTCACCTGATCTGAACCCCATTGAGAACCTGTGGTCCATCATCAAATGTGAGATTTACAAGGAGGGAAAACAGTACACCTCTCTGAACAGTGTCTGGGAGGCTGTGGTTGCTGCTGCACGCAATGTTGATGGTGAACAGATCAAAACACTGACAGAATCCATGGATGGCAGGCTTTTGAGTGTCCTTGCAAAGAAAGGTGGCTATATTGGTCACTGATTTGTTTTTGTTTTGTTTTTGAATGTCAGAAATGTATATTTGTGAATGTTGAGATGTTATATTGGTTTCACTGGTAAAAATAAATAATTGAAATGGGTATATATTTGTTTTTTGTTAAGTTGCCTAATAATTATGCACAGTAATAGTCACCTGCACACACAGATATCCCCCTAAAATAGCTAAAACTAAAAACAAACTAAAAACTACTTCCAAAAATATTTAGCTTTGATATTAATGATTTTTTTGTGTTCATTGAGAACATGGTTGTTGTTCAATAATAAAATTAATCCTCAAAAATACAACATGCCTAATAATTCTGCACTCCCTGCATACATTGAGTAAACAACTCTATATTTGTATTAAACATTGCTACATTAGTAGTTGATAAGGTTAAAAAAGGTGCATGTCTATAAAGTCCAATTTATGTATAATCTTACAGTGATGATCCAGAAGAAATCTGAAATCCTAATAAGATAGAAGCCAGTTTCCCCATACTAGGGGAAAACATCTTTTCAACACCAACTATGACAATCAAAATATATCCCTGTCCCATCTGACATCAAATTCCTATAATTTTTTATATTATTTTTTTTCAAGGAAGGTACCAAGTATTTCAGCATTGTAAGCCAAAAAGTACTCTTATGATAACAAATCCATTGTCACATGGCACCAAAGGTGCACTCGGTCTCCCATCAGCCGCAGACCTGCTGCTTAGCTTCGGGAGCAAGGATCTGTGTTTAGCCTTGTTCCCAGGGCAAATTTGCTATCTGGGAGGCTCCCTGCTCCCAGGTCTGCCTTGAGCGCCGAACTGATCACTCGGTGCTCGATTTGTCTGTCTGTCGTTCATGTGGCGCTGGCCACGTCACATGACCCTCACTCCCCACTATAAATACAGGCAGCCTGCTGGCCACAGGTTGCCTGTTAATTTTAGGTATCTGGTAATTGTTTTGTTCCTGCATACTTACCTGATCCTGTGTTCCCTGACGATTCTCTGCCTGCTCCTCCTGTACTGCGCATCTCTCCTGGTATCCTGACCCCGGCTTCCACCTGACGATTCTTTGCAGACTCCTGTTGTACTTCATTTCTCTCCTGGTATTTGACCTTGGCTTTTCCTGAATATTCTCTGCTCATTCCTTAGTACTGCGTAGCTCTCTAGGTATTTACCCGGTCCGTTCACGTTCCGTTATTTGTCTTGTCTGTATTCCCAGCACATATCCTAAGTTAGGGACTGCCGTCTAGTTGTCCCCTGTCATTAGGACTTGCGAGGCAAGTAGGCAGGGCCAGGGGTGAGGGTGGAGCGCAGTGGTCACTATCCTCCCCCCTGTGTGTAGTGTACATTACCGTCACATCCATTCATGATTACAGGAAAACTCCTGCAAAAAAAGGTGTATTCTCTAACCTGCTAGAAAGGTACACTATGTAATCAGTAGTGAAAGTAATCTTCTCATCAATAACTGTATTTGTGAGCTATCCCCTTCCTTGTAACTTTAGCTGCGTCATGTAACTAGCTCTCTGATCTCCAACTGACTCAGGTCATTCCCATGAGACTGACATTATGGTTCCCATAGGAATATCTATAGAAACGGACTTCCTGTCCCCACATAAGATGCTGTGTTATTTGAAAAGTCTGATTGCTGGTCACATGACACAGCCGAGAAGCAGAAGAAGGGAGAGGATAACTCATAAATGCAGTCACTGCTAAGAAGATTACATCATGTACCTTTCAAGCAGGTCAGAGAACATATATATATATATATATATATATATATATATACATACATACATATATATATCCAAAAAACGGGCAGCACTCCGAAAAAATAAATGAAAAAAAGTTTTATTCACCCATATGGAAATGCGACGTTTTGGCTCAGTACTAGAGCCTTCCTCAAGCGGACTTTATATATGGGATTTGCTTATGCCCACTTGAGCATGAAAAGGGGGGACCTCGAATGTATGATGGTGATTGTGATCACCCATGGTGCAGTTAAATTGAGTCGGATAAAAGTTGTAAAATTGGAGTGGAGGATCGGTATTTAACCCAGCCATCCCAAACCTTAAGAAACCTATCGTGAGTTCTCAATTCCCAAGCCGGTAGTTCTTCCATGTGAAAAATGTGGTTAACTTTGTGTAGCCATTGTGAAAGGGTGGGGGAGCTTGGTTGGTTCCAATGTTGAGGAATCAATGATTTAGCTGCGGCGGTAAGGTGCTGAAAAATAATTATTTTTTAATGCGGCGGAAAAAAGAAAATAAATTGGATTCCAACTCAAACCAATCTATGCGTGAACTAGGACAGAATGAGAATCCCTTTGACAGGACACTTACTTGAGCAGAGGTTAATTCTTGGAGGATAAGTTGACTACAATCATTTTCTCCTCCCTGCACTCATCTTGGTTGCCGTGGGTCGATTCTTGTTGCTTCGTAGTCTGCCTGGCTCTTCCGTGTCTACGACCACCTCTCCTGATACGTCGCCGTGTCTCTCCAGCATTTGTGGAGTTTTGTCTAAAAAAGACTGCTCATCATTTGGAGGTGCCTGAGTTGTTTTCCTCCGTCTTCTCACGTCCCTCTGTTGGGTGTTGTATTGTCTCTCAGTTTGCCAATTATAAACATTGCCTTTTTTATACTCATCTGTATCTCTACACCACTTTGTTATTTTATTCTCCTCCGATTCCAGCTGGAACTGCTTCATTTGAGTAGATGTATCATCCATATATATAGTAAAGTCCTCAGGGGATAAAAGAGACTGCAAATTAGCCTCTATGTCCCCTATTTCACAGTGTAAAATTAAAAGTTCATGTTGCAAATACTAATATTATAGCAAAATAAAGTCCAAAGAATATCGATTAGATAAAGCTTCAAATTTCTTGCAAAACAGGGGATTGCTGTGAAAAAGGTTTGGTCGAATATTGGATCGCATTCCTCTGGGGATCTTCTACGTTCTGTGGTATTCACCAAGTGTCGTCATGTGTAAACGAAGGGATACCATACGTTTGGAGATTGTCTCAAACTTTTGTTTTTATTCTTTAGTAGAAGGGGTGTTGAGGAAGGTGGCATCTCCTCCTGTGTCACGCAAAATGCGCTCAGCGTCTTCAGTCGTGTATACACAACCACTGGGTGAAGCAGGTTTAAAAGTAGACATGATGCAAAAAATAGATATATGAAAAATGTATAAACGCTGTGCTCTGCCAATTGGCCACAAATAGTTCAAGGAAAATGGCGGCACTGGTTCAGATGAATACAAAATTAGGGTGCACGTCCCAAGAGGAATAGGCTTCTTACCCCAATGTACAAATCCGGAAAAACGAGCGGAACTCCAATGGATAAAAGTAAGTGAACCTTTATTCACGCAAGGTGGTGACCTTTTGCTTTGATTACTGCTTTGCACACTCTTGGCATTCTCTTGATGAGCTTCAAGAGGAAGTCACCTGAAATGGTCTTCCAACAGTCTTGAAGGAGTTCCCAGAGATGCTTAGCACTTGTTGACCCTTTTGCCTTCACGCTGCAGTCCAGCTCACCCCAAACCAGCTCGATTGGGTTCAGGTCCGGTGACTGTGGAGGCCAGGTCATCTGGCGCAGCACCACATCACTCTCCTTCATGGTCAAATAGCCCTTACACAGCCTGGAGGTGTGTTTGGGGTCATTGTCCTGTTGAAAAATAAATGATGGTCCAACTAAACGCAAACCAGATGGAATAGCATGCCGTTGCAAGATGCTGTGGTAGCCATGCTGGTTCAGTATGCCTTCAATTTTGAATAAATCACCAACAGTGTCACCAGCAAAGCACCCCCACACCATCACACCTCCTCCTCCATGCTTCACGGTGGGAACCAGGCATGTAGAGTCCATCCGTTCACCTTTTCTGCGTCGCACAAAGACACGGTGGTTAGAACCAAAGATCTCAAATTTGGACTCATCAGACCAAAGCACAGATTTCTACTGGTCTAATGTCCATTCCTTGTGTTCTTTAGCCAAAACAAGTCTCTTCTGCGTGTTGCCTGTCCTTAGCAGTGGTTTCCTAGCAGATATTCTACCATGAAGGCCTGATTTACACAGTCTCCTCTTAACAGTTGTTCTAGAGATGTGTCTGGTGCTAGAACTCTGTGTGGCATTGACGTGGTCTATAATCTGAGCTGCTGTTAACCTGCGATTTCTGAGGCTGGTGACTCGGATGAACTTATCCTCCGCAGCAGAGGTGACTCTTGGTCTTCCTTTCCTGGGGCGGTCCGCATGTGAGCCAGTTTCTTTGTAGTGCTTGATGGTTTTTGTGACTGCACTTGGGGACACTTAAAGTTTTCCCAATTTTTCGGGCTGACTGACCTTCATTTCTTAAAGTAATGATGGCCACTCATTTTTCTTTACTTAGCTGCTTTTTTCTTGCCCTAATACAAATTCTAACAGCCTATTCGGTAGGACTATCAGCTGTGTATCCACCTGACTTCTCCACAATGCAACTGATGGTCCCAACCCCATTTATAAGGCAAGAAATCCCACTTAATAAACCTGACAGGGCATACCTTTGAAGTGAAAACCATTTCAGGTGACTACCTCTTGAAGCTCATCAAGAGAATGCCAAGAGTGTGCAAAGCAGTAATCAAAACAAAAGGTGGCTACTTTGAAGACCCTAGATAATGACATATTTTCAGTTGTTTCACACTTTTTTGTTATGTATATAATTCCACATGTGTTAATTCATAGTTTTGATGCCTTCAGTGTGAATCTACAATTTTCATAGTCATGAAAATAAAGAAAACTCTTTGAATGAGAAGGTGTGTCCAAACTTTTGGTCTGCACTGTATATATATATATATATATATATATATATATATATATACGCCGTGCTCTGCCAATATATATATATATATATATATATATATATATACACAAAAAAATGAAAACAGTAGCACTAGTCCACGGGTGCAAAATCCTCAAAACTGCAGACTCAGCAGTCAGTATAAAGCAATATGTATCCAAAAACGAGGTAGCACTCCAAAAGTAAAGTGATGATGGTGGACCATTTATTAACCCCTCTGCAACGTTTTTAAGACTGCATTGAGCGTTTGAAATGTTGCAGAGGGGTCTATAAAGTGTCCACCATCTTCACATTACTTTTGGAGTGCTACCTCGTTTTTGGATACATATTGCCTTATACTGACTGCTGAGCCTGCAGTTTTGAGGATTTTGCACCCGTGGTTTATTGGACTAGTGCTGCTGTTTTAATTTTTTTTGTGTATATATTTATATATATTTTTTGGGTTGTGGTAGTTCTTCTTTAAACCTCTCTAATTAAAGGATGCACAAACTTAAAGCACTCCTTAAATCACTTCTACTGTAAGTAATTTTTTTCCACACACATTTTCATTGGTGGAATTTGTCTTGCATGAGTTGCTAAAGTAGAAAGCCATGGAGACCACTGGGGCAATTCACAGTGAATGGCACTAAACAGCCTACTACTTTTTGGATGGTGAGCTGTGAGCTTTATTGGCGCATACCACTTTTTATTCACTTTTTAAGTGACCAGAAAAATAGTGAATCAGGATTTTCTTTTTCAGTTACAGTATTCACCATGCATGTTAAATAATATTTGAATAGCTTGAATTGAGTGACTCGAAGTTCACGAAATGGACTTCAACCCACAGTTCAGGAAAAATTTGATTTGCCATGAAGCCGAATTTTCTTGTGCTTCGTGGTAATGAATCAATTTTCATTAAATTGGCGATTTTAATATTTTAAAAAATCATACTTACCTCATCCATTTGAATGTAGAGACTGCAACAGCCATCTTGATTAAAGATTCCGTGTGATTCCGCCATCATGCGCTGTGCAATCTTGCGCAGGATGTTCAAAGAACATGGCTGTGGTGGCCTGCTCAAATTAATGAGGTAAGTACAATATTTTTTTTTTTAAGATTTTTAAATGAGCAACTCCTCAAATGAAAGCAGCATGTGAGGGGTTCAATGGCAGGGGCAGTACAATCGCTGTTCCTTGTCATTGAGCCCAATACTTACAAAAAAATGTGCTTCTTGGGGAAGCAATTTGACACAAAGCAAGTTTTTTAGTAAAATTTATCAAAACAGCTAATTAGAGTTTTTAATAACTTCGCTAATCTACTAATAATTAGCATTTAAACATTGAATGATACCAATTACTGTATGGCCTCTTTCAGACGGACATCCAGGATTTGCTCCGGATGCATCCCTGGTGCATTACGGGAAAACTGTTTGAGTGCGCACACAATTTCAGTCAGTTTTTACTGCGACCGTGTTGCGTTGTTCAGTTTTTATCGCACAGGTGCAATGTGTTTTGCACGTGCATGATAAAAAACTGAATGTGGTATTCAGCCGCAAACTTCTTCACTGAAGTTCGGGTTTGGGTTTGGTGTTGTGTAGATGTAATTATTTTCCCTTATTACATGGTTATAAGGGAACATAATAGCATTCTTAATACAGAATGCTTAGTAAAATGTTGCTTGAGGGGTTAAAAAATAATAGTAATTAACTCACCTCATCCACTTGATCGCACAGCCGGCATTGTCTTCTTTCTTCTTCTTTGAGGACCTGCAAAAGAACCTTTGATGACTTAATCGTGCTCACCACGTGGTGAGAAAGAAGATGATGCCGGCTGCGCGATCAAGTGGATGAGGTGATTTTTTTTTAACTCCTCAAGCACCATTTTACTAAGCATTCTGTATTAAGAATGCTAATATTTTCCTTTATAACCATGTTATAATGGAAAATAATACAGTAACTTGACTTTAATCAATTTACTAACATCATCTCCTAGCAACCATGCATGAAAATCGCATTGCATCCGCACTTGCTTGCGGATGCTATGCGATTTTCACGCAGCCCCATTCATTTATATGGGGCCTGCATTGCGTGAAAAACGCAGAAAATAGAACATGCTGCGATTTTCTCGAAACACACAAGTGATGCGTGAAAATTTGTGATGATCGAGCACCAAATTATTTGGGTGTTCGGCCCGAACACATTGCTATTAGTGATGAGCGAGCACCAAAATGCTCGGGTACTTGGTTCGAACACATAGCGATATTCGTGCGCTCGGCCAAGTACCTGAATATAATGGAAGTCAATGGGAGACAACCAGGCACCCCCTGCTCGGATGAGGGGAGGGTGCCTGGTTCATAGGAAAAGGTCTGAAAGTGATGGAAACACCTCTGAAATCGATCAGGAACAGCAGGGAGACCATGTCTGGATGCATCTTGGCAATGTAGCTGCTGGGAACCATGTTGTACGCCACTTTTACAGACCGACAAAAAAAGCCCAAAACCTACCTCTTGGCAAAGGAGATTTACGCATGTGGGTGCTCTGTGTAACGGTTGCGGGCCAGTTTGGTGTGGGCTGACTTCTCCCTTTTGCCACACCACTGCCTCTTACAGCTTGTTGCGGTGCTGCAGATCCCTCCTCATCTGTACTGCTTTCCTTGCTCGGCTTTTAACCTTCCCAAGTTGGGTCAGTGACCTCATCGTCCACCACCTCCTTTTCCAAATCCTCATCCCCATCCTACTGACTTGACCTAACCACAACCTCAGTGATTGACAACTGTGTCTCATCCTCATCCACCTCATGTACAAATAATTGACGTTCACCACCCTCATCAGTTGTCAATCACTGAGGTTGTGGTTAGGTCAAGTCAGGAGGATGGGGATGAGGATTTGGAAAAGGAGGTGGTGGACAATGAGGTCAAGAGGTTGTGAATCAGGGCACAAGATCTGTTCCTCTTCAAGCGTGCTTGGCGAGAGGGACAAATCTAGTGATGGCGATGAAAATAGGTCCTCGGAATGTCCAAGTGTTGTATCAACGGTTTTTCCAACTCCTGACTCTACATGGTGAGAGGAAGGAGGATCAGGGTGAGGATTCTGTGGACCAGACTCTTTGCTAATGAGACTGGTCTTGGTGGAAGAGAGGGTGGAAGAATTATCTTCTGCCATCCAGCCGACCACCCGGTCGAACTGGTCCGACTTGAATAGTGTTGTCCTGTGACGTCCAGTTAACTGTGTAATGAAACTGGGTATGGTGGATGTTACAAAACTGTTATTCACCCTGTTAGTCTGAATGGATGAAGCACATGGTGAGAACAATGGATGGCGGCCATTTTAACTCACAGACACTGTTCGGACTTTTCTACACGGTGCCATCTCGCAGGTATTTGGTGCCCAAAGACATCATTCAGTAGTTTGAAACTACCAAACAAGGGATACGTTTATTAGTAACTATTTTCTGTATAACTTGTATATTTTCGGTGTAACTGGCATAAAACTGTATCTTCCAAACTACTGAACGGATGTGGGTGAATTTCGGATATGTGGTTCACCCAGATCCCCCGGTTCTGAGGATATACTTGTTATGGGGTTATTGCATGTTTTGGGGTTCCTGTGATATGTTTTATAAAACTGTATTTCTCTGCCTTTGATAATTATATTCATCATTGTGTTCAATGGTCATCACCGGCAGAGGGGAGGATTTTGTGTGGGTGTGTTTCTATTGTCCCATTGTGTGTTTAAATGGTGATGTCTGTCCTGTTGTCTCCACATGTGTATTGGCGATTTCCCTTTTGTCCTGAGAGATAATTGGATTGTCTTCGGTCGTCTCCGGGACAGAGGGGAGGAAACCATGATGCATTGTGGGGATGTGTTGTATCTGCAACAAACGGTAATAAAAACCAGGCTGGGTGTGCCAGCACTTCAGACCTAGTTTGACCTTCAAATCGCAGCCTCGCCTCGTTTTGTGGGGGAAAGATTATCCTAGCTGTAAGATAGCTAGTGGGATTGTTCTACATTTACAGGATCCTTCTGGATATCGAGACGAAGCGGCTCCTCTCTCTCCCTAAACAGAGATCCAGACTATCCAAGCGGTCCAGCTTCCAGCTAGCCTGGGAGTAACCGTAACAGTGGATTTTCTTTTTCTTTATTCCAGTTTCACCGGCAGCTGGCACAGTTTTATTGGGCCCAGGGCCGCGGCCTCTGCCTGAACTGTCAGCAACACGCCCTCTTCCCAGTCCCTTAGTGTTCGCCTTCTTCATATTAAAAGGTTTATTCAATAGATGTTGGACAACTTAATTAAATTTGCTCCCAGCAAAATAATTCTCTGCTGGAATACTGTATATAACGTTTGTAGATTGAACACACACACACAGATGTGCCCCAAACTAGTTAAATTTGTCCCAAATAAAAATAATTCTCTGCTGGAATACTGTATATATGGTTGCGGCCTAAATGCACAAACAGATTTGCCCAAAAGTAGTTAAATGTGTCCCAAATACAAATAGTTCTCTGCTGGAATACTGTATATAATGATTGTGGATTGAACACACACACAGATGTGCCCAAAAGTAGTTAAATGTGTTCCAATTACAAATAATTATCTGCTGGAATACTATATACAGGTCCTTCTAAAAAAAATTGCATATTGTGATAAAGTTCATTATTTTCTGTAATGTACTGATAAACATTAGACTTTCATATATTTTAGATTCATTACACACCAACTGAAGTAGTTCAAGCCTTTTATTGTTTTAATATTGATGATTTTGGCATACAGCTCATGAAAACCCCAAATTCCTATCTGAAAAAATTAGCATATCATGAAAAGGTTCTCTAAATGAGCTATTAACCTAATCATCTGAATCAACTAATTAACTCTAAACAAGATTCCTGAGGCTTTTAAAAACTCCCAGCCTGGTTCATTACTCAAAACCGCAATCATGGGTAAGACTGCCGACCTGACTACTGTCCAGAAGGCCATCATTGACACCCTCAAGCAAGAGGGTAAAACACAGAAAGAAATTTCTGAACGAATAGGCTGTTCCCAGAGTGCTGTATCAAGCACCTCAGTGGGAAGTCTGTGGGAAGGAAAAAGTGTGGCAGAAAATGCTGCACAACGAGAAGAGGTGACCGGACCCTGTGGAAGATTGTGTAGAAGGACCTATTCCAGACCTTGGGGGACCTGCGGAAGCAGTGGACTGAGCCTGGAGTAGAAACATCCAGAGCCACCGTGTACAGGCGTGTGCAGGAAATGGGCTACAGGTGCCGCATTCCCCAGGTCAAGCCACTTTTGAACCAGAAACAGCGGCAGAAGCGCCTGACCTGAGCTACAGAGAAGCAGCACTGGACTGTTGCATGTCATTCGGAAATCAAGGTGCCAGAGACCGGAGGAAGACTGGGGAGAAGGAAATGCCAAAATGCCTGAAGTCCGGTGTCAAGTACCCACAGTCAGTGATGGTCTGGGGTGCCATGTCAGCTGCTGGTGTTGGTCCACTGTGTTTTATCAAGGGCAGGGTCAATGCAGCTAGCTATCAGGAGATTTTGGAGCACTGCATGCTTCCATCTGCTGAAAAGCTTTATGGAGATAAAGATTTCATTTTTCAGCACGACCTGGCACCTGCTCACAGTGCCAAAACCACTGGTAAATGGTTTACTGACCATGGTATTACTGTGCTCAATTGGCCTGCCAACTCTCCTGACCTGATCCCCATAGAGAATCCGTGGGATATTGGGAAGAGAAAGTTGAGAGACGCAAGACCCAACGCTCTGGATGAGCTTAAGGCCGCTATCGAAGCATCCTGGGCCTCCATAACACCTCAGCAGTGCCACAGGCTGATTGCCTCCATGCCACGCCGCATTGAAGCAGTCATTTCTGCAAAAGGATTCCCGACCAAGTATTGAGTGCATAACTGAACATAATTATTTGACGGTTGATTTTTTTTGTATTGGTCGGATGAAATATGCTAATTTTTTTAGATAGGAAATTTGGGTTTTCATGAGCTGTATGCCAAAATCATCAATATTAAAACAATAAAAGGCTTGAACTACTTCAGTTGGTGTGTAATGAATTTAAAATGTATGAAAGTCTAATGTTTATCAGTACATTACAGAAAATAATGAACTTTATCACAATATGCTAATTTTTTTAGAAGGACCTGTATAACGTTTGTGGATTGAACGCACACATAGATGTGCCCAAAATTTGTTATATTTGTCCCAAATACAAATGATTCTCTGCTGGAATCCTGTATATATGGTTGTGGCCTAAACGCACACACAGATGTGCCCAAAAGTAGTTAAATGTGTCCCAAATTCTCTGCTGGAATACTGTATATATGGTTGTGGCCTAAACGCACACACAGATGTGCCCAAACTAGTTAAATTTGCCCAAAATATAAATAATTATCTGCTGGAGTACTGAACGCACACAGATGTGGCACAAATTAGGTTAATTTTCCCAGAATTTTTTTTCTCTGATGGTGCGGTGTATATCTCACTAGCAGGCACACTCTAGTAAATAAGCCCCTTTTTATAATGTCTGCTAAACACACTGCTTTCTGATGGTGTACTGTAGATCTCACTAATATCAAATCTTTCTTTTAAAAGCTTTTGAGTACCTAAAAAAGAGATTTTCTATCCCTGCACTATTTGTCCCTTCCTGAAGATGCCTGTCCCTTAGGCCTCATGCACACGACCGTTGTTTTATTCTGTGTCCGTTGCGCAGTTTTTCGTGATTTATTGTGGACCCATTGATATTCAATGGGTCCGTTGAAAACTCGGCTAATGCACCGTTTGCCATCCGCGTCCGTGATCCGTGGTTCCAATCCGTCAAAATAATATAACCTGTCCTAATATTTTCGTGGAAAACAGTTTGCAGACCCATTCTAGTAAATGGGACCGCTAAAAAATGCAGAGGGACACAAGATTGCCATCCGCCTGTCCGCGTCCGTTTTTTTCCTATCATTTGCATGGCAAACCCGTCTTAGACTTTTTTTTTTCCTTTCCTTTATGTCTGGTGGTCCTCCAAAAATAAAGGAAGACACACATAAACAAAAACGGAAACAGATCACGGAACAACGGAACACCATTTCAACGGTCGTGTGCATGAGGCCTTATACTGCTGAATTTAACCCCTGGTAAAAAAATAAATAAAATGGTGCTGCACTGCTGTCAAACACACACTGTAGTCCTTAAGAGGACTGTTTGGTCTTTTAATAGTTTTTTGGGCGTTAAATCTGTGAATTTCCAGCGAAACGCTATCTGTCCCTGCCTGCTGTCTGCTCTACCTCACGCTGAATGATCCGAGTGCGGGACATCGGCTCCTATATAAACTGGTATCACGTGTTCCGGCCAGTCAATCAGTGTAAGGCTAATAGCTAACATGGCTATGGCATAACACTGAAGGGAATTACCTGAACGTTGACTGCCTGCTTAGGAGGCGCCAAACGTGCGGGGAGGAGACTCGAGAAATGCGACAAGCACACATGGTATTTGGACGAGTACCGCCACGTGCCGAGCATAGCGATGCTCGAGCCAAACCGGTACTCGGCCGAGCAGGCTCACTCATCACTAATTGCGTTATTCGTGTGCTCGACCGAGTATAATGGAAATTAAAGGGAGACAACCAGGCACCCCCTGCTCTGAAGAGAGGAGGATGCCTGGTCCATTGGAGAAGGTCAGAAAGTGACAGAAATACCACCAAAATGGATCGGGAACAGCATGGAACGATGTCTGGATGCATCTTGGACTCCTAGGTCGCTGCTGGGAACCATGTTGTTCGAGTTGTACGCCACTTTTTTAGACTGACAAAAATATGCACAAACCCATAAGAAAAATTGTTAGGAAATATTCTTTCCTGTATATTCAATTGTATATAAAATGCTGCAAAAAATTACAAGCAAGGGACACTCTGAAACAGCCTGTATATCACATAACGGAGGGCCTCATTCACATTGTGGTACAATTGTTTAGGTAGTGGGACTCCTACACTCATAAAGCCTATGCACTAAGTGAAAGAGCTGCCAAAAATTACAAGGAACCGAGACTCCAATACACCCTTTGTTACACATAAAGGAGGGAATCATACACACCCTTGAAAAATTATTATTGAAACCTTTGGAGCAAGGGCCTGCTGATTTGACCATCTAAAACCTTAGGGGCGAGGGCCTGCTGCCACATTGGTGACTCTAAATAACCTCTGGGTGATTGCCTGTCCCCGTGACGGTGAGAATCCATTTGGATGTCTGCCCTATCAACTTTCAATGTTCTTTTCTGTGCCTACCATGGTGAACACGGGTAACGGGGAATCAGGGTTCTATGCCAGAGAGGGAACTTGAGAAAGGGATACCACTTCCAAGGGAGGTCAATCGCTGAAATCTGATTGGCTGTTGTTGCCTTGTCCATTTTTTTCTAATTGTGAACCACCCAGAGAGGGTGGGTTAAGTTATTAAAGCTCAAGCATCCAAGGAAAGCAGCAGGTGTGCGGCAATTACACACTCCCAACTCGGGGAAGTAGTGACGATAAATAACAATACAGCACTTCTAAGCGGCCCTGTTATTGGAATGAGCACACTTTCCGTTAACGAGGATCTATTGGAGGACAAATCTGGTGCCAGCAGCCAACTTGCTCCCGGCCTTCACAATGTTCACCAAGTGTGCCATCATGGTGAGAATTATGTTGACCAGACTCTTGGCTACTGAGAATGGACTTGTAGGTGAGGGGCTGCTGCCGCTTTGTTGACTCTAGGTAACTTTTAGGCGATCGCACGTCCCCGTGACGGCGACAATCCATTTGGATGTCTGCCCTATCAACTTTGGAGCAATTTTTCAACAAGGACCTCCTGGTATAGCACTGGAGAGGAATGAGAGATGAGAAGTTCTCTTTGTAGCGGGGGTCGACAAGGGTGAACAACCAGTAATCTGTGTTGTCTAAAATGCGTATAACGCGCATGTCGTGGGAAAGCCAGCCTAACATGAAGTCAGCCATGTGTGCCAGAGAACCAACAGGCAAGATGTCGATGTCAACAGCAGGATAACTCTCCATCTCCTCATCCTCCTCCTCCTCTTCTGCCCATCCAAGCTGAACAGATGGAATTAAAGTTCCATGGGTACTACCCTCTGTAGCAAGGGAAACTGTCTCCAGCTCCTCCTCTTCATGGTCCAATTCACGCTGAGAAGACAAACTGTGGGTGGTCTGGCTATCACCCTGTGCAATATACTTCCCCATTTCCTTATCTGCCACATTCAGAGTGTCGTCCTTAATTGTGAGCAGCGATCGTTTGAGTAGACACAGCAGTGGGATGGTTACGCTGATAATAGCGTTATCATCACTAACCATCTGTGTGGATTCATCAAAGTTTTTTAAAACCTCACAGAGGTCTGACATATATGCCCACTCCTCACTTATGAATAGTGGCAGTTGACTCGAAAGGCAATGACCATGTTGCAGCTGGTATTGCACAACTGCCCTCTGCTGCTCACAAAGCCTGGCCAACATGTAGAACATAGAGTTCTTACAACAGTCGGTGAGCTGGAAGCCGCAAGCGCTGCTGCAGCGTTGAAAGACCTGCTGAAGCTGTGGAAGTCTTGTGGAAATGGGCACACACGCGGTGCACCTTCACTAGTAGCTCTGGCAAATTGGGGTATGTTTTAATAAACTGCTGAACCACTAAATTTAAGATGTGGACTAGGCATGGGATGTGTGTCAGGTTGCCGAGCAGTGCTACAGTGGCTCCAGCTGGCAACTGATGGCTGATTGCTTCTGGAGGTGAAAGTGGAGTAGGAGGCGGCAGAGGTGGAGAAGTGGGGGTTGGAGACAGTAACATAGCTGCTGGCGGAGACCCTGATGGACGTAGGACCTGCAATCCTTGGCATGGGTAGACCTGTGCCATCCCAGGGTACGACTCGCTACCGGCCTCCACAACATTCACCCAGTGTGCGGTCAGGGAAATGTAGCGTCCCTGGCCACCAGCACTTGTCCTTGTGTCCGTGGTTAAGTGGACCTTCCTAGTAACTGCGTTGGTCAGGGCACGGGTGATGTTCTGGGGACACATGCTAGTGTAAGGTGGGCACAGCACACTGTGAAAAATAGTGGCGGCTGGGGACTGCATACCGAGGGACGGCCACCGACATCAGACTGCGCAAGGCCTAAGTATCCACAAGCCTAAATGGCAACATTTCAAGGGTCAGTAATTTAGAAATTTGCACATTTAATGTTATGGCCTGTGGGTGGGTATTTGCGCTTGCATTCAAATGACTGTGTTATGGACATTTGGATGCTGGACTGGGACAGGGAAGTGGATGTTGTTGCTGATGGTTCATGCAAAGGTCCAGGTGCAGGGTGAGGGGCACCCGTGCCTGCGCCTTAGACAGGGGATTGGCCAGCAGTGCGTAACACAGGGGAAGAGGAGGCAGTGGTGTGACCTGCAGACCCAGATTGTGGACCCAGGCGTTCGGCCCACTTATTAGGGTGCTTGGATGCAGTGTGGTGGATCATGCTGGTGGTGGTGAGGTTGCTAATGTTCACACCGCGGCTCATTTTGGTATGGCGCAGGTTGCAAACTACCACTCTTTTGTCATCTGCACTTTCCTAAAAAAAAGTGCCATACTGCGGAACACCTACCCCATGGCAAGGTAGATTTACGCATGGGGGTGCTCGGTGTAATGGTTGCGGACCTGTTTGGTGTGGGCCGACTTCTCCCTTTTGCAACCCCACTGCCTCTTCAAGCCTGTTGCGGTGCTGCAGGTCCAACCGACCAACTGTTTGCACTGGTCTGACTTGGACAGTGTTGTCCTGCGCCGCCCAGCTAAGTTGGACATGAAGCTGGGTACAGTGGATGTTTTTTTTTTTTTTTTTTGTCCTGGTGCACTGGCAGCAGGCACAGTTTCATTGCTCCCAGGACCACGGCCTCTGCGTGCACCATTAGCATCACACCCACTTCCCCGTCCATTAGTGCTCGCCTTCTCCATATTAATGGTTTTGTCACTAGATGTGGCGCAGATTGTTTTACTGTCTGCTAAAGACACCGTTTTCGGATGCAGGACAGTATATGTCACAGAAACCCATAGCATATGGGCACTATATTAGGCCCAGATTATTGGAATCTGCAATACAGACACTGTTTTCTGATGTAGTAGAGTATTGGTTACAGAACACCACTGAATATGGCCACTATATTAGGCCCAGCTTATTAGAATTTGCAATACAGACACAGTTTTCTGATGTAGTACAGTATTGTTTACAGAACACCACAGATTATCGACACTATATTAGGCCAATATTATTGGAATCTGCAATACAGACACTGTTTTCGGATGCAGGACAGTATATGTTACAGAAACCTACAGAATAAGGACACTATATTAGGCCCAGATTAGTTAAATTTGCCCTAAAGAAACAGTTTTTGTATGGCGTACTGTATATGCCACAGAAAACAACACACTATGGACACTAGATTAGGCTCTGATTTTTTAAAATTTACGATAAAGAAACAGTTTTCGGATGGAGTACTGTATATGTCACGGATGTGTATTACACGCACACACTACAGAGACAGTAGATGAGGGCTGGCCCCTGATTATTTAAATTTACACTAAAGAAACAGTTTTCGGATGGAGTACTGTATATGTCACGGATGTGTATTAAACGCACACTATAGACAATAAATGTGACGCTGATTATTTGAATTTACGCAAAAAGACAGTCTGTGGATGATGTACAGTATATGTCACTAATAGGTAGTAAAGAAAAATATCTTGCTGCTGTCAAACACACACACAGTAGTCCTTAACAGGACTTTGGGGTCTTTGAAAAGCTTTAGGAAGAAAAACAGCAAATTTCTCTCCCTGTACTATCTGTCTCTTCCTCAGCACCGATGTCCCTGAGACTCATCAATTTAGCGCAGGTAAAGATATATTGCTGCTCTAACACACACACAGTAGTCCTTAAAAGGACTTTTGGGTCTTTGAAAAGCTTTCTTAGAATAATAACTGCAAATTTTACTCCCTACACTGCCTTTCCCATCCTACCCTCTGCTCTCCCTGACTATGACTGATCCGAGCACGTGCCAACATGGCTAGTGGCATTACAGTGATGGCAGTACTTACCTGCATGTTTATTGGCTGCTTAGCAGCCGCAAAACTTACTGGGAGGAGACTCGAGCATGGCGCACGATCATATGCAGTACTCTGCCGAGTACCGCATTGCTCGAGCCCAACAGGTATTCAGCCCAGCATGCTTGCTCATCACTAGTAAAAATCACCACTCATGTGCACAGCCCCATTGAAATGAATGGGTCCGGATTCAGTGCGGGTGCAATGCGTTCACTTCACGCATTGCACCCGCTCGGAATTCTAGCTCATGTGAAAGGGGCCTATGCATATTTTTTTTTTTTTTTTTTTATATGGGTCCTGTTTAGGAAGAAGTCTTACCATTCCACTTGTATAAAAATGTATCAAAATGTATTGCACAAACATGAATAGCAGTAACATACTAGTGCTGGAGCACTCAAATACTTTTTGTAAAGGTCCACATACCTGGATCTGCTGTTGGGTCAGGTATGAATTAGTCTGTTTTTCTTTGTTTGTTTGCATGCATGCAATTCTTTATCTCCTGCCAAAACCGAACTGAATCCCATTATAGTCAATAGGTCTAGCAGTAAACAGCAGTATCTGACTATGGATACAGTGAACACTGGCAGGCTGTCCCTCTAATGGAACAGCCTGTCGGATCAGATAGACCCACATGTGATACCAGCCTACGACTCTAAAATATTGATATGTGCATTTGGAGTTATATTTTGAAATTAGAATCTAACATGCCAGAACTAGTCTTTTTACACCTATACATTTTAGTATTTTTTATATATCTTATTTTTCAGTGTTCATTCTATTGAGACTAATTGGTAGAAATACTTAGGGGGTCATTAATTAAACAAAAATATGCTTATATTAGGCATATTTCTGTTGCAAATCTGAAACTTTTTCCAACACACACCATGTCTAAAAAAGTGGGCATGGCATCGAAGGGACAGGCCTGCAGGTCTGTCTCCTTTACCATTTTCTATGCTTGTTTTAGGCTGAGCGCACAATGCAGTGTTTCATGGCCGTGAGCAGCCCGTGGTATGCCGGGCTGGATACAGCAGGAGCGCAAGGCTTCATTGGTTGCTATGCCGCCATGCGCTTCATGCCGCCGCTGCACTACAGTAATACACTTGTATAGATCTATACGAGTGTAGTACTATAGTGCAGCAGCGGCATGAAGCGCACGGCGTCATAGCAACCAATGACGCCGTGCGCTCCTACTGTCAGCAGGAATCCATCCCGGCATACCACGGACCGCTCACGGCCACCAGTTTAAAGTTTTTTTATTTTATTTACGACATTCGATAAATGATAAAACTGACCGGTTACTTTTATTCTACAGGTCAGTGTGAATCCGTCGATACCTTATATGTATAGTTTTTCTTGTGTTTTGATAGTAATAAAAAAAATTTAAAGGGGAAAAAAATCAGTTTTATTTTTTGTCACCATTTTGACCCCTATAACTTTTTGTAATTATGTGTACGGAGCTGTATGGGGCTCGTTTTTTGTGGGGCGATCTGAACTTTTCATTGATACCATTCTGGGTTGTGTATATGAACTTTTGATCACTTGTTATTCAATTTTTTTTGTAGAAAATGAAAAAAAATAACTGAATCTTCTATTTGGATGCTTTTTTTTTCCGTTTTGCTGTTTGCCGTATCGGGAATATATTTTTATATTTTTATACTAAGGGCATTTTCACACATCGCGACACCCATGATGTGTATTTTTGGAATCTATGATGATTTTACTACTTTCCTATGGAGCCCTACAGGCAAGGGCTTCACAGGAAATACCATTCAGCAGCCTCCTGTCATTCACAAGCTCCTCCCATCGCCGCACGGGGGACAAGAGCATTACCGGTGTTTCACGCGCTCAGATGCCGTGATCAGGATTGACCACGGCATCTGAGGGGTTAAATGTCCGCTATCGGCACTACTGGCAGTTGCAGACATGAGTCGTGAGTGTCTGCTATAAGAAGAAGGCGGCCACCCGTGGCTATGGCGCTTCCAGCACTCAGGAGCGGGCGCTATCATTAAAGACCCGACCAGTGCCATATATGTACAGCGCTGGTCATTAAGGGGTTAATCAAGATGGCCATGACGGCTTCTCTATAATCAAATGGATGAGGTAAGTATGTATATTTTTTATCCCCTGAATAAATGCGGACAGGCTGAATGTGACTCATCATTGCGTCCACTCCATAGAGTGGAATGCGTTTCTTTACGAACTAATTCAGAACTAATCAAATTTCTTGTTAAAGTTTGTTGAATCAATTTAAAAAAAATGTCTTTATCACTTTTGACAATGTTTACCAACCATAGAAAATATAAAGTAAATTCACATATCACAATGTCTAAGCTCCAAGCAGTTGCTATAGGCATTGAGAGCTCAACAGAGAAAAAAATATTGAGAAGATGCTCTATCAAGATCTTTTAACTCTGTAGATGTCAGTCGTTTGTTTGGGGGTATCTCCCTAAATAACCAGATCGATGGACAGATAGAAAAAAAAACTAATAACTACTAATAAAATATTGAAGATTTATAAACTTGTGTATTGGGACAATAGAATTGAGCTACTGTCATGTGAACGGATCTCAGAAACGGAAAGCCAAAACGCCAGTGTGAAAGTAGCCTAAGTTGCACACTATTTTTCCACTAACTGCTAGGACAGGTGGGTATTCTGGGGGTTCAATAAGGATGTCTTTCCCTTCATAAACCAGTGAACTGTTGAACTACCCAGAGGTACTCTAGCACAACTAATACATTTTAATGCCATAACTTGCCCTCCCTTAAAAATATATGAAGAACTCGTCTATATAGATGTTTCTTTCAGAAGTGTACACCTCAGAAAACTTGGTGTTAAAGTGGTCATGGCGTGGCCTAATTTTAAATAGACGGTAAAATCTTATATAATTTTGAGGCAGGCACTGTGAATTTTCTTTGTAAAGTAAAAAATTGATAATTGCTTCATATTCTCAAATTGTCTGGGACATAGCCATATGATAAATAGGAGTGCGGTAAAAAGCATCTACACTCAAATACTGTCTTATTTTAAATTTTTGAACATGGCTCATATGCAGCACAAGCCCACAAAGTGTAATCCTCTCTGCTGCACTTACTGGGGTCTACTTTAAGCGGTTGTCCGGGTTCAGAGCTGAACCCGGACATACCTCAATTTCTACCCCGGCAGCCCCCCTGTTCATGCTCCGAAGCTCTCCTTTGCCCTGCGCTAAATTGCGCAGGGCAAAGGCATCTTTTGGAGATCCAGTAACGTACTGGGGCTCTCCATCGGGCTGCCAGGAAGCCCGGTGATGTCACCGGCACTGATGGGCGGTATTTAGCGCTGCCCTAGCCAGTAAGAGGGCAAGGGCAGCACTAAAGCCCGCCCATCAGAGCCGGTGAAGTTAGTTTCCGCCCGGCAGTGTGTTATTAAAAAACAAAAGAACCCTTGCCTGCACAATTTAGCGCAGGGCAAGGGAGCACATCGGAGCATGAGATGCTCTGATGCTATCCTCAGGGGGTTGAAAATAAGGGTATGTTTCTGGTTCAGCATTGAACCCGGACAACCCCTTTAAGGGGTTGAACAAATGCCGATGTGGGGTTTTTGGAAATAACTTGCTGGACATGTAAATTAGATTGGGTCACCTTTTAATTTATAAAACCCTCAGAGAAAAATATTTAGAAAAAATCAGTTTGGGCTGTGACAAACTTAGGAATGCCAAGCTAATTATCCTCATGGGAGTGGAGTCCATATGGGATCAGTCTAGGGGGCTGCCCCAGCTGTTGTCTGGGGACACCTTCTTGAGGGTTCCTCATCAATTGATGATGAGGAAGAGGAAAAGAGGAATATGGCATCCTCTTCTATATTGCTGGCCCTATCAGTATCAAAGGCAGTAATGGGTTATGCTTCTTAAACTGAATACATTCTTTGGGATGAACAATACATCTTTATTTTTATTGGGGTGTGTACAGTGTGATTCAACAGGTGTTTAGTAAAAAAAATAAGTAGTCCTTTCTACACTACCTTAAATTTGTCGCTCATCGGGTGCAGGACGCTTGCAGGCAAATATTTTGTGCGTGTGTGCAAAAACTGCAGTGTAAAAATTGACTGTCAAAAGCAGACGGGGAGTGGGGAAGGAGAGAGACAGGGTTTTCTCAGGGATCAGAAATCTGGAACTGCTGCAAATGCACATTTAGATTACTGAACAATGCAGCAATTCAAGAGAATTTTTTTTTGTTTTTTTTTTGTTAGTTTTTCTTTTCTTTAAGAGTGCACCACATGTTCCAGCAGGTCAACGAACAGTATAGAGGGCACAAAACCGCTAAGCATTCCATTAGCAACTAGAATGCTGGTGATCTCATTATTCTTTCTGCCTCTCTAGTGCTGCAATTGGAATACACTGAATTATTTATTCTGTAATGGATAGAAATTAATTTCAGAATACAAATTTCAATCTAATGATTGCATGTCCTAGGGTAACACATTTAAAAAATATATAAAAAAAACATAAAAAATCTACCCCACTCTCCCTAAAATAAAAATAAAAATATAAAAAATCATGGGCTTCGCCACATCTGAAAACACCCATACTATTAAAATATTAAAATTCTTATGCCATACGGAGTGAGTGAGCAGCGAAATTTGGAAAATAATCTAAATGTCATTCCACCTCCCCCAAAGGACACAGGTCAGTTTTACCATATAAAGAATACCATAAAAACAAAACACATAAAAACGTGTAAAAATGTGGCGGAATAACTTTTTTCTAACTCTCAGACTCTCCCTACATTGTATGCAATAGTAAATGGTGTTATTAGAATCTACAACTTGTCCTGCATAAAACAAGCCCCCATATAGCTATATTTGAATGCAAAAATAAAAATGTAATGGCTCCCAAGAAGGTTAGGAGAAAAGGATAAACAAGGTCAGAAAAGGGTTAAACTAGGCATAATTACTAAGTAATCTACATATAGATAGATATGTAAATATTGATTCTGGGCTAATTTACTTTTATTTATTTTATGCACTTATATAGCACTACTATATTTCACAGCACTTTGCAGACATTATCATCCAACTGCCCCGAATTCGGCTCACAATCTAAGGTCCTTATCAGTATGTCTTTGGAGTGTGGGAGGAAACCGGAGTACCCAGAGGAAACCCACGCAAACTCCATGCAGATGTTGTCCTTGGTCGGATTCAAACCTAGGACCCCATGCTGCAAGGCACCAGTGCTAACCACTGAGCCACCGTGCTGCCCATCTAATATAACTAAACAGATAAGACCATATAATACATTACCTTTTCATCTATATTGTTAATTTCAGTTTGCTTATACACTTCTCCTGCTGCACAGCCCTGGGCCAACTGTTTCTGACAACTTATGGCAGGAGTTTTCACATTACACTTTGCCAAGATATAACTTTGACTACTACATTTATCTTTGTATCCAACTTTTTATCTTCATTTTCATTTGGCACTTGAACAGGGGGCATGACTGTGTGCTCATTCCTGTTGATCGCAATCACCTGTGACCCTCAGGAATTCAGCTATTTAAGATCGTAGCCAGTCAGCAACAAAATTGTCGTGAGTAAGGATCAGTATTAGAGTATCCGAAACGCATAGACCTGTCTGCTGTGTTGGATTTTTAATGTCTCGTTGTGTATTGGAATAAAGAACGTCATCTTTTTTTGGAAGCTGGACCTCTTTTTTCATTTTTCCAAGTTTTTTGTATTGTGCCTTTTCCAAGCGCAGCCCGTGCTTCCATCACAAGTTACATCAGGTGAGCGCAGCCCTGGACTTCTTTATTTTGTGCTTTCACCGCTTTATTACAAGACCCGGAGGCTCGTATTGCTATTCTCCTTCTTTACTCTGACCAATAGCAGCAAAGAAAAATATTGAAACATGTGACCAGCCCCTCCCCATAGTCCCAGTATAACCGGCAACTCCACCTGCAAAACCCCCTCTTTCTTTGCTGCTGACCGCAGAGATAAGTACCTGTGATCTATGTCTGATTGACTGTTATTTTATGTAGTTTTTTTCCCCTTTTTTGGGGTTTTGATATTCTGTTGTCTTTACAGGTTTTTCTACTGGGTTCTCCCTGTTTACCTTGTGCCTGTTGAGGCACATTTCTGGTAACCCTGTTTTCAGGAGAACCTCTTATGTTACTGGTTGTATTCCTTTTTTCCCCTATAGGGTTGTTTGGTTCCCTTCTGACAGCTTCCTGTACGTTGCCCCCCTTTTAAGTGGTTATTTCGGAGTGCTGACTGAGTTTTTCAGTCTATTCACTCCCCCTCGGTCCCTCCCCCCTCTCTGCTGCTTGTTCCCGCCACGGCTCACCTCTGATCTCGCCGCCGGCCGTCTTGCCTGCTGCGCTTCGCTCCGCCCGAGATCTCGCAAGATCTCGGGCACTTCCGCTTCCGGTGTTCAGCGTGGCGCTCCGGAGTCTTGGCGGCATCTTCTCTGTCCTCCGGCTCGTTTCTTTTACAGGTGTCCTTGTCCCTATTCTAGTTTTTACTCCCTGGCTGGGGAAAATCCTCTTACCAGTGGAGTCTATAGGATAGTTTTTTCTTACGTTTGGCTTCACCTACATTATTGGGGTTAACCCTTTCATTACCTGCAGTGTGTTAGAGGCAGGCTGTGGCAGATAACATTATGCCTAATGCAGCTCACAGTGGGCAGGGCCCAGTTGAGGAGGATATGCCCCAGGTTGAATTTACCCCTTCTGGGGAAGATTGTCAGATAGTGATGGCCCCTGAGGATCAATCCCTGGCCTTTCAAACGTCATTGTCTAATGCTATTGCTGCGGCTATGGAATCAATGACCTCGGTCATATCCCAGTCCATTGCCCAGGCCCTCACTACCCATCCAGCTGCCTCTCCTACCCCACAGCCCGCTATGGTTTCTAAACCATCCGGGCCAGGGCCATCTGCCCCCAGAAAACACATGACTGGTGACGATGTTTCCACCAAGGTTGGCGCTCTAGGTCCGCGCAAAAGAGCCTGTACGCGTCAGGCAGAACGCACGCGCAATTGGAAATGTGCTAGAGCACAGCAGGATTTGGGTTCCGACTCTGAGGATCCAATGAGGAGGCTATGGAGGACGCCTTTGATGAGGCAGAGGAGGACCCTTCGGGGGTCGTGGATGATAACCCCCTACCCGGGTGTAGCTCCCAAATGTCGGCTGCAGAGGTCATGCCTGCATCTTTGACGGATCCCTCCGGGGAGCCCTTGTTTGACCCGGATTCGCTCCACCATCCCTGTTCTGCAGAGTGGTTGCCGTTGGAGCACGTTTCCAAATATTTGGAATCTCGAGTGCGCTGCCCTCTTTCCAAAGAGGCTCGCAATAAGCTTAGGGCGGAATGCCCCAGACCTGTCATCCCCAATAAGGTGTGCGAGACTCCAGCTGTGGACCCCAAAATGACGCAGTTCCTCGCAAAATCTGGTTGAAACCCGCGTAGGGGTCTGGAGTCAGCGTTAAGGTCTTGTCAGGACAAGCTCCTGGACATCTTCGGGCCGCTAGCTAAGTTGTTTGACCTTGCGGAAGTGGCAAAGGCCGAGAATAAACAGATAGATCCTGTGGAGCTGCGCGAATGGGTGCAACGGGCCATTTGCATAGCGGGTAACGTGAATACGTCCCTAGCTATCGAGAGGCGTAAAGCCATTCTTTTCAAAATTGAGCCCAAGTTATCTAACCTGGCTCTTACTGAGGCTGGTAAGGAGGCCCAGGGCCTATTTGGCGAGTCCTTCATCAAGGACCTAGGGCGTTTTGTTGGAGCTTTCACTGCCCTAGACAAAGCCCAAAGCTCAATGAAGAGGGTTTTCCATGGTAGGGTCTCTACCAGGGCCGGCAGCTTTAGGGACCGTCTGTCCGGCTGTGCCCAGTTTCAGTCCCGTGGTTCGGGCCGAGGCTCCTTCTCTCAGAGATCTGCCTTCCAGGAGCACAGATGGGAGTCGTCATCTTTTTTCCCTTCACAGGGAAGTTCCTGGCGTTCAAGAGGATACAGAGGGAATCCTAATTCCAGACGTCCCTACGGTAAGTCTACCAACTCCTTTCAGTTCATTAAATGTTTGTGTATTAAATGTTTCTCCAGCTTGGTCCCGTATCACCTCAGACCAATGGGTCCTATCCACGATCAGGGGTTTCCACATCGAGCTGACGACCTCCCCACTGTACATTCCGCCTCCACACCCTGTAGTGCTGTCGGTGGAGAGCCGCATACTGGTGGACTCAGAGCTGTCGGATCTTTTCCGCAAGGGAGCCATAGAGCCGGCTCCGATGTCCCTTTTTGTGATAATCAGCAATATTTTCCTAGTGGCGAAGAAAGGGGGCCAACTATGGCCCGTCATCAATTTATGCGCCCTCAACGCGTTCGTCAGGTACTGCCACTTCAAGATGGAGGGCATCCATCTCCTTCGGGACCTTCTGCAGGTGGGTGATTGGATGGTCAAGTTGGACCTGAAGGACGCTTATCTTACTGTCCCTGTCGAGGACGCGTCCAGAAACCTTCTCTGTTTCTCTTGGCAGGACAGGATTTGGCGGTTGACGTGCCTCCCGTTCGGCCTCTCTTTAGCTCCGTGGTGCTTTACCAAGTTGATGCGCCCGGCTATGGCATGGCTACGCAGTCGGGGAGTTCGCCTCATCGTGTATTTGGACGACATTCTCGTCATGGCCCAGAATCGGTCGGTGTTGCTAAATCACCTTCGCTGGACCATGGATCTTCTGTCGGATCTGGGTTTCCTCCTCAGGAGAAATCCTGCCTCACCCTGTCTCGTGAGATGGAGTTTCTGGGGTTTCTGGTGGATTCCACGGCAGGGACTCTCAGCCTACCACCGGCCAAGGTTCGGTCGATACGGAAGGAATTGTGCAGAGCCAAGTCATCTTCCCAGATCCCTTTGCATCAACTGGTGAGGATCATAGGTCTGCTGGCCTCATCTATCCAGGCGGTTTTCCCGGCCCCACTTCATTACCGGGCTCTTCAGCGCCTGAAAATTTCCCTCCTGTGGACGGGAGCTTCCTACGCGGATTGGATCTCCCTGGACGAGGAGACCAAGGAGGAGCTGTCCTGGTGGATCCACAATTTGCAAGCTTGGAACGGCAAGGCTATTTTCGGGCATCGTCCGGACTTCGTGGTGGATTCGGATGCCAGCCTGTCGGGCTGGGGAGCTCACTGCGAGGGGATCACAACTGGAGGCGGCTGGTCAGAGGCCGAAGTAGGATTCCATATCAATGCGCTGGAACTGTTTGCAGGTTCGTTCGCGATCAAGAGCTTCACGAGAGACACGGCCAGATCCTGCATTCAACTACGCATGGACAATGTGTCGGCGGTGCGTTACATCAACGGCATGGGTGGCACCCGTTCCTCCATCTTGTCTCGTTTGGCGAACGACTTCTGGGACTATTGCCTAGACAAGGAGTTGATTGTTTTGGCGGAATATCTTCCAGGCGTCCAGAACATTCGTGCGGATTGGAGTTCTCGGTATCTTTCCGACTCCAGCGACTGGCAATTAGATCCAGCGTTGTTCCGTTCATTAACGTCGCTTTGGGGACCTTTCTGCATCGACCTGTTTGCCTCCCGCCTGAACACGCAACTGCAACGTTTCTACAGCTGGCACCCGGATCCGGAGGCCGAAGCGGTGGGCGCGTTCCTACAGGATTGGTCCAAGGGCCTGCTCTACGCGTTTCCTCCCTTCCAGCTGATTCCCAGGACCCTGATTCAAGTATGCCGGTATGTGGCGGATCTGGTTCTTCTGGTCCCATTTTGGAACTCCCAATCGTGGTTTCCGCACCTTCTGGAGATGATGATAGCGATCCCGTACCTGCTCCCGATATCTCAGACTCTCCTCCACCGTCCGCATCACCAACTGCATCCTCTTCTCTTGCACGGATCCCTGCGCCTGTTGGCATGTCGGATTTCAGGGGACCCTGGGAGGTCCCAGGAGTTTCGGGAACAGCTAGAGTTCTTTTGGAGAATGCATGGGCCCCAGGAACCAGGAGATCTTACAGATCAGCCTGGGGATCTTGGGCTCGCTGGTGCGTGGCTAGGGACTTGGATCCCGTTTCGGCACCTGTGACGGAGATCTTGCATTTCCTGTCTTCTTTATTTGACCAGGGCAAGGCCTATCGCACGATCAGCCTGTTCAGATCGGCCATTTCTGCATCTCATCAAGGTTTTGACGGCACTCCTGCGGGTCAACATCCTTTGGTCTGTCGTCTCTTACGCGGCTCTTGGATGTCTCGTCCTCCGAGGCCTAGGTTTTCTGCAACTTGGGATGTATCTTGTGTCCTTTCTTTTTTGTCTTCTTGGCCTCAGAATGCAGACCTTTCCCTGAGACAGCTGTCGGCGAAGTTTGTCACCCTTTTCTGCCTGATTTCCTGCAAGCGGGTGTCAGACGTGCAGGCTTTGGATTATGATGCCCGCTCGTATACCCCGGAGGGGGTCTCCTTTGACATCTCTAGAAGGACTAAGACCTACATACGTTCGGTCGCTTATCCTGCTTTCCCGGCCTCGCCTTCACTTTGTCCCGTGGCGTGCCTCAAGGAATATGAAGCTTGCACTTCTCTTCATCGGTCACGGGAGTTTCCTCAGCTCTTCCTGTCTACCATTCGACCTTTTGCCCCAGTGTCCACTCCCACGCTGGCTAGGTGGATGAAGTGGGTCATGGACACTTCTCTTTTCTCTGCGCATTCCGCTAGGGGGGGCATCTGCTACCTCTTTGGCGGTTTCTGGCGCCAGACTGGAGGACATTTTGAAATTGGCAGATTGGTCCAGAGATTCCACGTTCAGAGAATTTTGTTTTCGGCCGGGTCCTCATGTGTTCTCATCTCTCATTGATAATTTGTCTTAACTTTGAACTTGCAATACGAGCCTCCGGGTCTTGTAACAAAATCAGGTGATTTTCCTATTTCATGACGTAAAGTCATGATTTTATTAAAGACACGGAGGCGAGTATTGCCCACCCTATGTTTCCCTCCCTATGTTTAGGTTTATAACTATGACTGATTTTGATTGTGTGTCATTCGCATATTGGTTTTAACTCTGAGTTTTTCCTGAGTAGGTTTGTCGCAACCATTAGATTTTGGATACAATGTCCCAATTTGTTTCTATTATTTCTCAGTTTTTTTCACCTTTCAGGTTGAGACCGGCCTGCTGTGCTGTATCTATTGGTCTACGTCGTGGTTCGGAGGGTCGGCAGTTCAGTTCCAGCCGATCGTGTGATGTGGACAGGTTGAGAAGCATCTTTCGACTGTGTGTGCTCATTCCTGTTGATCGCAATCACCTGTGACCCTCAGGAATTCAGCTATTTAAGAGCGTAGCCAGTCAGCAACAAAATTGTCATGAGTAAGGATCAGTATTAGAGTATCCGAAACGCGTAGACCTGTCTGCTGTGTTGGATTTTTTATGTCTCTGTTTGTATTGGAATAAAGAATGTCATCTTTTTTGGAAGCTGGACCTCTTTCTTCATTTTTTCAAATAACTTTGACTACGGCATGAATACTGTACTTATGTAGTAGTGTCTGCTCCATTGTAGGGCTGAAACGATTACTCGATTAAATCGAGTAATTCAACACAAAAATTTGCATCAAAGATTTGTTTTTGTCATGTGACCACTGAACGGGAGTGAAGCGCTTGCTATTACTCCCACTCCGTGGTCTCCTGCTGCGCTTGGAATACTCACCTTTCTGGCAGGGGGCCTCTGAACACTTCACAGCACGTCCATGGTCCCACGCTTCACTGACCTCCTGACATACGCACGCCGTGACCTGACGCGCTGTGTGACATCAGGTGCAGAGCAGCGCGAAACAATGGAATGTTGGCGGTGCCCCTGCTGCAAAGGTAAGTTGATGAAACCGAGAGGGTGGGGTTGCGACTAAGGCCGGTAGCCCGGTGTGCACAGCATCATAGCAACCAATGATGCTGTGCAATCGGGGTGTCAGGAGGAGCAGGGCAGCAGAGACTATGGCACAAGGGGGGAGAGCTGATGGCACAAGGGGAGAGAGCTGATGGCACAGTGGGGGGAGAGCTGATGGCACAGTGGGGGGAGAGCTGATGCCACAATGGGGGGAGCGATGATGGGACAAGGCGGGAGAGATGATGGCACAAGGGGGGAGAGATGATGGTACAAGGGGGAGAGATGATGGCACAAGAGGGAGAGATGATGGCACTCGGGGAGTAGAGCTTATGGTTATGGGGTGGGGGAGAGCTGATGGCACTGGGGTAGGGGTGAGCTGATGGCACTGGGAAGTAAAGCTGATGGCACTGGGGTGGGGGAGAGCTGACGGCACTCTGTGGGGAGAGCTAAAGGCACTGGGTGGGGATGGCTAAAGTCACTGATGTGGGGGAGAGCTGATGGCACTGGGGTGATGAAGAACTAATGGCACTGGGGTGGGGGAGAGCTGATGGCACTGGGAGATAGCGGAGCTGATGGCACTGGGGGGAACTGATGCACTTGGGCTGATCGCACGAAGGGTGTTGGGGACTAATGGCAGGGGGTCTTATGAGTTTTTATAAAGGAAAAGTCTATTCATTAATTATTATTTTTTTATTAGATTACTCGATTAATCGGAAAAACAATCAATAAAATACTTGATTACTAAAATAATCATTTATTGCAGCCCTACTCCATTGTACAGACTGCTGAATATCTCAATAGGAGCTCTGTAGTGTACACAAAGTGCTTTAGTTATCATGCTGGGAACAAGATTTCTTTCCTTTGTCAGTACTGAAAGATGCTAAAGAAGAACTAGCACCGTTTTAATTAATTAGTCCTATCTCCAAGACTCCTTTTTAAACACATCCCACTCTAACATGCAAAGCTTGAAAGTATAATGATCTTTTAAAAGGAAATCTTTGCTGACTCAAATAGCAACTTGAATATCAAAAGATATGTTAGTCTCTAAGGATTGATATTATTCAGTTACATTATTTGACAGATCTTGGTCAACACTACTCTTCCTTAATGCTATATAGAAAATATCATGAAGTGAAGATGCATTAAGAGAATATAACTGCCTATAACTACACTATTCATAAAGCTAGCTGTTAAACTTAGGCCTCATTCAGACGAACGTGTGTGCTCCGTGGCCGTATTGCGGGCTGCATTTGCGTTTCAGCAATACACGGGCGCCGTTCCGTATGCGGACCCATTCACAATGGGTCCGCAAATCTGGAGATGTGGAATCGTGCGGAACAGAAGCACAGAACGGAGTGCTTCCGTGGGGTTTTGTCCCGTACTTCCGTCCTGCAAAAAGATAGAATATGTCCTATCTTTTTGCGGAACGGGCAGATCGCGGACCTATTAAAGTGTATGGGTCTGCGATCCACTGCGGCTGCCCCATGGTTGGTGTTCATGCATTGCACCCCGCAATTTGTGGGCCACAGCATGGCCACGTTCGTGTGTGAGACGCCTTAAAGGGGTTGTCTGGGTTTGGTGATATTTGGTAATAGGATACATTTCCCTAATGGCATACTTCCATGTGGGTTTTACTTTCATTGCTTTGCCTTTGATGGCCACATTCCTCATGCTGCAATCAAGGACCAGAAGTGAGTTATTTTGCCCGGCAATTAAGGTACCAGGCTCCTTACTGGTGTGCTAAGCCTCTTCTTCCACTTAGCAAGGAGCCAAGTGATGTCACCAGCACACAGGGGCGTTCTGGAGCTAGCAAGGAGGGTGTTGGTAGGAAGGGAAATATCGGAGCTAAACCACGCCCCTTTGTGATATCACCGGGCACAGAGGGCGTTAGTCTGGGAAGAAAGAAGCAGTATTTGGAGGAGGTAACTCACCTCACTAAGAAACACCCTTCTCTGCCGATGACGGCCCCGTGATGTCCACGATCCAATTGGATATCCACTCTATCAACTTTCAATGTTCTTTTCTGCGCCTACCATGTTGATCACGGGTGGTGGGGAATCAGGAATCCACGCCGGAGAGGGAGCGTGAGAAAGGGATACCACATCCAAGGGAGGTTAATCGAGCGGAAAAGTGGGACAAATTATTGAAGTGCAAATGTGGGACAAGTTGTTAAAGTTTAAGCATTAAAGAAGAATTTTTGAAATTGAATTCCCTATCACCTATGCAGAGCAGGGGTTTGTATACGGCAAAATTGGTAAAATGTCACCTGACAATGTAACAGATGATTTTATTTATTTTTTTTGAAATTTATGTCCCTGTCACCTATGCAGAGCAGCGGTTTAATAAAATGGTCAAGAATGTAACAGACAAATGTTTTTACCTGTCTACCAGGTATAGCAGGGGTATATCACAGCCAGAAATTGGTGAATTTTGCCTGAAAATGTGACAAATTAGTGCCATTTTTTTTTTTTTTTTGCTGTCTAATAGGTATAGCAGTAGTATATCACAGCCAAAAATTGATGAATTTCACCTGAAAATGTAACAGACAAATTAGTGAAATGTTTTTACCTGTCTACTAGGTACAGCAGGGGTATATCACACTCAAAAATTGGTGAATTTCACCCGAATATGTAACAGACAAATTAGTTGAAAGAAAAAGGAAAAAGTCTGGTACCGTGTTAGCCAATAGAAAAATAGTTTAGTGCTCTCCTTAACAGAAACAAAATAAGAGTATTGCAGGTTTGATACCTTTTAATGGCTAACAAAAATAGAAGTAATGATGTTACATAGCGAGCCTTCGAGACATCACCAGTCTCTTCATCAGGCGTACTACAAGAATATATGAAGAAACAGCAATATATATACAATAAGAACAGAGGCATGGGGGGAATGAATGGACATTTGAAAAAAAAACAGAACAACATATAAAGAGAGTGAGTCCTTAATTATCTTACAGATAAGGGGTGTGAAAGTTTTATGGTCTCTAAATTGATGTTATCTCAGAGACCTGGTGCCCTGACTATGTCTATAGAAGACTCTTTAGATCTTTTAGTGTGTCATCGACAGAGGTACAAGCCCAGGGAGAGCAGACTGTCCCAGCAGTGCGACCAGGAGACCGTGGAGGATGAGGCTCATTTCCTGCTGCAGTGCCCCAAATACTTAGAAGTGAGAGAGACTCACTTCAGGAGACTGTCTGATCTCTGCCCAGACTTCACCTCCATGGAGGAGGAAGAGAGACTCTCCATACTGCTGGGGGAAGAGGAGAACACAACGGCCATAGCAGCACAATATATTACTGCCTGCCATAGACTAAGAGGAGCCTGATATACCATGGACTCCTATACCCCCACCCTGGACGTGTCCCCACCCCCAACCCTACCCAATTATTTCCCACTTGCTTTGGCAATGCTAAAATGTATTTAGTCCTGCCAATAAAGCTGATTTGATTTGATTTGTGTCATAAATCCCGGGGACAAATTCAGTCAAGTATTCAAAGTGTCAAGCAGTGTTATAAATTTGTATTCCCAAATTCTTCTAGCTTTTTGGGATTTGAAGTTACCTTTTAATATGAGAACTTTTATGTGTTCTACATTGTGCCCTGGGCTGCAGAAATGCTTAGCCACAGGAAAGTGTAGCTTCTTCTCTTTAATTGTGTGGCGGTGGGACCTCATCCTTGCATTGAGTCTCTGTCCTGTTTCTCCAACGTAGAGGCCTCCAACAGGACATTTAGTGCAGAGAATCAGATAAACAACATTAGATGTAGAACATGTGAATGTCCCAGGGATCCTATATTCCTGCTGTGTGTTGGGGATCCGGATCTTATCTGTTGTCATTATATGGGAACAGGTTTTGCATCTTCTTATATTACAGGGATGGGTTCCTTTTTCTGTGGTACATGGCCTTGAATTTGATCTGATCAGAATGTTCCTTAGATTTGGAGGTTGTCGTTAAGCTATAAAGGGGGGGTCTGGCAAGATTGTTTTTAGTCGTTCATCCTTACGTAGGACATGATGTAATTTTTGGGCAGTTTTCCTCAGTACCTCTAGTTGTGGGTTGTAGGTCACAACCAGAGGTATGTGCTGGTTCTGTTTCTTTTCATTGTATTGGAGAAGTTGACTTCTGGGGATCTTGGTGGCTCTTGTGATCTGATCTTCAATCGAAGCAGGATGATAGCCCTGGTGTAAAAATGTCCTTTTCAGATATTGTAAATGCTCATCCCTGTCTAATGGGCTGGAGCAGATTCGGTTATATCTGATGGCTTGACTATAGATGATGGACTTTTTAATATGTTGGGGGTGGAAGCTGTCCCATTTGAGGTATGTAGGCCGATCAATAGGTTTCCGATACAGGGATGTCTGTATTGAGCTGTCTTGAAGTTTTATGGTAGTGTCCAGAAAGCTGACTTCTGTGTGGGAATAGTTGAGGGTCAGGTTTATGGTGGGATGGAATTTGTTGAATTGTTCATGAAATTTTGTCAGTTCATGTTCAGAGTCGGTCCAGGTTATTAGGATGTCATCAATGAAACGGAATTTGTCCCCGGGATTTAGGACACACTACAAGGTCTAAAGAGTCTTCTATAGACATAGTCAGGGCACCAGGTCTCTTAGATAGCATCAATTTAGAGACCATAAAACTTTCACACCCCTTATCTGTAAGATAATTAAGTACTCATTCTCAAGATCTTTATATGTTGTTCTTTTTTTTTTTTTTCAAATGTCCATTCATTCCCCCCATGCCTCTGTTCTTATTGTATATATATTGATGTTTCTTCATATATTCTTGTAGTACGCCTGATGAAGAGACTGGTGATGTCTCTAAAGCTCACTATGTAACATCATTACTTCTATTTTTGTTAGCCATTAAAAGGTATCAAACCTGCAATACCCTTATTTTGCTTCTCTTAATGAGAGCACTAGACAAATTAGTGAAATGTTACCTGTCTACTAGGTAGAGCAGGGGTATATCACACTCAAAAATTTGTGAATTTTACCCGAATATATAACAGACAAATTAGTGAAATGTTTTTACCTGTCTACTAGGTAGAGCAAGGGTATATCACACCCAAAAATTGGTGAATTTCACCTGAAAATGTAACAGACAAATTAGTGAAATGACATAGAATAAAATAAAATACAAAGTACAAATAATAAAAATAAATCTTGATTTATGAGGTGGAGGTCCATATGGAGTAGGAGTTTGAGGAGGCGGTGGACGTAACGGTGTAGGTGGAAGCGGTGGTGGAAAAGGACGAGGAAGCCAACACTGGATTTTGGTTTAAATTTTATTTTTTGAATTAGGGTACACCACACAAGAGTGGGAAATATCCAAAATACAACAATGAGCAATTGCGCTGTAGTATTACAATGGCTGGCTAAGACCGGTATACATGTCTATTCTGCACAAGGTACAGACAAGTCCTGTGGGATCCATGCCTGGTTCATTTTAGCTGCACTTGTCTGTGATAACGCCCCCTGCCATGCTAAACACTCGTTCAGATAATACACTGGCTGCAGGGCAGGCCAGCACCTCCAAGGCGACAAGGGCAAGCTCAGGCCATGTGCCCAATTTGGAGACCCAGAAGTTGAAGGGGGCAGACCCGTCATTCAGTACGTGTAGGCGTGTGCCCACATACTTCTCCACCATGTTGGTGAAATGCTGCCTCCTGCTAAGACGTTCCATATCAGCTGGTGGTGCTGGTTTTGTGGCGTGCTGACAAAGCTTTTCACCATTTCGGGCATGCTAACCCTGCCTTCTGTAGTGCTGGTGGTGCCCCAGCTGTGTTCGCGACCTCTTCCTACTCCTCTGCCTTCACCTTGTGCTTTCACTGTGCCCCCGCTCTAAGGTAGGAATGCCACCAGCAGCGCGTCTACCAGCGTTTGCTTGTACTCTCGCATCTTACGATCACGCCCAAGTGACAGAATTAAGGTTGTTACTTGTCCTTGTAACGAGGATCCAGCAGCGTGGCCACCCAGTAGACAGCACAAATTAGAATGTGGGACACTCGGCGGTCGTTGCAGAAACACTGCAGCATGTAATCGCTCATGTGTGCCAGGCTGCCCAGAGGCAACGAAAAGCTGTCCTCTGTGGGAGGTGTATCGTCTGTGTCCTCTGTATCCCCTAAGCCACGCAACAGTGATGGCCATGAGCTGGTTTGGGTGCCACCCAGCTGTGAACACGGTATCTCCTCCTCCTCATCCTCCACCTTGTCATCCACCAGAACTGTGCCCTGGTTGGACAATTGTGTACCTGGCGTTTGTGGGTGCAGGAACCCACCATCGGAGCCACTTGTGAATGACTGGCCAGAAACCCTATGAAATGATCCCTCTTCCTCCTCCTCCTGTGCCACATCATCTCCCATCATCGCAAGAAGCGTTTTTTCAAGAAGGCATACAATTGTGATAGAAACGCTGAGAACGGCGTTATCGGCACTGGCCATGTTGGTGAAGTACTCAAAACAGTGCAACAAGGAACACAGGTCTCGCATGGAGGCCCACTCATTGGTGGTGTAGTGGTGCTGTTCTGCAGAGCGACTAACCCGTGAGTGCTGCAGCTGAAACTTCACTATCGCCTACTGCTGCTCGCACAGTCTGGTCAGCATGTGCAAGTTGGAGTTTATTCTTGTGGGCACATCGCATATGAGGCGGTGAACGGGAAGGCCAAAGTAATGCTGTAGTGCTGACAGGCGAGCAGCAGGGTGAGAATGCCAAATGCGCGCACAGACACCCCCCACTTTATGCAGCAGCTCTGACATATCGGGATAATTTTTTAGGAACCTCTGCACCACCAAATTCAGCACATGTGTCAGGCAAGGGATGTGCGTCAAACCGGCTAGTCCCAGAGCTGCTATAAGATTTCGCCCATTATCGCACACCACCAGGCCGCGCTTGAGGCTCACTGGCACCAACCACTCATCGGTCTCTTGTTCAAAGCCCGTCCACAGCTCCTGCGTGGTGTGGGGTTTGTCCCCCAAACAGATACGTTTTAAAACTGCCTGCTGTCATTTACCCCTGGCTGTGCTAAAGTTGGTGGTGGATGAGGAAGCGGAGTAGGAGGAGTAGGAGGAGGAAGCAACAGGAGGCAAATTGAAGCGCCCTGCAATCCTCGGTGGTGGAAGGACATGCACCAAACTGCTATCTGCCTCAGGCCCAGCCGCCACTGCATTTACCCAGTGTGCTGTTATGGAGATATAATGTTCCTGATAGTGCTTACTGGTCTACGTATCTGTAGTTAGGTGGACCTTGCCACAGATGGTGTTGCGCAGTGCACACTTGATTGTGCAGGGAAGGGATGGCACGCCTAGAAAAGTAGTGGCGGCTGGGAAGGACGATGATTTTAAAACGCTCCGTCTCCACCAGACCGAATGACAGCATTTCAAAGGACAGTAATTTTGAAATGCTGGCATTCAGGGCCAGGAATCGTGGGTGAGTAGAGGGGTACTTCATCTTCTGCTCCAGTGTTTGGGAGATGGAGAGCTGAACGCTTCCGTGGGACATTGTGGAGATGCTTGGTGACCCAGGTGGTGGTGTTGCTGGCAGATCCTCTGTTTGCGGGGTAGTAGGTGGCACTGTCACTCCAGAGGTGAATGAAGAGGCCGCAGCAGAAGAGAAAGCAGGAGGAGCCAGAGACCTTTCTTGGTTTTTGAGGTATCTACTCCACTGTAGCTCGTGCTTTGCGCTTAGATGCCTTGTCATGCAGGTTGTGCTCAGGTTGAGAATGTTTATGCCTCGCTTCAAACCACCCGTGTCTTGTCGTCAGCACATTGTCTGAAGAACTGCCACGCTAGAGAACTCCTTGGAGCTGGCTTTGGTGTTCTCGGTCCCTTGCTGCGGTGGGCAGTAACAGGCATACTTCTAGGGGACGGCCGCTCCGCTTTTGCACCCTGCTCCCTCTTCTGCTCTGCTGGTGGCTCTGTGCAACCACCGCCTCTTCCTCCGAACTACACAGGTCACTCGCATGACCCTGATTCCATGTGGGGTTGAGGACCTTATCGTCCTCCACATCATTTTCCACCCAGTCTTCACCCCTGCCCTCCTTGTCGGTCTGCACACTTTTGAATGCCCCAGCAGTTGGCACCGGTGTTTTGTCATCATCCGAGACGTGCTGCGGTGGTCCTCCTATGTACTCATCTTTTTTTTTTTTTTTTTTTTAAGTTTTATTGAATAAATCAATACAATACAAAAATAGAGCAGAAGAGAAGTAAACAAAACTCCTCTACTCTTATATATAAGAAAACGGAATACAGGTCTGTCGAATATCAAATATACAGTAAGTATGATAAGCTAGCATCCAAGGGGTTAATCGGTATAGAATATCCCATGGGAATATGGAAAGTACACTTCAGAAAAAGCACATTTAAGAACCAGGTGGCAATTATTGATCTAAAATTTCTGTAAAATACCTTAGGTCTTAATGATACGTTCCATCCGAGACGGTCCCGAGCGGGAGCAGCAACACCGTCTGAGCAACTCAACGTCCAACAATCCAAGAAGGGTTAGGAGATAAGCGGGTGGGGATATGGGGTAGGCCCTAGATGCTGTATATCTAAGGATAATGTTGATAGTGCTAATCTCTGTCTAATAGCCCCTGAAGGAAATCCATTGACTCCAGTTCTTTAGAAACTTATGATGAGATCTCAGTTCCCATGAGGATAACTCCTCTAATCTGTAAATTTGATCTATTTTCTGATACCATTGATCCAAAGAAGGAACTTCGGAGGACAACCATAGTGTAGGGATCAGCAATTTTGCAGCATTCACTAGATGTTTGAAAAGAAGTAGGTTAGGGGGGGAGGGGTTACGAGGATAAAGATTCAGGAGGGCAACTTCCGGAGACGGCATAATATTGGAATTGCAAATCTTGTTACTGATTTGAAAAACCTTTTCCCACCATTTAAGTAAGATTGGGCAGGTCCACCATATGTGGATAAAAGCACCCCTTTCTTTTGAGCATCTCCAACATGTGTCAGATGCTGTAACTGAATATAAGCATGTCTTGTCGGGGGTTTTATACCATCTTGTAATGATTTTATAGTTATTCTCCTGAATCCTGACACACCTTGAAGATTTGTGTGAAGAGTTATATATGATGCCGATATCCTCCGGTGAGAGACTTATATTTAGGTCTTTTTCCCAAAGTCTTATGAAAGCAGGTGTTAGTGCTTCAGGAGGAGTTCTCAGCTTGTTGTACCATTGTGAGATCAGTTTATGTGGGGTGGAGTCACGAGAGATAATATGTTCAAGCCAGGTAATAGGGCGTAACAATGTGTGAAAATGTACGTTTTGAGACATGTATGCCCTTAAAAAATGGAGCCCATTAAAACTTGAGAGAGGGCTTTTTAGGAGATCACAAATCTCTTTTATGGAGAGTAGTTTGCCTTCTTTGTATAAATCTATCAGTTTAAGATTAGACTGAGTAATTTCAGTGGGAAGGCTGCTCTGTAAGGCCTGGGGGGCTAGGTGAAAAATATCCTCTATTTTGAGGACAGGAGATGGGAGTGGGGAGCTTAAGGACGATTTTTGTAAGGTGTACCACGCATTCAGAGTGGCTTTCATAACTGGAGTAATATTAGGATGGGGGGGCAGTGAAGACATGCGTCCCAGTAGAGCCGCTCTGAACGGAAGTTCCAACAAGGACTCTTCCATTGGGACCCAAGATTTCTGCTTGGGGGCCGTTAACCAGTCTACTACTCTGGTGAGTAAAATAGCTCTGCCATAGAGTTCAGGGTCTGGTAAAGCTATTCCTCCCCTCTCTCTCAGATAAGACAAAGATTTGTATGACGTTCTGGCCTTTTTCTTGTTCCATATAAAGGAACGAAACATGGACTTGAGTTTAGAGTAATATGTGGAAGGAATGGGGATTGGTAAGGTTTGTTGGAGGTAGGTAAGTTTAGGGATGATGAGTGACATTAATATGTTTTTCCTCCCGAACCACGAGAGTATAGGGATGTCAAGAGAAGTTAAATCTTCCTCCAATTTATTTTGGAGAGGGATATAGTTCAGGTTAAAGAGTTGATTGGGATCTGTACTCATTTTGATGCCTAGATAGGTTAGATAAGGAGAGGACCAGTTAAATGGTGAACACGCTTCTAGCTGACTTTTCAAAGACTTTTTAACCTATGTACTCATCTTGAAACATAAGTGTTGGGCATCGGTGCACCCAATCTCTTCCACATCTGGGGCGGGGCTATGTGGATGGCCCTGGGAAACCCTGCTAGTAGAGTCATCAAAAAGCAGAAGAAACTGCTGCATGACTTAGGGCTCAGACTGCTTGGCTGATTTGCAAGGGAGTGAGGTGAAAGACTGATGGATATCGGCTGTAGGTGCCAACTCTGATCTTTCAGCAGGAGACTAGGTGGGAGGCAATGCAAATGAACTGGAGGCACTGTCAGCAACTCAATCTACTATCGCCTGTACTTGTTCTGGCCTCGCCATTTGTAGAGCCGCATTAGACCCGACCAAATACCACTGAAGGTTCTGTTGCCTACTCACAACTGAGGGAGGTGTTTCACTTGTGCGTGTAGCTGGCACAGATCGACCACATCTTCTCCCTGCAGCAGGAGCTCCACCAGCAGCACCTCATATTTATCAAATTTAGGATATTGCCTAAAATGGGTGTTAAAAAAAAATAAAAATGAATAGAACAACAGTATATAACTTGTGTATTTCACACTGACAGATGCAGCAAAGGCTTTACAAATTAAGTATTTTGCCTAAAATGGGTGTTTTTTTAATAACAGAATAGAACAGCAGTATCTAACGTGTGTCTCTCACACTGACAGATGCAGCAAAGGCATCAAATTTAGTTTTTTGCCCAAAATGGGTGTTTTTTTAAAATAATAACATAATAGAACACCAGTATCTAATGCGTATATCTCACACTGACAGATGAAGCATAGGCCCCTGATGTAGGGTATTGCCAAAAATGGGTGTTTTTTTGAAACCCAGAATATTATTGCAGTATTTCTAGCTTGTTTCTCACACTGACAGATGCAGCCAATGTTGCAGATTTATTTTTTGTCCAAAATTGGTGTTTAAAAAAAAAAAAGTTTGTCTTACACACTGACAAATGCTGTGAAGGCACCAGATGTAGGATATTGCCAAAAATTGGTGTTTTTTAAGCCCAGAATATTATTGCAGTATTTCTAGCTTGTATCTCACACTGACACATGCTGCAAAGTCAGCAGATGTAGGGTATTGCCAAAAATGGGTGTTTTTTTTTTTTTTTTTTTAAACCAGAAAATTATTGAAGTATTTCAAGCTTGTCTTGCACACTGACAAATGCTGCAAAGGCACCAGATGTATGATATTGCCAAAAGTTGTTGTTTTTTTAAACCCAGATTATTATTGCAGTATTTCTAGTTTGTATGTCACACTAACAAATGCAGCACAGGCCCCAGATGTAGTATATTGCCAAAAATGGGTGATATTTTTAAACCCAGATTATTATTGCAGTATTTCAAGCTTGGATTTGAATGTCACAAAAGCACATATGCTTTGCTGGTGCACTGAGCTTGCATAAAATGTCCGCCGCCACCCACCTAACAGACGAATAAAAGTTCTTTTTCTGTGTCACTGGGCTCAGGGCAGGGTAAAAAGATTGTGCACTGCACCCACAAAACTAAATTTAGGTAGATCGCTGAGTTAACAAGCACTTATGATTAAAGATTCTTTCCTATTCTCTCCCTCACAGCAGCAGCATCCTCTCCTTACACTAGTTACAACAGAGTGATGTGCAGCGCTACGTGACTTCAGCTTATATAGAGTCTGGGTCACATGCTGCACTCGCCAATCACAGCTATGCCATCAGTAGGCATGGCTGTGATGGCTTCTAAGGGCACAGAGTTAAACGCTTGTTGATTGTCTGCTCTGCAGCCTTTCAAAAAGCGCCATAAAATAGACGAATACCGAAGCCAAACTTTTTGCTGAAAAGTTTGAGTTCAGGTCCGGGGTCCAAAAATACAAAAGTTCGGTACAAACCTGAACATTACAGTTCGGGTTCACTCAACCCTTGTCATTGGATATAAATTTTCCAGTAGGCTAGTGTACTACAGGCCCCAAAAATTATGCATTCAACGTACATAAAAGAACAAGTAAGTATGTAGCTGGAGGTAGATTACACGGTCATTGGCTATCAATTTTCCAGCAGGCCAGTGTACTACAGGCCTAAAAAATTATGCATTCAACGTACATAATAGAACAAGTGATTAAGTGGCTGAATGGAGATTACACCGTCATTGGATTTAAATTTTCCAGCAGGCCAGTGTATTACAGGCCCCAAAAATGATGCATTCAGCGTACATAAAAGAACAAGTAAGTATGTGGCTGGAGGTCTATTAGACGGTCAATGGATATCAATTGTACTGAAGGCCAGTGCAAATACAGGTGAAATACATATATTTAAAATAACTAAAAATAAAGAAAATTGAATTAAAAACAGGGCTAACGAACTTCCCTCTCTTGAAAAAAACCCTAATGATAATATCGCCAAAAAATTGAACCAAAATCTTCACAAAGTGAAAATCGAAAAACTTTATTGATAATGTATAATAAATACATACATGATGATAAAAGGCAGCACAAAGGTGGAACACAAGAATGATGAACAGGACCAGAGAAGGGGCCGAGAGCTCAGCACACCAATAGGCAGGGAAAAGAATATGAGATGAAAAAAACACCAAGACACCTCTGGACAATAAGCCCCAGACAATACTGCAATAGAGGCAAATATGAGGACAAAAAAACTTGGTGATTAGAAAAAAATAGGCATACCCTAAATGGTGTGTCGAACTCTCAGCCACCTCCTGACCCCGGTCATTGGATATAAATTGAAGGGCGACTCTCGATGGCTTGGCTGCAAGAATGATCTCATATAAGAAGTGACCAACACATCTTCAAACTGCCCTCTTCTTGCATGTGCTGTTAGATTGGTACCCGCAACTGTTCTCTGTGAGTGAAAAACCCTCTGCCAGCGCCCGCAAAAGCAGAATGCAGCATTTCTCGAAACAAGGCCTGGAAGTGCTGCATTCTTACAGCCCTCTGTGATGCTGGTAACATGGCCGCCATTTAGTGTTTGTACCGGGGGTGTAAGTACATTGCAACCCAGTACTGGTCTTTGCCCTTTATGCTTTTTATACAGGGGTCCCTCTTCAAACACTGGAGCATGAAGGCCCCCATTTGCACGAAAATGGAAGCGGTGGAGTCTTCGGTCTTCGGTCTTCGGTCTGTTGTCTTCGGTCTCCTCCCCCCAGCCACGGACAACACCAGGGATCCCCGAAACATTTAAAGCATGCTCTTCTTGCTCCTCCTCCACCCTCGCACCATCCTCCTCTAACTCCTCTTCAGACTCCTGTTGACTTGTCTCAGATGGAGTAGCCACCCCTGGAATTATTCCAGCATTGTGACTTCCTCATCTTCCTGCTCTTGCTCCTCGACGGCTTGATCAATGACACAACACAATACACCCTCCAGAAAGAAGGCGTAAGGTACGATGTCACTGATGGCGCCCTGGCTGCGACTGATCAGTTTGGTAATATCATCAAATGGCCGCAGAAGTCTGCATGCCTTGCGCATGAGCAGCCACTGGCGCAATGAAAAAAACAAACAAGCTCCCCAGAACCTGTCCTGCCACAGTGTTCGTACAGGTAGTCGTTAACTGCATGTTTCTTCTGGAGCAGCCTATTAAGCATATACAAGGTGGCGTTCCAGCACGTCCCACAGTCACAAATCAGGAGTCTGACATGCAGGTGGTGTCGCCGCTAAACGTCAGCAAGGCGAGCCATGGCTGTGTAAGATCTTATAAAATAGCCAGAGATTTTCCTGGCCTGCCCCAAGATGTCCTAGACCCCGGGGTATTTGGCAACGAATCACTGCACAAATAAGTTCAGGACGTGCGCCAAGCACGGCACGTGTGTCATATTTCACTGTTTCGGCGTGCTCAGCAGATTTGCACCGTTGTCGCAGACCAATTTACCAACTGTCAAATTGAACAGGGTTAGCCACTGATCGGTCTGTGACTGCAAAGCTGAAAGGAGTGCAGGACTGGGGTGACTCTTGGCTTCCAGGCACAGAAGCCGCAGCACAGCATGGCAACGTCTCACCTGGCACATCAAATAGGTTCTGGGGAGCTTGGGTGGCGCAGCCGAAGAGCCGGTCGCAGTGGAAAATAAGAATTTAGCCGAGGAGGAGACGGAGAATGGAGTAGGAGGAAATGAAGAGGCAGGCCTGCATGCAATCCATGGCGGTAACACCAAATCCACATGGGTGCCATGGGTTGCATGCTTGACGGCCGTCCGAAGGTTCACCCAGTGGGCAATAAAAGTTATGTACCTTCCCTGCCCGTTTTTGCTAGACCACGTGTCTGTGGTCAGATGCATCTTGGCACCGACACTGCATGACAGAGATACATTCACTTGCCGCTGAACGTGGCCATAAAGCTCCGGGATGCCCTTCTGGGAGAAATATTTCCTTCAGGGGACCTTCCATTGCGGTGTGCTAATGGCCACAAATTTTCTAAAGGCCTCTGAGTCCACTAGTTTATATGGCAGTAGTTGGCGGGCTAGCAGTTCCGACAAGCCAACGGTCAGCCGTTGGGCAAGAGGGTTATCCGGCATCATCATCATTTTTCACTCGAGCATTTGGGCTACGGAAGCCTGCCTTTTGCTAGTTGAACGCGAAGATGGCACGGTGGAAGGTGGAGTGGAAGACAAATGGGAGGAGAAAGGAGAAGGAGAAGAGGCAGGACATGGAGCACCAGGAGTGTGTCTTTGTAGGTTCTGACGGTGTTGCTCCCACTGGGCTCGTTGATGTGAGGCCAGATGCCTTCTTAAAGCGATCGTCCCTAGGTGAGTGTTGAGCTTACCACAACTTAAGCATTGACAGCACAGGCTGCAGACGGCAACACTATTATAAACAGAGGACACGTTAAAAAAAGACCACACTACAAAGGCATGTGACGGTGTCCTGGGAGCACCAGATGTAGCCGTGCATGGTGGATGGCTCGTTCCAGAAACATTAGCAGTCTGTTTTTGCCTCCTGTGCACTGTATGTTCTGCCTGCTTCTCCTCCCTATCTGCTGCTCCCTCTCTCCCTCTGAACTACCTTCCTCTTCCTCTCTTGTGGGCACCCACATGACGTCCATAGACATGTCATCATCGTCCCCTTCACCACCACTGACATTATAGATCTCGGAGGAGGCAGCAATAGCGGGGACCACCCTTCTTGGGCTGATCTGGGTACTGTCATCAGACCGCTGGGTGGCAGCAGTTGCTACCTCTTCTTCCTCCTCATCTGATGCAAAAAAAAAACAACTGATGTTCTCATCTGATGCAAACAAATGCTGCACTACCCAAATACACTATATAGAAAGTATATTATTGGTATATCACACCCTTGCTTCAATAAGTTTTTTGGGGGGAGCTACTGAAATTATTTGTTCCAATAGAGTTTGGCACGCTGTATAGCTGCGGTATCTCAGCCAAACCGCACCCAACTGCTCCATAATACAAATGCACTATAATATACTTTCTATGTTAGAAAGTATATTATAGGTATATTACGCCACTCAGTATTTTACACCTATTGATACCACACATATACCAGTCCTTAAAAGGACTTTTGTGGCCCTATTAGCTAGAGTTTGGTGTCCCTAACAGTCTGTGCCTGCTCCACACAGCATCCTCTCCCTACACTGGCAAGAGACTGAATGTAAAATGGCAGCCAGATTGGGTTTATTTATGAGGTCGGGTGTATGTCCTGTGCCACCTGATGGATGTGTCATGGGTAAAAGTTATTCACAATGTAAAAGAACATCACCATATGTTCGCCCGTTCGGCCGATCGCGAACGAGCAAAGTTAGCTGGAAAACGACTGCCGTGCGAACCCCAAGGCCATCTGTACTGAGATATTCCCAAAAAATGCAATAGAAGCTTGGTCACATGACCCTTATCAGCCAATAGAAGCTCACAAGCTGTTAGCCTCCACATGCACAGTTTTACTCCAGGTTTCCATAACAACCCAGTTATTTTTTCTTCACTGCTGTAGGTGAGCTTTAAAGGAAATCTGTCAGCAGGATAATCACTATTAAATTAAAGTAATTATTTCAAGATGTGCCTTTGTTCCAGCAATGGATATTTTTATCCTATGAAAATCCAGTTTATTTAGTATGCAAATAAGCCAGTAAGGTGTGAAGAGGGATGTCACTCTTGCAGATAGAAGCCCAGACACGCACTCAAAAGATGAACTTAAAACTCCACTTACAGGTCCCACTAAGTTACACCCCTGCTTTAGGTAGGCCACGCCCCCTCCCACTCCTCAGCTGACAGGGATTGAAAAAATGAAGTAAAAAATCTACTTTTGTCAGATACCGAGGTGGGAGGGAGGGTGAATTTCTCCATGCAGCTCACACTCAGACAGCATACTGCTGCTGTCTTAGAGTGAGTTGTTTAAAAGGACACGCCCCTGATCAATCCTCAGCTGACAGGAATTGAAAAAATTAAGTTAAAAAATCTAGTTTTAGGTCCCACTAAGCCACGCCCTGACCTGGTTAGACCACACACCCTCCCACTCCTCAGCTGACAAGGATTGAAAAAATGAAGGTAAAAATTATCTTCTGTCAGCTGCAGGGGTGGGAGGGATGGTGATTTTCTTCCTGTAGCTCACACTCAGACAGCACAGTGCTGCTGTCTGAGAGTGAGCTGTTTAAAAGGACATCCTTGTGTCCATCCAGGCCCTGCACCAGATAGAGGACAGGGAATCTGAAGGGGCGGGTTGCTGTAGATGTCACTGTTATAGTGGATATTGTTGATATTTATTAACAACATACACAAGCATTAAATGAAATAAATGAAATATACCTGAGCGAAGCCGGGTCCTTCAGCTAGTCTAATATATAAAACTGAGTGTATGTATTTATGTGTCTATGTATGTCCGTTAAAGGAATCGGCACCATCGCGTTTACAATCACAACATTTTGCTTAGCCACTTCCTGTGACTCGGGGAACGTCATAGACTATGTTTTGAGTGGAAATTTTCACCCTACGCTTTCCAAATATTTGCCAAAAAGGTTTGCTTAGTAACCTAACCACCAAACTACAGGAGCCATTGTCGGTTGGCTGTTGTGGCAGTTAGCCTGTATATTCATCAGGTTACATATCGCAACCAATCACAGCTCAGCTTCTATTTTGCTACAGGTCATTAATATGAGCTCTGATTGGTTGCTATAGGCAACGAAGGACCATCTTAGTATAAGATGGCTTATGTGTAAGTTAATATGATTTTGATTGCGACGCTTAGCCAACATTGTTGTAGAGGCTGATGTAATTCACATGACCTTAAGTGTATACTAATTCTGTAAAGTTTTATATTCTGTCAATTAAAGACAATAATGCCCCACTGTGGAGGTCTTTGTTAGGGGGACGGGTGGGGTGTTGTGGAGGTAACTGTTAAAGGGGCAGGATGCTGTGGAGGTCACTCTTAAAGGAATGGGCACTGTGGAGGTTACTGTTAAGGGGGCGGTGGACCATGGAGGTTGCTATTAAAGGGGAAGCCTCTGTGGTGCTCACTTTTAAGGCAGTTAATACTATGGAGGTCACTATTAAGGGAGCATGCTACTCTGGCAGTCACTCTTAAAGGGGCGGGCACTGTGGAGGTCACAGTTAAGGGGACGGTCTTCTATGAAGGTCAGTGTTAGGGGGCAGGGTGCTGCAGAGGTCACATTTTAAGACAACGGAGCTCTGTGGAGATCACTGTATAGGGGGCGGGTTATTATGGAAATCACTGTTAACGAGACTGGGTACTGTGGAGGTCACAAATAAAAGACGGGCTGCTGTGGAGGTCGCTGTTAAAGGGGCAGGCACTGTAGAGGTCACTGTTAAGGGGGCAGGCACTGTAGAGGTCACTGTTAAGGGGGCAGGGGACTGTGGAGGCCACTGTTAAGAGAGTGGAGTACTGTGAGGTCAATGTTAAGGGAGGGGATACTGTGGAGGTCACTGTTAAGGGAGCAGGGTACTATGGCAGTACCTGTTAAAGGGACAGGCGCTGTGGAGGTCTCTGTTAAGGAGGCAGGGAACTGTGGAGGTCACAGTTAAGGGGACGGTCTGCAGCGGAGGACCCTGTCAAGGGGATGGGGTGCTGTGGAACTCAATGTTAAAGGGATGGGCTGCTGTGAAATTCAAAGTTAAGGGGTGGGCTGCTATGGAATCCCACTTTAAGGAGACGGGGCACTGTGGGGGGGTTAGTGTTAAGGGGCGAGGGGCTGTGGTGTTCACTGTTAAGGGGTGGCGTGCTGTAGAGGTCACTCTTATAAAATATACCTGTGCGAAGCCGGTTCCTTCTTCTACTACATAAATATGTATATACTGTATATATATGAACAAACTTTTGTGAAGAAGTACCCAGTTCTTTCTGGGTTCATTTCCCACTGCAATGAATGGTCATCATGCCCAGTGTTGTGGTGATTACGGATGAGCGAACCCGAACTGTATAGTTCAGGTTCGTACCGAATTTTGAGGTGTCCGTGACACGGACCCGAACCCGAACATTTTCGTAAAAGTTCGGGTTCGGTGTTCGTCGCTTTCTTGGCACTTTTTGAAAGGCTGCAAAGCAGCCAATCAACAAGCGTCATACTACTTGCCCCAAGTGGCCGTCACAGCCCTGCCTACTATTGGTATGGCTGTGATTGGCCAGTGCAGCATGTGACCCAGGCTCTATTTAAGCTGGAGTCACGTAGCGCCGCACTTCACTCTTCTTGATCAGTGTAGGGAGAGGTTGCAGCTGCAACTGTTAGGGCGAGATTAGGCAGTGATTAACTCATTAAAAACACTTAATTCAGTGATCGATCTACAGCTGTGGATCATTGAACTGCTGCTATTTAATTGCTCACTGTTTTTAGGCTGCCCAGAGCGTTTTTCAGTCTCTTTTTTCTGGGGTGATCGTCGGCCATTTTGTGTCTTGTGGTGCACCAGCACAAGCTGCCACCAAGTCCATTTAACCATAAATAGTGTGGTTATTTTTTTTGCTATATCCAACATCAGGGGCTTGGCTGTGCTTGCTATTTTATTGAGGGGTGAAATACAATTGCCAAAATAGCAGTACCCTAAATCTGGTGTTTCAGCTGTGGCCAGCCAATTGTAATACTGTCTGCTGTCTGGCAAAGGATAAATTTTGTTCTGGGTTGAAATTCAATTCCCAACTTAGCAATTCCCTAAATCAGTGGTTTCTGCTGTATCAGGCCAAGTTTAAATCTATCCATAAAAGGGTATATTAGATTGAAGGTGCGGATAGTGTCATCCTCAATAACTTTACACGCTACCGTGCATTTCCAAGTCTAATTCTGTCCGTAAACGTATACCTGTCACCCAGCGCCTAAATAATAGGCCTCAAATTAATATTCAGCTAAATCTGTGTTTATTGCTGAGGCTGGTCAATTCATTTAGTGTCCGCCAAAGCACAGTTTTTGTTCTGGGTTAAAATACAATTCCTAACTTAGCAATTCCCTAAATCAGTGGTTTCTGCTGTATCAGGCCTACTTTAAATCTATCCATAAAAGGGTATATTAGATTGAAGGTGCGGATAGGGTCATTCTCAATAACTTCACACACACGCTACCGTGCATTTCCAAGTCTAATTCTGTCCGTAAACGTATACCTGTCACCCAGCGCCTAAATAATAGGCCTCAAATTTATATTCAGCTAAATCTGTGTTTATTGCTGAGGCTGGTCAATTCATTTAGTGTCCGCCAAAGCACAGTTTTTGTTCTGGGTTGAAATACAATTCCCAACTTAGCAATTCCCTAAATCAGTGGTTTCTGCTGTATCAGGCCTACTTTAAATCTATCCATAAGAGGGTATGTTAGATTGAAGGTGCGGATAGGGTCATTCTCAATAACTTCACACACACGCTACCGTGCATTTCCAAGTCTAATTCTGTCCGTAAACGTATACCTGTCACCCAGCGCCTAAATAATAGGCCTCAAATTCATAGTCAGCTAAATCTGTGTTTATTGCTGAGGCTGGTCAATTCATTTACTGTCCGCCAAAGCACAATTTTTGTTCTGGGTTAAAATACAATTCCCAACTTAGCAATTCCCTAAATCAGTGGTTTCTGCTGTATCAGGCCTACTTTAAATCTATACATAAAAGGGTATATTAGATGGAAGGTGCGGATAGTGTCATCCTCAATAACTTCAAATCCAATGTGCATTTCCAAGTTTAATTCTGTTTCTAAACGTATACCTGTCACCCAGCGCCTAAATAATAGGCCTAAAATTTATATTCAGCTAAATCTGTGGTTATTGCTGAGGCTGGTCAAGTTATTTAGCGTCCGTCAAAGCACAGTTTTTGTTCTGGGTTGAAATACAATTCCCAACTTAGCAATTCCCTAAGGCCTCATGCACACGGACGTTTTTTTTCACGGTCCGCAAAACGGGGTTCCGTTGGTCCGTGATCCGTGACCGTTTTTCCGTCCGTGGGTCTTCCTTGATTTTTGGAGGATCCACGGACATGAAAAAAAAGTCATTTTGGTGTCCGCCTGGCCGTGCGGAGCCAAACGGATCCGTCCTGAATTACAATGCAAGTCAATGGGGACGGATCCGTTTGATGTTGACACAATATGGTGCCATTTCAAACGGATCCGTCCCCATTGACTTTCAATGTAAAGTCTGGAGTTCTGTTATACCATCGGATTGGATTTTTCTCCAATCCGATGGTATATTTTAACTTGTAGCGTCCCCATCACCATGGGAACGCCTCTATGTTAGAATATACTGTCGGATATGAGCTACATCGTGAAACTCATTTCCGACAGTATATTCTAACACAGAGGCGTTCCCATGGTGATCTTTCACGGACCCATTGACTTGAATGGGCCCGTGAACCGTTGGCCGTGAAAAAAATAGGACAGGTCATATTTTTTTCACGGCCAGGAAACACAGCTCACGGATGCGGCTGCCAAACGGTGCATTTTCCGATTTTTCCACGGACCCATTGACTTTCAAAAAAAATGGAAAACGGCACAACGGCCACGGATGCACACAACGGTCGTGTGCATGAGGCCTAAATCAGTGGTTTCTGCTGAATCAGGCCTACTTTAACCACTTCAACCCCGCTAGCTGAAACCCCCTTCATGACCAAAGCACTTTTTACACTTCTGCACTACACTACTTTCACAGTTTATCGCTCGGTCATGCAACTTACCACCCAAATGAATTTTTCCTCCTTTTCTTCTCACTAATAGAGCTTTCATTTGGTGGTATATCATTGCTGCTGGCATTTTTACTTTTTTTGTTATTAATCAAAATGTAACGATTTTTTTGCAAAAAAATGAAATTTTTCACTTTCAGCTGTAAAATTTTGCAAAAAAAACGACATCCATATATAAATTTTTCACCAAATTTATTGTTCTACATGTTTTTGATAAAAAAAAAAATGTTTGGGAAAAAAAAAATGGTTTGGGTAAAAGTTATAGCGTTTACACACTATGGTACAAAAATGTGAATTTCTGCTTTTTGAAACAGCTGTGACTTTCTGAGCACCTGTCATGAGTCCTGAGGTTCTACAATGCCCAAACAGTAGAAAAACCCCACAAATGACCCCATTTCGGAAAGTAGACACCCTAAGATATTCGCTGATGGGCATAGTGAGTTCATAGAACTTTTTATTTTTTGTCACAAGTTAGCGGAAAATGATGATTATTTTTAATTTTTATTTTTTTCTTACAAAGTCTCATATTCCACTAACTTGCGACAAAAAATAAAAAATTCTAGGAACTCACCATGCCCCTCACAGAATACCTTGGGGTGTCTTCTTTCCAAAAAGGGGTCACTTGTGGCGTAGTTATACTGCCCTGGCAATTTAGGGGCCCATATGTGTGAGAAGTACTTTGCAATCAAAATCTGTAAAAAATGACCGGTGAAATCCGAAAGGTGCACTTTGGAATATGGGTCCCTTTGCCCACCTAGGCTGCAAAAAAGTGTCACACATCTGGTATCGCCGTACTCAGGAGAAGTTGGGGAATGTGTTTTGGGGTGTCATTTTACATATACCCATGCTGGGTGAGAGAAATATCTTGGCAAAAGACAACTTTTCCCATTTTTTTATACAAAGTTGGCATTTGACCAAGATATTTTTCTCACCCAGCATGGGTATATGTAAAATGACACCCCAAAACACATTCCCCAACTTATCCTGAGTACGGCGATACCAGATGTGTGACACTTTTTTGCTGCCAAGGTGGGCAAAGGTGCCCAAATTCCTTTTAGGAGGGCATTTTTAGACATTTATATCCCAGACTTCTTCTCACGCTTTAGGGCCCCTAAAAAGCCAGGGCAGTATAAATACCCCACATGTGACCCCACTTTGGAAAGAAGACACCCCAAGGTATCCAATGAGGGGCCTGGCAAGTTCATCGAAAAAAAAAAAATCGCATAAGTTAGCGGAAATTGATATTTTTTTAGTTTTTTTCTCACAAAGTCTCACTTTCCGCTAACTTGGGACAAAAATTTAAATCTTTCATGGACTCAATATGCCCCTCAGCGAATACCTTGGGGTGTCTTCTTTCCGAAATGGGGTCAGTTGTGGGGTGTTTGTACTGCCCTGGCATTTGAGGGTCTCCGCAATCATTACATGTATGGCCAGCATTAGGAGTTTCTGCTATTCTCCTCATATTGAGCATACAGGTAATGAGATTTTTTTTTCCGTTCAGCCTCTGGGCTGAAAGAAAAAAATGAACGGCACAGATTTCTTCATTCGCATCGATCAATGTGGATGAAAAAATCTCTGCCAATGCCCCGGTCCGGACGGACTCCCAACTCCTTATTATTTGTCCTTCCAAGAGGTATTGATCCCTCACCTCCTGCCAATCTATAATGATTCCCTACGGGGGATTCCCCTTTCTGCTGACATGACCAGAGCCCACATTATGCTAATTCCTAAAGAGGGTAAGGACCACTCCCTGTGTCCCAATTATAGGCCTATTTCCCTTCTCAATATAGATTTAAAGATTCTAGCTAAAATGTTAGCAAACAGACTGGCGAAATTGCTCCCCTCACTCATTCATAGAGACCAAGTGGGCTTCGTGAAACATAGAGAGGGGAAAGACAATACAGCACGAATTCTTAACATTATCCATTATGTCAAAAGGAAAAACCTTCCCTTAGTCCTTCTTAGCACAGACGCTGAGAAGGCATTTGACAGAGTCAAATGGTCCTTTATGTACTCAGCGCTGCGTGTTCGAAACATCCCTCCCTCATTCATCTATGCCATAGAAGCTATGTACTCACAGGCTTCTGCCTCAGTTAGAGTGAATGACACATTGTCTGCTCCCTTTGTAATACGTAATGGCACTCGCCAGGGCTGCCCCCTCTCCCCTTTATTATTTGTCCTCGCCCTCGAACCTTTTCTTCAGACCATTCGGATGGACGGGGACATCCAGGGAATTTATCTGGGGGACCAACAACATAAAGTAGCCGCTTTTGCGGATGATATTCTTTTAGTGATCAGTAACCCCCAAGTGGCTCTTCCCAAGATATATGGCCATCTGGAAACTTATGGATCACTTTCGAATTTTAAGGTTAACCACAATAAGTCACTGATAATCTCCACGGGCATCAAAAATTCAGTCAAGTCTCACTTAGAAGCTGGCTCGCCTTTTAATTGGTCCTCTCCCTACATAACCTATTTAGGGATTAAAATCTGTACAGACCCTGGCCATCTCTTTAGTTTGAATTATATCCCTCTCCAGAACAAGCTGACGGAGAATATAAACTCCCTGGATGTCCCTATGCTTTCGTGGTTCGGAAGGAAAAATATATTACTCTCGCTCATTCTTCCTAAACTCACCTACCTTCAACAGACACTGCCCATCCATGTTCCCTCTTCCTATTACTCCAAACTCAAATCTATGTTCAGGTCTTTCATATGGAATTAAAAAAAAGCTAGATTGTCTTATAAATTGCTGTCCTACCCGAGAGAGAGAGGAGGTATATCGCTACCTGACCCGGAGTTGTATGGTCGGGCCATCCTACTTACTAGAGCAATAGACTGGCTAGTGGCACCTGGACACAAATCCTGGGTTTCGATGGAAGAATCACTGCTGGGAGCTCCTTTCAAGGCAACCCTTTTGGGTCGTATGACCAGATACCTTCACACCCCGCTTTTTCCCCCACCATGAAAGCCACCCTTCTGGCCTGGTACTCCCTACAAAACACCCCTTTAAACTTACCACTCCCGTCACCTATCTTAACTGTAGCAGATATATGCCACTTGGCCCCCAAAGCCCTAAGAGACAGCCTTCCCGCTGAAGATAAAAGGTCAACAGTGAAATTGGTAGACTTATACAGGGACAGCCAACAAATTTCCTTGAAAGATCTGAAAGATCTTCTAAGGGTCCCTGGTTCAGGCTTTGTAGGCCTTCATTTCATACAGGCCTACATGTCCCAGAATGCCCATCTGCATACCTTATTAAGGCCCATTACCTGGTGTGAACACCTGATTACTCAAATTTCCCCGCCCCAAAAGATGATCTCACAGTGGTATAGGAGGTTGAGAACTCCTCCCTTTGCCTTAACACCGGCTTTTATTAGGCTATGGGAGAAAGATTTAGGTAAAAGCTTAACGACGGTTGATACCGCTACTATTTTCAATTCCTCTCATAAGGCCTCGAGATGTGTCAAAATCCAGGAAAACAATTACAAAATAATCACAAGGTGGTATAAAACCCCGGACAAAACTTGTCTGTATTCGGCATCAGCATCTGATACCTGCTGGAGATGCCTGACTCAAAGAGGCACTTTTTTTCACATCTGGTGGTCGTGTCCATTAATATCCGTATGGTGGGAATTTTTTTTCCAAACCAGTAATAAAATTTGTGGTTCTTATATTATTGCTTCTCCCGAAGCGGCTCTCCTAAACCTCTTTCCAAGAGATCCTCCTCCCCCAAATTTGCCATTGTTCAAACACCTTATGAATGCTGCTAAACTACTGATCCCCCTACAGTGGCTCTCCCCCGAGGTTCCCTCAATAGAACAATGGTTGCAGAAGATGGATCAGATATATAGATTAGAGGAATTGTCCTCGTGGGAAATGAGATCGCACCGCAAGTTTTTGAGGTCTTGGGATAAGTGGATTTCCTTTAGAGGCTATCAGTCTGTTCCAATCAGTTAATCTTTGTCTTGTATAAGACACTTAGAGATCACAGTGGCGCCCTTTTTGATTTCCTTTATCATAGCCTGTCTCGGATGGGGAAGAACGTGATACACAGTGACCCTTCGTATTGGTGATAATTGATGCCCACTTTTCAGGGTAATCTCCTGTGTACTTTTTATATGATCTGTACCTTGGATGCATTTTCTGATTTATATACATTGCAATGCTTGGCCTGCAGTTTATACTGTGTAGTACTGTGTTATTTTTACTATGTGGGAAGTGTGGAGGCTTGTCTTCCCTCCATCACTCCTAATCTGTACTTTGCTGCTTTGCTAAATAAAGTATGATTTTGAAAAAAATAAATAAAAAATCTCTGCCAAAAAAAAAGGAGGGGAAAGGCGTCTGCCAGGACATAGGAGCTCCGCCCAACATCCATACCCACTTAGCTCGTATGCCCTGGCAAACCAGATTTCTCCATTCACATCAATCGATGTGGATGAATAAATCATTGCCGGGATTTTTTATTTTATTTTTTTACATACAAAGTGTTTGCCAAAGCATAGGAACGCCGCCTCCTCCTCAGCTCGTATGGTTCGGCAAACGTATCTGTTACTGCTGAGTAGAAATCTCGTCTTGCAGCGCCGCATACACCGACTTGCGTGTAATCTGACAGCAGCGCAAAGCTTCTGTCAGAATGCACATCGGTGCTGCAGCTAGTCGATTGGTTGGTCCACCTGGAAGGTAAAAAAAAAAAAAACAGTCCGCAACGCAATAATTTTATTAACTTTGCAACAGAACATATAAACTTTAACTTTTTTAACTGAACATTAACCTTTTTGCTTACTGGTGTTTTTTTTTTTTTTTACCTTTATAGAACAAACCTCTCCTTCCCCATGGGTCAATGTGCAAAGCGCAAATCGCCCAAAGATGTGGCGAAGTGCGTTATGCACTTTGTCCCAGGTGAAAGGAGACGTTTGCAGCAGCTGTGTGAGTGAATGGGCCCTAATAGCCCTGTGTGCCTGTCCTGGTGAGATGATCCCTATGCTAGGTGTACCTGTGAAACACTCTCCAAAGCATAGGGCAGGGTGGTCAGGACAGTCAGGACAGAAATAGCGGGTGTCACGCCTTATTCCACTCCTGCTACAGACACGACATCTTTTTCGGGGTGACTGTTGGGTTGAGGTACCAGGAACGACATTGAGGAAATGTCGCTCGTGTAGACGGCTAACTACACTGGTGGATGGGGCCACGGAACCTCCTGGGTACAGGAGGTTCTCGATGATCTCTTCCTGAAATTTGAGGAAGGATCCAGTTCTCCCAGCCTTACTGTAGAGAACAAAACTATTATACAGAGCCAATTGAATCAAATATACAGACACCTTCTTATACCAGCGTCTGTTTCTGCGGGAAACTAAATACGGAGACAACATCTGGTCATTGAAGTCCACCCCTCCCATGAGCAAATTATAGTCGTGGACTGAGAGGGGCTTTTCAATGACACGGGTTGCTCGCTCAATTTGTATTGTCGTGTCTGTGTGAATGGAGGAGAGCATGTAAACGTCACGCTTGTCTCTCCATTTCACCGCGAGCAGTTCTTCGTTACACAGTGCGGCCCTCTGCCCCCTTGCAAGACGGGTGGTAATGAGCCGTTGGGGGAAGCCCGCGCGACTAGTTCGCGCGGTACCACAGGCGCCAATCCGTTCTAGAAACAAATGCCTAAAGAGGGCCACACTTGTGTAAAAATTGTCCACATAAAGATGGTACCCCTTGCCGAATAAGGGTGACACCAAGTCCCAAACTGTCTTCCCACTGCTCCCCAGGTAGTCAGGGCAACCGACCGGCTCCAGGGTCTGATCTTTTCCCTCATAGATCCGAAATTTGTGGGTATAGCCTGTGGCCCTTTCACAGAGCTTATACAATTTGACCCCATACTGGGCACGCTTGCTTGGGATGTATTGTTTGAAGCCAAGGCGCCCAGTAAAATGTATCAGGGACTCGTCTACGCAGATGTTTTGCTCTGGGGTATACAAATCTGCAAATTTCAGGTTGAAATGGTCTATGAGGGGCCGAATTTTGTGGAGCCGGTCAAAAGCAGGGTGGCCTCTGGGACGGGAGGCGGTGTTGTCACTAAAGTGCAGGAAACGCAGGATGGCCTCAAAACGTGCCCTGGACATAGCAGCAGAGAACATGGGCATGTGATGAATTGGGTTCGTGTACCAATATGACCGCAATTCATGCTTTTTAGTTAGACCCATGTTGAGAAGGAGGCCCAGAAAAGTTTTAATTTCGGAAACTTGGACTGGTTTCCACCGGAAAGGCTGGGCATAAAAGCTTCCCGGGTTAGCGGTTATAAATTGTGTGGCATACCGATTTGTTTCTGCCACAACTAAGTCTAAGAGCTCCGCAGTCAAGAACAGCTCAAAAAATCCCAGGGCCGAACCGATCTGAGCTGTCTCAACCCGAACTCCAGACTGGGCGGTGAAAGGGAAAACTACAGGTGCGGCTGAAGTTGGGGACTGCCAATCAGGGTTTGCCAGCACCTCAGGGACTCTAGGGGCTCTACGGGCACGTCTTTGCGGTGGCTGCGACGGGGTCACTACTGCACGTGCCACCGTACCAGCTTCAACTGCCCTTCTGGTGCTCGCTACTTCACCATGTTCTACGGCAGTGCTGGTACTAGGTCCAGGGAGGGCTGGGCTGCTGGTGTATGCCTCACCACGTAATCCGACAGCACCAGCCCAACTCTGCTGCTCTTGAAGCGGATCCTGCGCAACCTGCGGTCTAGCAACACGGGGCCGGGTACGCCTGGTGGTATCAGGGACCTCAGCCTCCTCGTCCGAACTTTGGGTCAGAGAGCCACTGCTTTCTACAGGTTCGTATTCTGACCCGCTGGATTCATCAGATGAGGGTTCCCATTCCTCATCCGACTGGGTCAGAAGCCTGTAGGCCTCTTCAGAAGAATACCCCCTGTTTGACATTTTGGGCAACTAAATTTAGGGGTATTCCCTGAGACTACCCAAGAAAAAAAAGCAAGCCTGTCTTACAAAGGGGAGGCTAGCGAAGTACCGGAGGCCGCTGCGGTTGATAAAAAATATCAAAACTGATTTTTTTATCGCCGCAGTGCGTGTAAAGTGATTGTGCAGTGATCAAAAAAAAAAATTTTTTTTGTCACTGCGGTGGGGCGGGCGTGGGTGAACGCACGTGTGGGCGACCGATCAGGCCTGATCGGGCAAACACTGCGTTTTGGGTGGAGGGCGAACTAAAGTGACACTAATACAATTATAGATCTGACCGTGATCAGTTTTGATCACTTCCAGATACTATAAAAGTACAAATGCTGATTAGCGATACGCTAATCAGCAAATAACGGACTGCGGTGCGGTGGGCTGGGCGCTAACTAATCCCTAAACTACCTAACCAAGGGGCCTAAACTATACTGAAACCTAACGGTCAATACCAGTGAAAAAAAAAAGTGACAGTTTGCACTGATCACTATTTTCCTTTCACTTGTGATTGACAGGGGTGATCAAAGGGGTGATCAAAGGGTTAATTGGGGTGCAGGGGGGTGATCTGGGGCTAAAGTGTGATGTTTGGTGTACTCACTGTGAAGCCTGCTCCTCTGCTGGATCCAACCGACGAAAAGAACCAGCAGAGGAGCAGGCAGCCATATAACAGATCATATTTACTAATATGATCTGCTATCTGGCACTCTGATTGGATTTTTTAAAAATCAGCACCCTGCCAGCCACGATCATTGGCTGGCAGGTTGCTGACGAAATACTTCTCGACGAAATGCCGGCCCGAACTGCGCATGCGCGGGCCAGCAAAGCGCGTCATCTCGCGTCTCGCGAGATGACGCGTATATGTGTGACTGTGCGCAGCGCTGCCGCCTCCGGACCGCACATCTGCGTTGGGCGGTCCGGAGGCGGTTAAATCTATCCATACAAGGGTATATTAGATTGAAGGTGCGGATAGGGTCATCCTCAATAACTTTACACACTACCGTGCTTTTCCAAGTCTAAATATGTCCGTAAACGTATACCTGTCATCCAGGGCCTAAATACTAGGCCTACAATTTATATTCAGCTAAATCTGTCATTACTGCTGTGCCTGTATTAGTGTATTACGGTACCTAAATAGATAGCCAGATAGTGTTAGGTGTCTGTAAAAAAAGGCCTGAATTTGAATTCAATACATTGGGCCCAATTTTTTTTTTCTTTTTGTGGTGAACAGTAACAATGAGGAAAACATCTATTAAGGGACGCGGACGCGGACATGGTCGTGGTGGTGTTAGTGGACCCTCTGGTGCTGGGAGAGGATGTGGCCGTTCTGCCACAGTCACATGTCGTAGTGAACCAACTACCTCAGGTCCCAGTAGCCGCCATAATTTACAGTGATATTTGGTGGGGCCCAATGCCGTTCTATGGTTGGTAAGGCCTGAGCAGGTACAGGCATTAGTCAATTGGGTGGCCGACAGTGGATCCAGCACGTTCACATTATCTCCCACCCAGTCTTCTGCAGAAAGCGCACAGATGGCGCCTGAAAACCAAGCCCATCAGTCTGTCACATCACCCCCATGCATATCAAGGAAACTGTCTGAGCCTCAAGTTATGCAGCAGTCTCTTATGCTGTTTGAAGACTCTGCTGGCAGGGTTTCCCAAGGGCATCCACCTAGCCCTTCCCCAGCGGTGGAAGACATAGAATGCACTGACGCACAACCACTTATGTTTCCTGATGATGAGGACATGGGAATACCACCTCAGCACGTCTCTGATGATGACAAAACACAGGTGCCAACTGCTGCATCTTTCTGCAGTGTGCAGACTGAACAGGAGGTCAGGGATGAAGACGATGCAGGGGAGGATGAGGTCCTAGACCCCACATGGAATGAAGGTCGTGCCACTGACTTTCACAGTTCGGAGGAAGAGGCAGTGATGAGACCGAGCCAACAGCGTAGCAAAAGAGGGAGCAGTGGGCAAAAGCAGAACACCCGCAGCCAAGAGACTCCGCCTGCTACTGACTGCCGCCATCTGGGACCGAGCACCCCAAAGGCAGCTTCAAGGCGTTCCCTGGCATGGCACTTCTTCAAACAATGTGCTGACGACAAGACCCGAGTGGTTTGCACGCTGTGCCATCAGAGCCTGAAGCGAGGCATTAACGTTCTGAACCTTAGAACAACCTGCATGACCAGGCACCTGCATGCAAAGCATGAACTGCAGTGGAGTAAACACCTTAAAAACAAGGAAGTCACTCAGGCTCCCCCTGCTACCTCTTCTGCTGCTGCCGCCTCGGCCTCTTCCTCCGCCTCTGGAGGAACGTTGGCACCTGACACCCAGCAAACAGGGGATGTACCACCAACGCCACCACCTTCGTCACCAAGCATCTCAACCATGTCACACGGCAGCATTCAGCTCTCCATCTCACAAACATTTGAGAGAAAGAGTAAATTCCCACCAATGCCACCCTCGATCCCTGGCCCTGAATGCCAGCATTTCTAAACTACTGGCCTATGAAATGCTGTCATTCAGGCTGGTGGACACAGACAGCTTCAAACAGTTTATGTCGCTTACTGTCCCACAGTATGTTGTTCCCAGCCGGCACTACTTCTCCAAGAGAGCCGTGCCTTCCCTGCACAACCAAGAATCGGATAAAATCAAGTGTGCACTGCGCAACGCCATCTGTGGCAAGGTCCACCTAACCACAGATACGTGGACCAGTGAGCACGGCCAGGGACGCTATATCTCCCTAACTGCACACTGGGTAAATGTAGTGGCGGCTGGGCCCCAGGCGGAGAGCTGTTTGGCGCATGTCCTTCCGCCGCCAAGGATCGCAGGGCAACATTCTTTGCCTCCTGTTGCCTCCTCCTCCTACTCGGCTTCCTCCTCCTCTTCTTCCACCTGCTTATCCAGTCAGCCACACACCTTCACCACCAACTTCAGCACAGCCCGGGGTAAACGTCAGCAGGCCATTCTGAAACTCATATGTTTGGGGAAAAGGCCCCACACCGCACAGAAGTTGTGGTGGGGTATAGAACAACAGACCGACGAGTGGTTGCTGCCGGTGAGCCTCAAGCCCGGCCTGGTGGTGTGCGATAATGGGCGAAATCTCATTGCAGCTCTGGGACTAGCCGGTTTGACGCACAACCCTTGCCTGGCGCATGTGCTGAATTTGGTGGTGCAGAAGTTCATTCACAACTACCCCGACATGTCAGAGCTGCTGCATAAAGTTTGGGCCGTCTGTTCGTGCTTCCGGCGTTCACATCCTGCCGCTGCACGCCTGTCTGCGCTACAGAGTAACTTCGGCCTTCCCGCTCACCGCCTCATATGCGACGTACCCACCAGGTGGAACTCCACCATGCACATGCTGGACAGAGCAGCAGCAGGCCATAGTGGAGTTTCAGCTGCAGCACACACGGGTCAGTCGCACTGCGGAACAGCACCACTTCACCACCAATGACTGGGCCTCCATGCGAGACCTGTGTGCCCTGTTGCGCTGTTTCGAGTACTCCACCAACATGGCCAGTGGTGATGACGCCGTTATCAGCGTTACAATACCACTTCTATGTCTCCTTGAGAAAACACTTAGGGCGATGATGGAAGAGGAGGTGGCCCAGGAGGAGTAGGAGGAGGAAGAGGGGTCATTTTTAGCACTTTCATGCCAGTCTCTTAGAAGTGACTCAGAGGGAGGTTTTTTGCAACAGCAGAGGCCAGGTACAAATGTGGCCAGCCAGGGCCCACTACTGGAGGACAAGGAGGACGAGGATGAGGAGGAGGTGGAGGAGGATGAGGATAAAGCATGTTCACAGCGGGATGGCACCCAACGCAGCTCGGGCCCATCACTGGTGCGTGTCTGTGGGGGAAATGCAGGACAATGACGATACACCTCCCACAGAGGACAGCTTGTCCTTACCTCTGGGCAGCCTGGCACATATGAGCGACTACATGCTGCAGTGCCTGCGCAACGACAGCAGAGTTGCCCACATTTTAACATGTGCGGACTACTGGGTTGCCACCCTGCTGGATCCCCGGTACAAAGACAATGTGCCCACCTTACTTCCTGCACTGGAGCGTGATAGGAAGAGGCGCGAGTACAAGCGCACATTGGTAGACGCGCTACTGAGAGCATTCCTAAATGCCACAGGGGAACAAGTGGAAGCCCAAGGCGAAGGCAGAGGAGGAGCAAGAGGTCGCCAACGCAGCTGTGTCATGGCCAGCTCCTCTGAGGGCAGGGTTAGCATGGCAGAGATGTGGAAAAGTTTTGTCAACACGCCACAGCTAACTGCACCACCACCTGATACGGAACATGTTAGCAGGAGGCAACATTTCACTAACATGGTGGAACAGTACATGTGCACACCCCTCCACGTACTGACTGATGCTTCAGCCCCATTCAACTTCTGGGTCTCCAAATTGTCCACGTGGCCAGAGCTAGCCTTTTATGCCTTGGAGGTGCTGGCCTGCCCGTGTATTCAGCACGGCAGGGGGCGTCATTACAGACAAACGCAGCCGCCTGTCTACAGCCAATGTGGACAAGCTGATGTTCATAAAAATGAACCAGGCATGGATCCCACAGGACCTGTCCATCCCTTGTGTAGATTAGACATTAACTACCTCCCCTTAACCATATAGTATTGTACTCCAGGGCACTTCCTCATTCAATCCTATTTTTATTTTCATTTTACCATTATATTGCGGGGCAACCCAAAGTTGAATGAGCCTCTCCTCTGTCTGGGTGCTGGGACCTAAAAATATCTGACAGTGGCCTGTTCCAGTGTTGGGTGACATGAAGCATGATTCTCTGCTATGACATGAAGCCTGAATCTCTGCTATGGGACCTCTCTCCTCTGTCTGGGTGCCGGGGCCTAAATATATGACAATGGACTGTTCCAGTGTTGGGTGACGTGAAGCCTGATTCTCTGCTATGACATGAAGACTGATTCTCTGCTGACATGATGCCTGAATCTCTGCTATGGGACCTCTCTCCTCTATCTGGGTGCCGGGCCTAAATATATGACAATGGACTGTTCCAGTGTTGGGTGACGTGAAGCCTGATTCTCTGCTATGACATGAAGACTGATTCTCTGCTGACATGAAGCTTGAATCTCTGTTATGGGACCTCTCTCCTCTGTCTGCGTGCCGGGGCCTAAATATATGACAATGGACTGTTCCAGTTTTGGCTGACGTGAAGCCTGATTCTCTGCTATGACATGAAGACTGAATCTCTGCTGACATGAACCCTGAATCTCTGTTATGGGACCTCTCTCCTCTGTCTGCGTGCCGGGCCTAAATATATGACAATGGACTGTTCCAGTTTTGGCTGACGTGAAGCCTGATTCTCTGCTATGACATGAAGACTGATTCTCTGCTGACATGAAGCTTGAATCTCTGTTATGGGACCTCTCTCCTCTGTCTGGGTGCCGGGGCCTAAATATCTGACAATGGACTGTTCCAGTTTTGGGTGACGTGAAGCCAGATTCTCTGCTATGACATGAAGACTGAATCTCTGTTATGGGACCTCTCTCCTCTGTCTGCGTGCCGGGGCCTAAATATATGACAATGGACTGTTCCAGTTTTGGCTGACGTGAAGCCTGATTCTCTGCTATGACATGAAGACTGATTCTCTGCTGACATGAACCCTGAATCTCTGTTATGGGACCTCTCTCCTCTGTCTGCGTGCCGGGCCTAAATATATGACAATGGACTGTTCCAGTTTTGGCTGACGTGAAGCCTGATTCTCTGCTATGACATGAAGACTGATTCTCTGCTGACATGCAGCCTGAATCTCTGTTATGGGACCTCTCTCCTCTGTCTGGGTGCTGGGGTCTAAATATCTGACAGTGGCCTGTTCCAGTGGTGGGTGACATGAAGCCAGATTCTCTACTATGGGACCTCTCTCCAATTGATATTGGTTAATCTTTATTTATTTAATTTTTATTAATTTCCCTATCCACATTTGTTTGCAGGGGATTTAACTACATTGTGCTGCCTTGTGCAGCCCTCTAGCCCTTTCCTGGGCTGTTTTACAGCCTTTTTAGTGCCGAAAAGTTTGGGTCCCCATTGACTTCAATGGGGTTTGGGTTCGGGACGAAGTTCGGGTCGGGTTCGGATCCCGAACCCGAATATTTCCGTGAAGTTCGGCCGAACTTCTCGAACCCGAACATCCAGGTGTTCGCTCAACTCTAGTCGTGATCATTAATGAATTTTTCGAAAATTTAATTTGGACGGTTCGCCTATGATATAGTGGTGAGGTGAAAGCAGTATGAGGAGACCACAGAGTGGCCCAATGATAAGGTCTGCAGGTGGCGGCAGCATGAGGTGACCACAGTCCGGCACAATGACAGAGCCTGGAGGTGGCGGCAGCATCAGGAGGCTACAGAGTCACAAGGTGATATACTGTAGAGGTGGGTGGCAATACTAGTACCCGCTAAAGATGGTGGGTGAAAGAAGAAGCACTTGGCATCAGATGTGTAGCATCAGGCGGGTAACAGCATCAGAATAGTAGCTGAGGCAGGTAGCCAGAAGAAACCGGTCTCTTGTCAAATTGTTGGTGTAGCACCATGGATGATCCACTATCCGGAACTGCAGATGTGATATTTATTTTGGGAAGATTGAAGCCATCACAGAGAAAATAGAGAGATACAGGAAACAAAAGTTTGGTCTATAGAATGCAGGACCTTAGTCACGTGATGGTTGCTGTAGCAACGTGTACTAACAGGTTGCATGTGACTTCAAGACTCCGATTACCTGACCTCTGATTCTCCAATCAACTGACCCGCTGGTTATAGAAGACTGCCGTTACTAGGAGAAGTGTGGAAATAGAAGCCGTGCAGGCACCGTTATTCCTGCACCACGCCAGACCCTCGTGTGTCGCTTGGATCCTGTTCAGGTCACAAACGTTCAGCTACTGTTTTTAATTATGTTAGTTATGAAGATCACCTGGGTGTTGATGATTGCTTTATTTATATGAAATATGACTTATAGTAATTTAGATAAACACATGTTTTTGGATATACATATCCAAGTAACATATATGTATCATGGATTTCACTTGTTTTTTTATTTACGGTATGTATACTTGGATTTTGATACGTATTTTTATGAATTGTATTATTTTTTTGTACTTAATTATGCTATTGATTGATTGATATGAAACATGCTATATATATGCTATGTGCACTCCCTTTTCACATCACTGCTTGAAAAAGGTTCCAGTGTGCGAACCGAAACATTGTATGTCTGGTGAATAAAAATATGCGCTTTTACTGAAGGAAGTGCCGTGGATTTACTGGGATTATTATTTTTAGAAGCCTGGATCGCTTCATCAGCCGCTGGCACCCGTCATTACAGATCACTGCTGTGCTGTTCACATTTGATATCTATATATATATATATATATATATATATATATATAGAGGGGAGTAAAGTCAAGTGTGTGTGTTGAGGATGAGAATGAAGAAAGGAGGAAGTTAATGGAGGAGGTGGAAATTTGTTTTCCTATCAAAATAATTCACAAAAGATTTTACAGCATATAACTGCAGGGCTTAACGCTGAATACAATTTTTTTTTCCCACCAAAATAAGACACAAAACATTTTACCACATATAACTGCAGTGCTGAACGCTAAATGAAATTAGATTTTCCACCGAAATAATTCACAAAAGATTTGACCGCATATAAGTGCAGCTCTTAACGCTGAATAAAAATTTTTTTCCACCAAGCTAAGTCCCAAAAGATTTTACCGCATATAACTGCAGCGCTGAACACAATTATTTTTTCTACCAAAAATATGTCCCAAAAGATTTTACTGCATATAAGTGCAGCACTGAACAAAATTAATTTTTTCACCAAAATTCTTCAATTGTGATTTTACCACATAGAATGGAGCACAGAAATGGAAAGGGTCTTTGGATTCCCCCCGCACTAAAAGGACGTCTCAGAAATGAACTGCTGCTCCCGACAGCAGCTCCTGGGAAGGGCAGGGAGCATACCGGTCATCCGGCATCTATTCGCTCCGCTGGAGGATTATTTTGAAAGTGTGTAGAAGCCACACGGGGCCATCACGCTGCAGATTTATCATGGAGACATCATGGAGATTTTAACGCATATAACCGCAGCATTGGCCGCTGAATAAATTTTGTTTTTCGACCGAAATACTTCAATAAAGATTTTACCACATATAATCGCTACACTGAATGACTGCTACTGCTGCTACTTCCGTGAACCCCTGCACCACTACTTCCCTGGTAGGTAGGCTGCTGCGAAGCAGGTGCTCTACCCCAGGCACGTTTGGCTCCCGACCTCCCACTCTGCCATCCTGCTGAATCCCAGTCATGCTTTCAACACATATAACCGCCAACATGAACTGAGAATTTATTTTTCTGTTTGTACTGAAATAGGCCACTAAACACTTTCAACACATATAACCGCCGCCAACGTGAACTGAAAATCATTTTTTCTGTTTGTACTGAAATATGCCACTAAACGCTTTCAACATATATAACTGCCAGCGATTTGAGCTGAGAATGCATTTTTCTGTTTGTACTGAAATAGGCCACTAAACACTTTCAACACATTTGACCGCCACCGACGTGAACTGAGAATGTATTTTTCTTTTTGTACTGAAATACAAAAGAACACATATAACCACCGCATTGACTGACTGCTACTGCCGCTACTTCTGTGAACCCCTGCACCACTACTTCCCGGGTACGTTTGGCTCCTGACCTCCCACTGCTTCCACCCTGCTGACTCCCAGCCATGCTTTCAAGATATATAACCGCCGACGTGAATATATTTTTCTTTTGTACTGAAATAGGCCAGTAAATGCTTTCAGCAGAAATAATTGCAACAGTGCAGTGCGAATATATTTTTATTTTTTTACTGCAATATGCCGCTATAAGCTTTCAACAGAAATAACTGCAGAAGTGAAATACGTATAGATTTTTATTGTAGTACTGATATAAGATACTAAAGATACTAAGATATAAGCCACTAAAGGCTTTTCAACATCGCACTTGCAGCCCAATAACAAATAGCTGGAATGACAGAGCTGTCTAATGGCTATTGGATCCCCAAATAATCTTTCCCTGCACTTGTAAATTGCTTTCCTATCTATGTCCTTAGTGCCTTCTGACATCTCTCTCTGCACTAAGATGCTATGAAATGATTCCTCCCTAACCTTTCCCTGCACTTATAAATCGTTCTTTCTGTTATTTTATTTTATTTTTTTTCCACAATGAGGTTTTTCCAATAGCTGTCCCTGGCGCCTATAAACATCTATCCCTGTACTCTGAATGCTGGAGAATGGCAGAATCTAAAATTGTCGTATTTATAGGGATGTGACATCACAGGGCTGGCTGGCTGCTGATTGGCTGCATGCAGGCATGTCAATCTGGGTGACCCCGCCTTCCCAGAGTTCCTTGCCCCATGTCCTCAGTCCTCACACGTGTAGCCGCCATTTTAGAAAAATTGTGATTCGGTTCCACGAAGCGTGAGGAAATTTGCATTTGTTGCAAATTTAATTTTTCCTGAAATTTAGGGTTGAGAGAATCGAAGTATCCAAAGTGGACGTCAATCAGAATTTCAGGGAAAATTTTATTCACAAGCTGAATTTCCTTGTGCTTTGTGGTAAAAAAAAAAAACAATTTTCACTGAAATGATTTAAAAAACAAAACAAACAAAAAAACAAAAACATATTCAACTCTGAGCGTAAAGAGGCTGCCATGGCCATCTTGATTTAAGATCCGACACAAAATCTCATGCCTGGTAATATACAGTATGATGTCACCATGTCGGCCTGTGTAATGATGTCATCACGCACTGCACAAGATTTTGCTCAGGATCTTCAATTAAGATGGCCACGGTGACCTGTTTATGCTCAAAAGGATGAGGTGAATATTATTTATTACATTTTTAACCACTAAAAAGCCTCAATTTTTGCATCAGATGCTGCAATCAGCTATGAACACAGCATCTGAGGGGTTCAATAATGAGGGGGCATTGCAGCCATTGTAGTAAACTATCTTCTCTAGTTGTAGTTGGTGGGGAAACAGTCAATAGGATGTTTGCTGCTTGCTGCACCTTAGCATCTGATCAACTGAGTGGCTACTCTCACCCAGGATCTTCAGCTTCACTTTACACATATGACAGGAGGGAGATTGAGAGGAAGCAACATTCTGCCCTCCTTCTGCTGGGGAGAGGGGGATGTCCATGGAGGTGGATGTGGAGAAGTTGAACAAGTTCCTTGTGTGGGAATCAGACCGACACAAACATAAAGTTGTCAATAGGACTTGGCCTTGTTTCATTGCTGTGAAAAACATTTACCCAATGGGTTGTGAAAGACATGTACTATCCTGACTGTAAAAGCTGCTCCAGGTGCCCACGGTGGTATGCACTTTGTTGGACAGCAACAATTGCAAAGAAAAGCCCACATTATCTGTCACAAGGCAGGTATGGCTTTTTTTGAGAAATAATGGCATCTAGGTATGGTGCCATCCAGCGAGGAAGAGGGCATGCCATCAGTTCCCTAAAGGCAGCAGAATCCAGCAGTGACTGCACCGTCAGCACCTTGCCAGGTGATATTGCACACCATTGGATTGCCTGGCGTGTAGAGTTGTTTCCTGGCCACACATTCCGTTATCGATTGCTGATGACTGAGCAGAGTCGAAAAGAAGAGGAGTAGTATTAGCAGGAGAAGCAGTAACTGATGACGATGAGAAGAGACACTGTATTGCATGTGGATGCGACCTAGCTGCCACAAAAAAGACTTAAATAAGGAGAACACTTCTATTTTCCCTCAGTATCTGGTGATGGTACTTCATGTGCTGCAACAGAGCTGTGATTCATATGTTTGTGTTTGAATGCTCATGGCTTATTTTATTCCTGCAGATCTTGCACACAACAACATGTTTTGTGGCCATGTGGAGGAAAACTGCCACTAATGCTACCACTAACACAGCTATGCATGGGGTCCCCACCTTCCCAGAACTTCCCCTTATAAAGGAGCGAATTTCTCAAATATTAGATTTGGCCGGTTCATCAAATTTTTCTGAAAAAAATTGCTTTGATACGAATTAATTTGCGGCAAATTGAGTTAAAAACTGCTATTTCCGGGCTGCAGAGAGCCTTTATAGTGGTGTAGAACACTGTGCCTTAGAGTAACACGCATAGGGAGTCTGCTGTGGTAGTGAAACAATACTGTGAGTCAGTATAACAAGCAAATGACAGGCTTCACTCTTAGAATCACTGCACACTTCACTTATTTGGGCAGTCACGGGGCCAACACTGACCAAATAACTCAAGTGTGAACTCAGCCTTGCAGGTTGATGGTAGAGTCAAGAAGAAGCCCACTCCTTTTACACCTTCGCCAGCTGATTCCACATAGATGTCTACAGAACCTGTTCTATTAAACGCTCATACAATTAGAGCCCCCCCGCCCCTCCCTCCACCCCGCTGACAGAGTGTAGAGGGTCTCAGCAGTAAGTTTGTATTGATGTCACTGATTAATTTGCCCTTCCTCTGATCTGTCAGAACAATAACCCACCAAAAATGTATCCAGTCTGTGGAGCATCCGCCTTCACTCGGTCATCATTTGCTCAATAATCTATCAGTATTGCTAATGCCCCAAAAATGAGTGGATGTAAAAGAGAGAAGACATGAGAATGGGATATTTGCATGTCTTCTGTGTTTTATACCCACTCCTGCTTTTGGCTACAAAATCATAAGCCAATTCTGATGGGACCACACAGGCCTTACAGCTGCTACACAAACAAGATCCATTGTGTGTCTCATTTTTCCTTCCTTCTGTCAGATCAGAAGAAAGGTCAAATAAATCATTATGTCAGCCAGGCCGAAAGGCAAAATAGTGGCCTAGTAATGAAGTGGGGAGGGTGGGAAAAGCATGAGGAGGCCACAGAATGGCACAATGAACGAGTCTGGAGGTGGCAACAGTAACGGCATCAGGAGGATACCACAGAGTGGCAAGGTGACATAGTGTGGAGTTGGTAGCATCAGGAGGATACCACAGAGTGGCAAGGAAACATAGTGTAGAGATGGCAGTACCAGCAACAGCATCAGGAGACCACATAGTAGCAATATCACATAGTGTGGAGTTTGCAGCAGCATGAGGAAACCAGAGAGTGGCAAGGTGACATGATGTGGAGATGGCAGCAGCAGGATACCACAGAGTGGCAAGGTGACATTGTGAGGAGTTGGCAGCAGCATGAGGAGGCCACAGAGTGGCAAAGTGGCATAATGTGGAGATGGCAGCAGCAGCAGGATACCACAGAGTGGCAAGGTGACATAGTTTGGAGGTGGCGGCAGCATCAGGAGGCCACGGAGTGGCAAGGTGACATAGTTTCTAGTTGGCAGCAGCAGCAGGATACCACAGAGTGGCAAGGTGTCATAGGTTGCAGGTGGCGGCAGCATCAGGAGGCCACAGAGTGGCAAGGTGACATAGTGTGGATATGGCAGCAGCATGAGGAGACCACATAGTGGCAAGGTGACCTAGTGTCTTGTTGACAGTAGCAGAATACCACAGAGTGGCAAGGTGACATAGTTTGGAGGTGGTGGCAGTATCAGGAGGCCACAGAGTGGCAAGGTGACATAGTGTTGAGATGGCAGTAGCAGAATCAGGAGTATACCACAGAGTGTAAAGTTGACATAGTGTAGCGTTGGCAGCAGCATGAAGAAACCACAGAGTGGCAAGGTGACATAGCATGGAGATGGCAGTAGCAGCAGCAGCATCAGGAGTATACCACAGAGTGGCAAAGTGACAAAGTTTGGAGGTGGCAGCAGCATTAGGAGGCCACAGACTGGCAAGGTGACATAGTGTGGATATGGCAGCAGCATGAGGAGACCACAGAGTGGCAAGGTGACATTGTGTGGAGATGGCAGCAGCATCAGCAGCATACCACAAAGTGGCAAGGTGACATAGTTTGGAGGTGGCGGCAGCATCAGAAGGTCACAGAGTGCCACAGTGACATAATGTGGAGATGGCAGTTGCAGCAGCAACATCAGGAGGATACCACAGAGTGGCAAGGTGACATAGTGTGGAGTTGGCAGCAGCATGAGGAGACCATAGGGTGGCAAGGTGACATAGTGTGGAGATAGCAGTAGCAGCATCAGGAGTATACTACAGAGTGGCAAGATGACATAGTATGGAGTTGGCAACAGCATGAGGAGACCACAGAGTGGCAAGGTGGCATAGTGTGGCGATGGCAGCAGCATGAGGAAACCATAGAGTGGCAAGGTGACATCGTATGGAGATGGCAGCAGCAGCATCAGGAGTATACCACAGAGTGGCAAGGTGACATAGTGTGGAGTTGGCAGCAGCATGGGGAGACCACAGAATGGCAAGGTGACATAGTGTGGAGATGGTAGCAGCAGCTGGATACCACAGAGTGGCAAGGTGATATAGTGTGGAGTTGATAGCAGCATGTGGAGACCACAGAGTGGCAAGGTGACATAGTGTGGAGATGGCAGCAGCATGAGGAGACCACAGAGTGGCAAGGTGACATAGTGTGGAGATTGCAGTAGCAGCAGCATCAGGAGGATAACACAGAGTGGCAATGTGACATAATGTGGAGATAGTAGCAGCATGAGGAGACCACATAGTGGCTAGGTGACATAGTTTGGAGGAGGAGGCAGCATCAGGAGGCCACAGAGTGGTAAGGTGACATAGGGTGTAGTTGGCAGCAGCATAAGAAGACCACAGAGTGGCAAGCTGACATAGTTTGGAGGTTGCAGCAGCATCATCAGGCCACAGAGTGGAAAGGTGACATAGTGTGGATATGGCAGCAGCATGAGGAGATCACAGAATGGCTAGGAGACATAGTGTGGAGATGGCAGCAGCTGCATCAGGAGACCACAAAATAACCCGGTAACAGAGTGGGGCGGTGGGTGGCAATATCAGTACCCACTGACGAATGTGGGTGAAATAAGAAACACTTGGCATCCTACATGTGGCATCAGGCGGGTTGCAGCATCAGAGTAGAAGCTGAGGCAGGTAGCGAGAAGAAATCAGACTATTTTATCAAAGTGTTGCTGTGGCACCATGGATGATCTAGTCTGATGCATCAGGAATTGGTGTTTGATAGTGATGAGCGAGCACCAAAGTGTTCGGGTGTTCGGTCCAAACACATTGCGAGATTCGTGCACTCGGCCGAGCACCCGAGTATAATGGAAGTCATGGGGAGACAACCAGACACCCCCTGCTTGGATGAGGGGATGGTGCCTGGACCATAGGAAAAGGTCTGAAAGTGCTGGAAACACCTATGAAATTGATCAGGAACAGCAGGGGGACCATGTCTGGATGTATCTTGGACACCAATGTCCCTGCTGGGAACCATGTTGTGCAAGTTGTATGCCACTTTAACAGACTGAGAAAAATTGTTAGGAAACATTATTTCCAGTGGCGGATTATAATAGGGATGTTCGGGTCGGCAGCCCCAGGCCCAGCACCGCTGGGGGGGGCCCAACGCTGACCTGAACGCCCACATACTGTGGCAGGGCACAGGAGCGCATTGCTTCCTGTCCCGTCGCCGATCACCGCCATAAGCCTGAGGCCTATGCGGTAGTGAAATCCCGGCGCAGGCGTGCGTGATGACGTCATTGCGCGCCTGTGCCTTGACGCAGCACTGTGACGTGTGCACACCTGCCTCATCCCACCTTCCTCTGTGAGCAAGTGCCTGGCCCTGGACATAGGTGAGTACTTAGCTTTTCATTTGCCTACTTTGGGGGACATGTGGGGGGAAGGACACACAGGAGGACATATTAGGGAAGAAACATTGAGTACATGGGGGGAATGTGGGGGCTGTGTGGGGCCAAATTATTATGGGAGAGACTACTATGGGGGAAAATTACTATATGGGGCTGTGTGGGGCTAAATTAATATGGGAGGGACTACTATGTGGGGGTAAATTACTATGTGGGGGCAAATTATTATGGGAGGGACTACTATGTGGGGGCAAATTACTATATGGGGCAGTGTGGGGGCAAATTACTATGTGGGGGCAGTGTGGGCAAAACTATTGTGTGGGGGGGGCAGTGTGGGGGAATTTGCTATGTGGGAACAGTGTCGGGTAATTTCTATGTGGGGACAAATTTCTATGTGGGGGCAGTGTTGGGGCAAATTACTATGCGGGGGCAGTGTGGTGAAATTGCTATGTGGGGACAGTGTGGGAAAATTCCTATGTGGGGACAAATTACTATGTGGGGGCAGTGTGAGGGCAAATTACTATGTGGGGGCAGTGTGGGGGAAATTGCTATGTGGTGACAGTGTGGGGTAATTTATATGTGGGGACAGTGTGGGGAAATTGCTATGTGGGGACACATTACTATGTGGGGGCAGTGTGAGGGCAAATTACTATGTGGGGGCAAATTACTATGTGGGGGAAACTATTGTGTGGGGGCTGTGTGGGGAAATTGCTATGTGGGGGCAATGTGGGGAAAACTATTGTGTCGAGGCAGTGTGGGGACAGTGTGGGGAAATTGCTATGTGGGGGCAAATTACTATGTGGGGCAGTGTGGGTGAAATTACTATGTGGGGGCAGTGTGGTGGAAATTACTATGTGGGGACAGTGTGGTGGAAATTACCATGTGGGGGCAGTGTGGTGGAAATTACCATGTGGGGGCAGTGTGGTGGAAATTAACATGTGGGGGCAGTGTGGTGGAAATTACTATGTAGGGGCAGTGTGGGGCAAATTACTATGTAGGGGTATTGCTGCTGGGGAGGCACTGTAGGAGTAATTCTATTATTTTTAGGGACACTATACAGGGATTATTGCTTGGAGCACAATAGAAGGTGGTATTATTACTCGGGACACTCTAGGGGACATTATAGCTGCTGTGGACACTATAGGAACATTTGGGGTAATTTATCAAACTGGTGTAAAGCAGAACTGGCTTAGTTGCCCATAGCAGCCAATCAGATTCCACCTTTCATATTTGACAGCTCTTTTGGAAACCCAGTTCTACTTTACACCAGTTTGATAAATGACTCCAATTATGTCTATTAGGGTCACAATTTTTTCAGCAGTATAGTACCTTGCTCCCTGGCTGTATGTAAAAGTCTGTATGAGCCACCCCTATTTGTTATATTGTTTCCCTTGCTCTGTCTGTGAGTCCCCTCTGGCGTGTTTCTGTTTCCCTCTCCCACCTGGTGTATGTTGTTATGGTGTGGGCCTTGTTTGGAGGTTATTGTGTTGTGGTGTGTTTCCTCTGAAAGGGGGTTGCTTTCCCGGAGGGGTTTAATCAAACATCTAGACAGTGCGTTTCCGGTCCATCTCGTCGGCGGCAGGTAAGTTCTGGTAAACTAGGTTGTCTGTGGGGGAGGGATCCACAGCACTGCAACAGGCTGGAAGAGGCTGTGTGGTAGCAAAAGGGAGACTGCCCGTAACTGTTACCCCTTGTGAAAATCTCCCTTGACAAGGGGTAGGTGTTCCACAGTCTGGGGCTTCATTGAGGAAATTGGTGATGATAAAAGAAATTGAATTTGCTAACTGTAACTGTGCTATACCTAAATAAGAACTCAACATTTCATAAATAACAATAACCATAACATATTTTACATCCTATTAATAAATAAACTAAAAACATAACAATAAACACTCAAACACGGGAACATAATGGGGGAAGACTGCACACTGGAGGCTGAATGAGTAGGGATGGGAACAGTAGCAACCTCAACCCCACCAGCATGATCCGCCACATGGCTTCACAGCACCCTAATCGGAGGGGCGAACCCCAGGGTCCACAATCAGTGTCTGTGGGTCACACCACTGCCTCCTCTTCCTCCCCTGTGTTAAATGCTGACCAATCCTCTGTCCTAGATGCAGGCCTGGATGACTCCTGGCCTTCACAAGCACCATCTGCTAGGACACCCCTTTCTGTGTCCAAGCACAGCGTAAAGATGTCCCTAGGCCTTTGATCGTAAGCGCCAATGCCCCCGCCACCCACCCACAGGCTATAGCACTAAATGTGCACCTTTCAAAATTTGTAGGCATGGAAATGTTACTATCTAGGCCTGTGAACACTAAGGCTTTCCAGAGGTTCAGGGCGGCGGCCGTCCTTCATTACTCAGTCACAAGCTGCCGCTATTTTTCACGGTGTGCCGTCCTCGCATTACACCAGCAATTGTGTGTGTGTCCCGAAACATCCCCCATGCCCTGTCCAACGCAGTTATTGGGAAGGTCCACTTAACGACGGACACATGGACAAGTGCTTTTGGCCAGGGATGCTACATTTCGGTTACGGCACACTGGGTGAACCTTGTGCAGGCCATTAGCAAGTAAGACCCTGGGATGGCACAGGTGCCACCGACGCCAAGGATTGAAAGGGCACTACTTCCATCAGGATTACTGCCACCACCTACATTAGTGGCAGCAACCCCACCCCCACCCCCTTTCCTCCACTGCAAACTCTGAATTCCCATGGGGAAGCGGCAACAGGCCTGCTAAAATTAATTTGCTTGGGTGACAAAAAGCACACCGCCACAGAGCTGGGGCAGGGTATAAGGGACCAGGTTGGCTGTGTCTGATAATGGCCATAAGTTGTTGGCAGCTTTATAGCTCAGCAAGCTCACACACATGGCAATCATACAGCATATATGTACCATGCCACAAGTGCAGGATTTGCTCCCCTGTATATACAGTCATGTGAAAAAATTAGGACACCCTTTGAAAGCATGTGGTTTTTTGTAACATTTTTAATAAAAGGTTATTTCATCTCCGTTTCAACAATACAGAGAGATTAAAGTAATCCGACTAAACAAAGAAAACTGAAGAAAAGTCTTTTCAAGATCTTCTGTAAATGTCATTCTACAAAAATGCCTATTCTAACTGAGGAAAAAGATAGGACACCCTCACATGTATTCCCTCTTAAATTGGCTCAGATCTCACACAGGTATATCACACCAGGTGCACATAATTAGTAGATCGTTACTCTGCATGTTGAATGAGGCTTGCCCTATTTAAACCTCAGACATTTAGTTTGGTGTGCTCCTGACTGTTGAAGTGAGAGTGAGCACCATGGTGAGAGCAAAAGAGCTGTCAGAGGACTTCAGAAAAAAGATTGTAGCAGCCTATGAGTCTGGGAAGGGATTTAAAAAGATCTCAAAAGATTTTGAAATCAGCCATTCCACTGTCCGGAAGATAGTCTACAAGTGGAGGGCTTTCAAAACAACTGCCAACATGCCCAGGACTGGTCGCCCCAGCAAGTTCACCCCAAGAGCAGACCGCAAGATGCTAAAAGAGGTCTCCAAAAACCCTAAAGTGTCATCTCGAGAACTACAGCAGGCTCTGGCTACTGTTGATGTAGAAGTACATGCCTCTACAATCAGAAAGAGACTGTACAAGTTTAACTTGCATGGGAGGTGTGCAAGGAGGAAACCTTTGCTTTCCAAGAGAAACATCGAGGCCAGACTGACATTTGCCAGAGATAAAGTTGACAAAGACCAGGACTTCTGGAATAATGTTCTTTGGACAGATGAGTCCAAAATTGAATTATTTGGACACAACAGCAGAGGACATGTTTGGCGTAAACCAAACACAGCATTCCAAGAAAAGAACCTCATACCAACTGTGAAGCATGGAGGTGGAAGTGTCATGGTTTGGGGCTGCTTTGCTGCAGCAGGACCTGGTCAGCTCACCATCATAGAATCCACGATGAATTCTACTGTGTATCAGAAGGTGCTTGAAGAACATGTGAGACCATCAGTTAGAAAATTAAAGCTGAAGCGGAACTGGACCATGCAACATGACAATGACCCAAAACATACTAGTAAATCAACCAAAGATTGGCTGAAAAAGAAGAAATGGAGAGTCCTGGAATGGCCAAGTCAAAGTCCAGATTTGAATCCCATTGAGATGCTGTGGGGTGACTTGAAAAGGGCTGTACGTGCAAGAAACCCCTCAAACATCTCACAGCTGAAAAAGTTCTGCATTGAGGAGTGGGGTAAAATTTCCTCAGACCGATGTCGAAGACTGGTAGATGGCTACAAGAACCGTCTCACTGCAGTTATTTCAGCCAAAGGAGGTAACACTCGCTATTAGGGGCAAGGGTGTCCTATCTTTTTCCTCAGTTAGAATAGGCATTTTTGTAGAATGACATTTACAGAAGATCTTGAAAAGACTTTTCTTCAGTTTTCTTTGTTTAGTCGGATTACTTTAATCTCTCTGTATTGTTGAAACGGAGATGAAATAACCTTTTATTAAAAATGTTACAAAAAACCACATGCTTTCAAAGGGTGTCCTAATTTTTTCACATGACTGTATATGCACAACTGCATATGGTTTTGAGCACTTCCTGCCTGTTTAACACCACACTATTTTTGTTAGTTTGCTTGCACATGGAGGTGTATAAACTCCAATTTAAATGTGCCTGTTTTCCATTCACAGGATACATTTAGGTGCACCTGTAAAGCTTGGGCCATACCAGCCAATCTTAAGTGGGACTCACAGACTCCTCCCTCCTCCCATTGCAAGCATAGTTTCATGCTGGAGGTAACTGGTGTGTTGTCTGTGAGTCGGTCCTCACACTCCTGTAATTCGTCCACTGGCCCCTGGTATTGCCCATACGGCTCAGGTAGGTGAGCTACTTGAGAAACCTTGGCACGGTGCTCGGGCTCAGACATGTCCTTCTGGTAGGACATGTTTGCTAATCTCTTAATTTTAACATCAGTTTCAGGGCTTAGGAAGATCACAGAGTGCACCTGTCCCTGTTGTTATTAGATTGTTATATTGGTTATCACATCCACATAATTGCTATCTTGTGAACGATATCTTTTGTGGTACTTGTGGTCGGCTGCGGGCATCCTCCACTGTATGCATTTTTGCTGGGGATTGCCATTAGCAACGGCCACAAGTATATACAGTATATGCACAACTGCATATGGGTTTGAGCACTTCCTGCCAGTTTAACACCACCCTATTCTTGTTAGTTTGCTTGCATATACAGTTGCAAGAAAAAGTATGTGAACCCTTTGGAATGATATGGATTTCTGCACAAATTGGTCATAAAATGTGATCTGATCTTCATTTAAGTCACAACAGACAATTACAGTCTGCTTAAACTAATAACACACAGAGTTAAATGTTACCATGTTTTTATTGAACACAATATGTAAACATTCACAGTGCAGGTGGAAAAAGTATGTGAACCCTTGGATTTAATAACTGGTTGAACCTCCTTTGGCAGCAATAACTTCAACCAAACGTTTCCTGTAGTTGCAAATCAGACGTGCACAACGGTCAGGAGTAATTCTTGACCACTCCTCTTTACAGAACTGTTTCAGTTCAGCAATATTCTTGGGATGTCTGGTGTGAATCTCTTTTTTTGAGGTCATGCCACAGCATCTCAATCAGGTTGAGATCAGGACTCTGACTGGGCCACTCCAGAAGGCGTATTTTCTTCTGTTTAAGCCATTCTGTTGTTGATTTACTTCTATGCTTTGGGTCGTTGTCCTGTTGCAACACCCATCTTCTGTTGAGCTTCAGCTGGTGGACAGATGGTCTTAAGTTCTCCTGCAAAATGTCTTGATAAACTTGGGAATTCATTTTTCCTTCGATGATAGCAATCCGTCCAGGCCCTGACGCAGCAAAGCAGCCCCAAATTATGATGCCCCTACCACCATACTTCACAGTTTGGATGAGGTTTTGATGTGTGTGTGTGCTGTGACTCTTTTTCTTCTCGACACATAGTGTAGTGTGTTTCTTCTAAACAACTCAACTTTGGTTTCATCTGTCCACAGAATATCTTGCCAGTACTGCTGTGGAACATCCAGGTGCTCTTGTGCAAACTGTAAACATGCAGCAATGTTTTTATTTTTGGACAGCAGTGTCTTCCTCTGTGGTATCCTCCCATGAAATCCATTCTTGTTTAGTGTTTTACGTATCATAGATTCTCTAACAGAGAATTTAGCATATGTCAGCTCCTCTAGTAAAATACAGTCCCACATAAAAAACATCACCCCCTCCCCAGCCACCTTAAACATACAGTACCATGTAAATAACATCACCCCTCAATATTCAGTCCCATGTAAATAAAATCACTCCACCCCACTGTCCCACATAAATAACTTCAGCCTTAAGATACAGTCCAAGTTAAATAACTACAACTCCCAACATTGCTCTGCCTCACACTGAGTAATCTACCTCTCCACTTACCTCTCCTCATGTAGCAGACCCCACCACAGCTTCTCCCCAGGACTTCTCTTCACTGGTGAGCCGTCCTCTCCTGCACTGGTAACATGATGGTGACATCATTGCAGGTCCTTTTCAGCTACTGCATTTAGAACTGATCACACAGACTGTGATGTAATCACAGGTCCTTCAGCTCTTGCAAGGCATTAGATTCAATTGTATTGCCGTCCTGAGGATGGCAACATTGTTGGATCTATTTGGCACGCAGTATATTCTGGGCCTGGGACAAAACATCAGGGGCCCAGACCCCAAATGTTTTAACCTATCAACGCTCCTGCTGTCAGCTGAGTAGAAAAAACACCCATTTGTCTACACATTGCCTGTGCTCCTCTCCCTCCTTCTCCTCTTTCAGTTCAGCCCCCAAAGGGCTCATGTTGCAGTGAGATCGAGGTGCCACGTTTCCTGTCCCCTGACCAGCCATAGTTACCAGCATCTGTTCCAGGACATGAAGCAGTGTAAAGATGTTGTTCATTCTGTAGTCCTGGCGGCTGAAAAATAATGTGGCCTCCTCAAAGGGCCTGAGTAAATGGCAGATGTCACTCATGAGCTGCCACTGGCTGACATCAAAGTTACACAGTGGAGTACTCATATCCGCTTGCATCATCAAGAAATCATTGATGGCCTTTCTCTGTTCGTATAGTTGGTCCAACATATGGAGGGTGGAATTCCAACGGGTGGAAGCGTCGCATATCAGCCTATATAGGGGGATGTAGTTCTGCCCGCTGCAGCTCAAGGAGGGTGAGCTTTGTGGTGTACGAGTGGCTGAAGTGCGTGCACAGTTACCTGGCCATTTTTAGGGTGTCTTGCAGATGGGTGGAAGACTTCAGGAACCACTTGACAACCAGATTGAACACGTGTGCCATGCAGAGGGAATGGCTCAGCCTTCCTTGACGCATCGCTGACACCATGTTCTTCCTGTTGTTGGTCAGCATAGTTCAGATTTTCAGCTGACACAGAGATAGCCAGGATTTGATTTCTTTATGCATCACACGGAGCAGTTCATCCCCTGTGTGACTCCGTTTGCCAAGGCAAACCAGGTGCAGAACAGCGTGACACTGCCTAGCCCTTTACATGTGGTATGCTGGAGGGGCACTGTGACTTGTCCCTGCAGTGGAGGCTGAGGACACGGTGGAGGATGAGGAGGCAGATGTGGACATTGTTGCAGGACCAAGGGCGTGACAACGTGGTGGCGGAAGTGGCGTGACCTGGCCAAGTTGCTGGTGTGACACATTCACCCAGTGGGCCATAAATGACATGTATTGTTTGTGACCGTAGTTACAGCTCCACACGTCTGCACTAACGATCACTTTGGCAGACGCCGACAGTCTCAAGGACTGACCCACCTTCTGTTCTACATGTGTGTGCAGGGCTGGTACTGCCTTTTTGGAAAATAAATTATGGCTTTGGACTCTCTACCTCTGCTCGGAACAAGCCATCAGTTCTCTGAAAGGTGCAGAGTCCACCACTTGAAAAGTGAGGGACTGCAGCACCAGCAACTTGGACAGGAGCACGTTCAGCTTCTGCACTGTTGGATGCGTGCACGCATACTGCTGTCTCTTGGCAATCGCTTCGGTGTTAGATTGCTGACGTAATGACTGACGAGTAGTAGAAGCAGGAGCATCTGGACCAGCAGAAGATGGGAATGACCGCTCCCTTCGGCTGAGATGGTGGAGCCTTGACTGGCTGATACCGAGTGCATTCCACTGGGTGATGCAGCGGTAGCTGCGGCAGGCTGGACTACCACATCGGAGCCACAGTTCTCCCAGGCCACTGCATGGCAACGCTGCATATGTTTACGGACGACTGTAGTGCCAACATTGGCACCCTGGGCATGCTTCACCTTCTGCCCAAATATTCTACATGTGGCCACGTTAAACCTCCTCTGGCAGCTTAATAAAAAACTGCCACACCGCCGAGTAGGTGATTTTCCCCCCAACAGTCCACACTGACTGACTGCCTGGGAAACCCATGCACCACTACTTCCCGGGCAGGTAGGCTTCAGCGAAGAAAGCTGCCACCATCTTTTCCTAATGAAAATGAAGCCCCTTCTGCACCCGGCTCCCAAGTGTGATCGGCTTCATCGTCATCGAGTATTGTCTGCACGTCACTGATGTCCTCCTCAACGGTTTCTGGGTCAGGAGCCTGACTGCTCGCAATACAAGCTCCTGAACCACTCTCCTCAACACTACTTACCCGCCAGCGGAGGAAGCTGCGGATGTCTCCTCCAAATCTTGGCTGGGCAGTAGCTGCTGACTGTCCTCTAGCAGTTCATTATCACTGTATAGTGAAGCTGAGCCCACAGCATAGAATACTTCAGTGGCTGAGAGAACAGCAAAGGACAGAGTCAGGTTGAGGACAGGTGAGGGCACAGGGCCTGCTCCCGGGCCATGCCAGCTAAGGGTTGTGTCTGACAAACCCACCGACTGTTGGCTCGGGTTGGCTAATGTCAATTGGGATAACATGGACGACCAAGATAACCAATCAAGAACCGCTGGGTTGCTGGTCAAGATACGACCGCTAGATGACACAGGGGCCTCTCGCTGCGACTCCTGCTGCCACTCGATCTTACTCTTCTGAGATCTCTGCTTGTGCTCGAAAAATTCAGGCCTCTGCCACTCCTCTGTGCATGGCATAGCACTTCTCAGCCTGACATACTTGTAGCTGAACTGCACAAATTAAACAGAAATTAAAACTCCCCTAAAAGTGACAAATATATTTTTATTTTTGTACTAAAATAGTCTACTAAATGCTTTCACCACAATTAACTGCAGAAATGCATTGAGAATATATTTTTCTAGTAGTAGTGAAAAACGTCCCTATACGCTTTGACCAGAAATAACTGCAACAGTGCAGTGCGTATATATTTTTCATTTTTTAATGAAGCACACCCCTTTACGCTTTCAACAGAAATAACTGCAGAAGTGAAATGTGTATATATTTTTCCTGTTGTACTGAAATAGGTAACTATACACTTTCAACAGAAATAACTGCAGAAGTGAACTGAGAATATATTTTTCTTGTATTACTGAACTACGCCCCTATACTCTTTTACCAGAAATAACTGCACCAGTGTAGTGTGTTTATATTTTTCTTTTGTTACTGTAATACGCCACTATATGATTTAAACAGAAATAACTGCAACAGTGCGACCCTTATTTGCATATTTTTCTTGTAGGACTGAACTAGGCCAATTAATGCTTTGACTAAAAAACAATCAAAGAGTCAAGTGCGTATATATTTTTCTTGTAGTTCAAAAAATATGCCCCTATACGCTTTCACCAAAAATAACTGCAACAGTGCAGTAAGTATATATATGTTTCGTTTTTTTTTATGAAGTACGCCCCTATATGCTTTCAACAGAAATAACTGTAGAAGTAAAATGCATATATATTTTTCTTGTTGGACTGAAATACACCCCTATACACTTTCACCAGAAATAACTGCAACAGTGCAGTGCGTATATATTTTTATTTTGTTACTGTAATACGGCCCTATACGTATTTTCTTGTAGGACTGAAATAGGCCACTATACACTTTGACTAGAAAACAATCAAAGAGTGAAGTGTGTATACTGTATTTTTCTCCCCATAAGACGAACCTAGGTTTCAGAGGAGGAAAATAAGAAAAAAATATTTTTCATTACTCCTCAGGTCAGACCACCAATCAGACCCCCAATGTTAATCAGACCTCAGCTCACAGCCCCAATCAGATCCCCAATGTTAATAAGACCTTAGATCAGACCTCAGATCGGAGCCCAATATAAAGAAGACCCCCAATCAGACCTCAGATGAGACCCCCATGCCTCATATCAGTCCTCCATGCCTTATATCAGCCCCCAGCCATATGTGATCAGCCCCCAGCCATATGTTAATCAGCCCCAAACCATATGTTAATCAGCCCTCAGCCATATGTTAATCAGCCCCGAGTCATATATAATTCAACACCCAGTCATATATAATTCATCCCCTAGCCATAATTCAGCCCCCTGTGCACTGTAAACTCCCCTTTGAAGTCGGGCATCACAAAAACTGGGGACCCACACAGGGCCGACTTCAAAGCGGAGAAAGCCTTTTCTGCCTGCTCATTCCAGTGGACCGTCACTGATTTGCGTCCCTTCAAAATGCCTGTCAATGGTGTGGCCACTGTAGCAAAGTGGGGGAAAAATCTCATATAGTATCCCACCATTCCCAGGAACGACTTTACTTGCCGAGTAGTGACAGGTCGGGGCCGATTCCGAATTGCCTCAATTTTGTTCACCTGATGTTTGATCATTCTGCGCCCAATTACATACCCCAGATACTTGGTCACTTCTAACCCTATCGCACACTTTTTTGAGTTAGCGGTTAAGCCAGCCTTTATAAGGGAGTCCACTACAGCCTGTACTTTAGGTAGGTGACTTTCCCAGTCGGTGCTGTGAATAACAATACTGAAGTGTACCGATGATGTGGACGGAGTACAATATCCATCAGCCTTCGAAATGTGGCGAGAGTACCATGTAGAGCAAAGGGTAATACCTTGTACTGATACAGCCCCTCTGGTGTGATGAAATAAGTTTTTTCCTTGGCAACCTCCGTCAAGGGTACCTGCCAGCCCTTTGGTGAGGTCCAAAATAGAAAAATACTGGGCTTGGCCTAACTTCTCAATAAGCTCATCCACTCGGGGCGTGGGATATGTGTCAAACTTGTGTCAAGTTTGTGGAAGTCATTACAGAATCGTGATGTCCCTTCCAGCTTGGGTATTAAGACTATCGGACTGGCCCATTCACTTTATGACTCCTCGATGACACCTAGCTGTAACATCAGCTGCACTTCTTCCGAGATGGCTTGCCGCCACGAATGAGGTACCCGGTATGGTTTTAACCGGATTCTGGCCAGAGGCTTAGTGATAATGTCTTGTTGGATGATAGAAGTGCGTCCAGGGAGGTCCAAAAATAGATCCTTGCTAGGGATGAGCGAACTCGAACTGTATAGTTCGGGTTCGTACCGAATTTTGGGGTGTCCGTGACACGGACCCGAACCCGGACATTTTCGTAAAAGTCCGGGTTCGGGTTCGGTGTTCGTCGCTTTCTTGGCGCTTTTGTGACGCTTTCTTGGCGCTTTTTGAAAGGCTGCAAAGCAGCCAATCAACAAGCGTCATACTACTTGCCCCAAGAGGCCGTCACAGCCATGCCTACTATTGGCATGGCTGTGATTGGCCAGAGCACCATGTGACCCAGCCTCTATTTAAGCTGGAGTCACATAGCGCCGCCCGTCACTCTGCTCTGATTAGCGTAGGGAGAGGTTGCGGATGCGACAGTAGGGCGAGATTAGGCAGATTAACTCCTCCAAAGGACTTCACTTGATTAATCGATCGATCTGCAGCTGTGCATCATTGAGCTGCTGAAATTCAAATGCTCACTCACTGTTTTTAGGCTGCCCAGACCGTTTGTCAGTCACTTTTTTCTGGGGTGATCGGCGGCCATTTTGTGTCTTGTGCGGTGCTGCGACCAAGTGCATCCAAGCTGCGACCAAGTGCATTTAACCCTCAATGGTGTGGTTGTTTTTTGGCTAAAGCCTACATCAGGGTGAAGCTGTCACACCAAGTGCATTTAACCAGCAATAGTCTGTTCATTTTTTTGGCCATATACTAAATCAGGGGCAAGCTGCGCCTGTCACCAAGTGCATTTAACCCTCAATGGTGTGGTTGTTTTTTGGCTAAAGCCTACATCAGGGTGAAGCTGTCACACCAAGTGCATTTAACCAGCAATAGTCTGTTCATTTTTTGGCCATATACTACATCAGGGGCAAGCTGCGCCCGTCACCAAGTGCATTTAACCCTCAGTAGTGTGGTGCGTCAAGCTGTGACACCAAGTGCATTTAACCAGCAATAGTCTGTTCATTTTTTGGCCATATACTAAATCAGGGGCAAGCTGCGCCCGTCACCAAGTGCATTTAACCAGCAATAGTGTGGTTATTTTTTGGCCATATCCCAGTCTAATTCTGTCACTAAATCCATACCGGTCACCCAGCGCCTAAATACTAGGCCTCAAATTTATATCCCGCTAAATCTCTCGTTACCGCTGTCCTGTTGTGGCTGGGAAAGTTATTTAGTGTCCGTCAAAGCACATTTTTTGTTCTGGGTTGAAGTACAATTCCCAATTTAGCAATTTCATAATTTAGTGGTTCCTGCTATATCAGAGCTATTTGAAATCTATCCCTAAAAGGGTATATAATATTCAAGGTGCACATTGGGTCATTCAGAATAACTTCACACACACCCGCTACTGTGTATTTCCAAGTCTAATTCTGTCACTAAACCCATACCTGTCACCCAGCGCCTAAATACTAGGCCTCAAATTTATATCCTGCTAAATCTCTCGTTACCGCTGTCCTGTTGTGGCTGGGAAAGTTATTTAGTGTCCGTCAAAGCACATTTTTTGTTCTGGGTTGAAATACAATTCCCAATTTAGCAATTTCATAATTTAGTGGTTCCTGCTATATCAGAGCTATTTGAAATCTATCCCTAAAAGGGTATATAATATTCAAGGTGCACATTGGGTCATTCAGAATAACTTCACACACACCCGCTACTGTGTATTTCCAAGTCTAATTCTGTCACTAAACCCATACCTGTCACCCAGCGCCTAAATACTAGGCCTCAAATTTATATCCTGCTAAATCTCTCGTTACCGCTGTCCTGTTGTGGCTGGGAAAGTTATTTAGTGTCCGTCAAAGCACATTTTTTGTTCTGGGTTGAAATACAATTCCCAATTTAGCAATTTCATAATTTAGTGGTTTCTGCTATATCAGAGCTATTTGAAATCTATCCCTAAAAGGGTATATAATATTCAAGGTGCACATTGGGTCATTCAGAATAACTTCACACACACCCGCTACTGTGTATTTCTAAGTCTAATTCTGTCACTAAACCCATACCTGTCACCCAGCGCCTAAATACTAGGCCTCAAATTTATATCCTGCTAAATCTCTCGTTAACGCTGTCCTGTTGTGGCTGGGAAAGTTATTTAGTGTCCGTCAAAGCACATTTTTTGTTCTGGGTTTAAATACAATTCCCAATTTAACAATTTCATAATTTAGTGGTTTCTGCTATATCAGAGCTATTTGAAATCTATCCCTAAAAGGGTATATAATATTCAAGGTGCACATTGGGTCATTCAGAATAACTTCACACACACCCGCTACTGTGTATTTCCAAGTCTAATTCTGTCACTAAACCCATACCTGTCACCCAGCGCCTAAATACTAGGCCTCAAATTTATATCCTGCTAAATCTCTCGTTAACGCTGTCCTGTTGTGGCTGGGAAAGTTATTTAGTGTCCGTCAAAGCACATTTTTTGTTCTGGGTTGAAATACAATTCCCAATTTAGCAATTTCATAATTTAGTGGTTTCTGCTATATCAGAGCTATTTGAAATCTATCCCTAAAAGGGTATATAATATTCAAGGTGCACATTGGGTCATTCAGAATAACTTCACACACACCCGCTACTGTGTATTTCCAAGTCTAATTCTGTCACTAAACCCATACCTGTCACCCAGCGCCTAAATACTAGGCCTCAAATTTATATCCTGCTAAATCTCTCGTTAACGCTGTCCTGTTGTGGCTGGGAAAGTTATTTAGTGTCCGTCAAAGCACATTTTTTGTTCTGGGTTTAAATACAATTCCCAATTTAACAATTTCATAATTTAGTGGTTTCTGCTATATCAGAGCTATTTGAAATCTATCCCTAAAAGGGTATATAATATTCAAGGTGCACATTGGGTCATTCAGAATAACTTCACACACACCCGCTACTGTGTATTTCCAAGTCTAATTCTGTCACTAAACCCATACCTGTCACCCAGCGCCTAAATACTAGGCCTCAAATTTATATCCTGCTAAATCTCTCGTTACCGCTGTCCTGTTGTGGCTGGGAAAGTTATTTAGTGTCCGTCAAAGCACATTTTTTGTTCTGGGTTGAAATACAATTCCCAATTTAGCAATTTCATAATTTAGTGGTTTCTGCTATATCAGAGCTATTTGAAATCTATCCCTAAAAGGGTATATAATATTCAAGGTGCACATTGGGTGATTCAGAATAACTTCACACACACCCGCTACTGTGTATTTCCAAGTCTAATTCTGTCACTAAATCCATACCGGTCACCCAGCGCCTAAATACTAGGCCTCAAATTTATATCCCGCTGAATTTGAATACAATACATTGGGCCAAATAATATATTTGTTGTTGTGGAGAACCATAACAATGAGAAAAACATCTAGTAAGGGACGCGGACGTGGACATGGTCGTGGTGGTGTTAGTGGACCCTCTGGTGCTGGGAGAGGACGTGGCCGTTCTGCCACATCCACACGTCCTAGTGTACCAACTACCTCAGGTCCCAGTAGCCGCCAGAATTTACAGCGATATATGGTGGGGCCCAATGCCGTTCTAAGGATGGTAAGGCCTGAGCAGGTACAGGCATTAGTCAATTGGGTGGCCGACAGTGGATCCAGCACGTTCACATTATCTCCCACCCAGTCTTCTGCAGAAAGCGCACAGATGGCGCCTGAAAACCAACCCCATCAGTCTGTCACATCACCCCCATGCATACCAGGGAAACTGTCTGAGCCTCAAGTTATGCAGCAGTCTCTTATGCTGTTTGAAGACTCTGCTGGCAGGGTTTCCCAAGGGCATCCACCTAGCCCTTCCCCAGCGGTGGAAGACATAGACTGCACTGACGCACAACCACTTATGTTTCCTGATGATGAGGACATGGGAATACCACCTCCGCATGTCTCTGATGATGACGAAACACAGGTGCCAACTGCTGCGTCTTTCTGCAGTGTGCAGACTGAACAGGAGGTCAGGGATCAAGACTGGGTGGAAGACGATGCAGGGGACGATGAGGTCCTAGACCCCACATGGAATGAAGGTCGTGCCACTGACTTTCACAGTTCGGAGGAAGAGGCAGTGGTGAGACCGAGCCAACAGCGTAGCAAAAGAGGGAGCAGTGGGCAAAAGCAGAACACCCGCCGCCAAGAGACTCCGCCTGCTACTGACCGCCGCCATCTGGGACCGAGCACCCCAAAGGCAGCTTCAAGGAGTTCCCTGGCATGGCACTTCTTCAAACAATGTGCTGACGACAAGACCCGAGTGGTTTGCACGCTGTGCCATCAGAGCCTGAAGCGAGGCATTAACGTTCTGAACCTGAGCACAACCTGCATGACCAGGCACCTGCATGCAAAGCATGAACTGCAGTGGAGTAAACACCTTAAAACCAAGGAAGTCACTCAGGCTCCCCCTGCTACCTCTTCTGCTGCTGCCGCCTCGGCCTATTCTGCTGCTGCCGCCTCGGCCTCTTCCTCCGCCTCTGGAGGAACGTTGGCACCTGCCGCCCAGCAAACAGGGGATGTACCACCAACACCACCACCACCACCTCCGTCACCAAGCGTCTCAACCATGTCACACGCCAGCGTTCAGCTCTCCATCTCACAAACATTTGATAGAAAGCGTAAATTCCCACCTAGCCACCCTCGATCCCTGGCCCTGAATGCCAGCATTTCTAAACTACTGGCCTATGAAATGCTGTCATTTAGGCTGGTGGACACAGACAGCTTCAAACAGCTCATGTCGCTTGCTGTCCCACAGTATGTTGTTCCCAGCCGGCACTACTTCTCCAAGAGAGCCGTGCCTTCCCTGCACAACCAAGTATCCGATAAAATCAAGTGTGCACTGCGCAACGCCATCTGTAGCAAGGTCCACCTAACCACAGATACGTGGACCAGTAAGCACGGCCAGGGACGCTATATCTCCCTAACTGCACACTGGGTAAATGTAGTGGCAGCTGGGCCCCAGGCGGAGAGCTGTTTGGCGCACGTCCTTCCGCCGCCAAGGATCGCAGGGCAACATTCTTTGCCTCCTGTTGCCACCTCCTCCTTCTCGGCTTCCTCCTCCTCTTCTTCCACCTGCTCATCCAGTCAGCCACACACCTTCACCACCAACTTCAGCACAGCCCGGGGTAAACGTCAGCAGGCCATTCTGAAACTCATATGTTTGGGGGACAGGCCCCACACCGCACAGGAGTTGTGGCGGGGTATTGAACAACAGACCGACGAGTGGTTGCTGCCGGTGAGCCTCAAGCCCGGCCTGGTGGTGTGTGATAATGGGCGAAATCTCGTTGCAGCTCTGGGACTAGCCAATTTGACGCACATCCCTTGCTTGGCGCATGTGCTGAATTTGGTGGTGCAGAAGTTCATTCACAACTACCCCGACATGTCAGAGCTGCTGCATAAAGTGCGGGCCGTCTGTTCGCGCTTCCGGCGTTCACATCCTGCTGCTGCTCGCCTGTCTGCGCTACAGCGTAACTTCGGCCTTCCCGCTCACCGCCTCATATGCGACGTGCCCACCAGGTGGAACTCCACCTTGCACATGCTGGACAGACTGTGCGAGCAGCAGCAGGCCATAGTGGAGTTTCAGCTGCAGCACGCACGGGTCAGTCGCACTACAGAACAGCACCACTTCACCACCAATGACTGGGCCTCCATGCGAGACCTGTGTGCCCTGTTGCGCTGTTTCGAGTACTCCACCAACATGGCCAGTGGCGATGACACCGTTATCAGCGTTACAATACCACTTCTATGTCTCCTTGAGAAAACACTTAGGGCGATGATGGAAGAGGAGGTGGCCCAGGAGGAGGAGGAGGAGGAGGAGGAAGAGGGGTCATTTTTAGCACTTTCAGGCCAGTCTCTTCGAAGTGACTCAGAGGGAGGTTTTTGGCAACAGCAGAGGCCAGGTACAAATGTGGCCAGCCAGGGCCCACTACTGGAGGACGAGGAGGACGAGGATGAGGAGGAGGTGGAGGAGGATGAGGATGAAGCATGGTCACAGCGGGGTGGCACCCAACGCAGCTCGGGTCCATCACTGGTGCGTGGCTGGGGGGAAAGGCAGGACGATGACGATACGCCTCCCACAGAGGACAGCTTGTCCTTACCCCTGGGCAGCCTGGCACACATGAGCGACTACATGCTGCAGTGCCTGCGCAACGACAGCAGAGTTGCCCACATTTTAACCTGTGCGGACTACTGGGTTGCCACCCTGCTGGATCCACGCTACAAAGACAATGTGCCCACCTTACTTCCTGCACTGGAGCGTGATAGGAAGATGCGCGAGTACAAGCGCACGTTGGTAGACGCGCTACTGAGAGCATTCCCAAATGTCACAGGGGAACAAGTGGAAGCCCAAGGCCAAGGCAGAGGAGGAGCAAGAGGTCGCCAAGGCAGCTGTGTCACGGCCAGCTCCTCTGAGGGCAGGGTTAGCATGGCAGAGATGTGGAAAACTTTTGTCAACACGCCACAGCTAACTGCACCACCACCTGATACGCAACGTGTTAGCAGGAGGCAACATTTCACTAACATGGTGGAACAGTACGTGTGCACACCCCTCCACGTACTGACTGATGGTTCGGCCCCATTCAACTTCTGGGTCTCTAAATTGTCCACGTGGCCAGAGCTAGCCTTTTATGCCTTGGAGGTGCTGGCCTGCCCGGCAGCCAGCGTTTTGTCTGAACGTGTATTCAGCACGGCAGGGGGCGTCATTACAGACAAACACAGCCGCCTGTCTACAGCCAATGTGGACAAGCTGACGTTCATAAAAATGAACCAGGCATGGATCCCACAGGACCTGTCCGTCCCTTGTCCAGATTAGACATTAACTACCTCCCCATAACCATATATTATTGGACTCCAGGGCACTTCCTCATTCAATCCTATTTTTATTTTCATTTTACCATTATATTGCGAGGCTACCCAAAGTTGAATGAACCTCTCCTCTGCCTGTGTGCTAGGCCTAAATATATGCCAATGGACTGTTGCAGTGGTGGCTGACATGAAGCCTGATTCTCTGCTATGACATGCAGACTAATTCTCTGCTGACATGAAGCCAGATTGTCTGTTACGGGACCTCTCTCCTCTGCCTGGGTGCTGGGCCTAAATATATGCCAATGGACTGTTGCAGTGGTGGGTGACGTGAAGCCTCATTCTCTGCTATGACATGCAGACTGATTCTCTGCTGACATGAAGCCAGATCGTCTGTTACGGGACCTCTCTGCTCTGCCTGTGTGCTAGGCCTAAATATATGCCAATGGACTGTTGCAGTGGTGGGTGACGTGAAGCCTCATTCTCTGCTATGACATGCAGACTGATTCTCTGCTGACATGAAGCCAGATTGTCTGTTACGGGACCTCTCTGCTCTGCCTGTGTGCTAGGCCTAAATATATGCCAATGGACTGTTGCAGTGGTGGGTGACGTGAAGCCTCATTCTCTGCTATGACATGCAGACTGATTCTCTGCTGACATGAAGCCAGATCGTCTGTTACGGGACCTCTCTGCTCTGCCTGTGTGCTAGGCCTAAATATATGCCAATGGACTGTTGCAGTGGTGGGTGACGTGAAGCCTCATTCTCTGCTATGACATGCAGACTGATTCTCTGCTGACATGAAGCCAGATTGTCTGTTACGGGACCTCTCTGCTCTGCCTGTGTGCTAGGCCTAAATATATGCCAATGGACTGTTGCAGTGGTGGGTGACGTGAAGCCTCATTCTCTGCTATGACATGCAGACTGATTCTCTGCTGTCATGAAGCCAGATTGTCTGCTACGGGACCTCTCTGCTCTGCCTGTGTGCTAGGCCTAAATATATGCCAATGGACTGTTGCAGTGGTGGGTGACGTGAAGCCTCATTCTCTGCTATGACATGCAGACTGATTCTCTGCTGACATGAAGCCAGATCGTCTGTTACGGGACCTCTCTGCTCTGCCTGTGTGCTAGGCCTAAATATATGCCAATGGACTGTTGCAGTGGTGGGTGACGTGAAGCCTCATTCTCTGCTATGACATGCAGACTGATTCTCTGCTGACATGAAGCCAGATTGTCTGTTACGGGACCTCTCTGCTCTGCCTGTGTGCTAGGCCTAAATATATGCCAATGGACTGTTGCAGTGGTGGGTGACGTGAAGCCTCATTCTCTGCTATGACATGCAGACTGATTCTCTGCTGACATGAAGCCAGATTGTCTGTTACGGGACCTCTCTGCTCTGCCTGTGTGCTAGGCCTAAATATATGCCAATGGACTGTTGCAGTGGTGGGTGACGTGAAGCCTCATTCTCTGCTATGACATGCAGACTGATTCTCTGCTGTCATGAAGCCAGATTGTCTGTTACGGGACCTCTCTGCTCTGCCTGTGTGCTAGGCCTAAATATATGCCAATGGACTGTTGCAGTGGTGGGTGACGTGAAGCCTCATTCTCTGCTATGACATGCAGACTGATTCTCTGCTGACATGAAGCCAGATTGTCTGTTACGGGACCTCTCTGCTCTGCCTGTGTGCTAGGCCTAAATATATGCCAATGGACTGTTGCAGTGGTGGGTGACGTGAAGCCTCATTCTCTGCTATGACATGCAGACTGATTCTCTGCTGACATGAAGCCAGATCGTCTGTTACGGGACCTCTCTGCTCTGCCTGTGTGCTAGGCCTAAATATATGCCAATGGACTGTTGCAGTGGTGGGTGACGTGAAGCCTCATTCTCTGCTATGACATGCAGACTGATTCTCTGCTGACATGAAGCCAGATTGTCTGTTACGGGACCTCTCTGCTCTGCCTGTGTGCTAGGCCTAAATATATGCCAATGGACTGTTGCAGTGGTGGGTGACGCGAAGCCTCATTCTCTGCTATGACATGCAGACTGATTCTCTGCTGTCATGAAGCCAGATTGTCTGTTACGGGACCTCTCTGCTCTGCCTGTGTGCTAGGCCTAAATATATGCCAATGGACTGTTGCAGTGGTGGGTGACGTGAAGCCTCATTCTCTGCTATGACATGCAGACTGATTCTCTGCTGACATGAAGCCAGATCCTCTGTTACGGGACCTCTCTGCTCTGCCTGTGTGCTAGGCCTAAATATATGCCAATGGACTGTTGCAGTGGTGGGTGACGTGAAGCCTCATTCTCTGCTATGACATGCAGACTGATTCTCTGCTGACATGAAGCCAGATTGTCTGTTACGGGACCTCTCTGCTCTGCCTGTGTGCTAGGCCTAAATATATGCCAATGGACTGTTGCAGTGGTGGGTGACGTGAAGCCTCATTCTCTGCTATGACATGCAGACTGATTCTCTGCTGACATGAAGCCAGATTGTCTGTTACGGGACCTCTCTGCTCTGCCTGTGTGCTAGGCCTAAATATATGCCAATGGACTGTTGCAGTGGTGGGTGACGTGAAGCCTCATTCTCTGCTATGACATGCAGACTGATTCTCTGCTGTCATGAAGCCAGATTGTCTGTTACGGGACCTCTCTGCTCTGCCTGTGTGCTAGGCCTAAATATATGCCAATGGACTGTTGCAGTGGTGGGTGACGTGAAGCCTCATTCTCTGCTATGACATGCAGACTGATTCTCTGCTGACATGAAGCCAGATTGTCTGTTACGGGACCTCTCTCCTCTGCCTGTGTGCTAGGCCTAAATATATGCCAATGGACTGTTGCAGTGGTGGGTGACGTGAAGCCTCATTCTCTGCTATGACATGCAGACTGATTCTCTGCTGACATGAAGCCAGATTGTCTGTTACGGGACCTCTCTGCTCTGCCTGTGTGCTAGGCCTAAATATATGCCAATGGACTGTTGCAGTGGTGGGTGACGTGAAGCCTCATTCTCTGCTATGACATGCAGACTGATTCTCTGCTGTCATGAAGCCAGATTGTCTGTTACGGGACCTCTCTGCTCTGCCTGTGTGCTAGGCCTAAATATATGCCAATGGACTGTTGCAGTGGTGGGTGACGTGAAGCCTCATTCTCTGCTATGACATGCAGACTGATTCTCTGCTGACATGAAGCCAGATTGTCTGTTACGGGACCTCTCTGCTCTGCCTGTGTGCTAGGCCTAAATATATGCCAATGGACTGTTGCAGTGGTGGGTGACGTGAAGCCTCATTCTCTGCTATGACATGCAGACTGATTCTCTGCTGACATGAAGCCAGATCGTCTGTTACGGGACCTCTCTGCTCTGCCTGTGTGCTAGGCCTAAATATATGCCAATGGACTGTTGCAGTGGTGGGTGACGTGAAGCCTCATTCTCTGCTATGACATGCAGACTGATTCTCTGCTGACATGAAGCCAGATTGTCTGTTACGGGACCTCTCTGCTCTGCCTGTGTGCTAGGCCTAAATATATGCCAATGGACTGTTGCAGTGGTGGGTGACGCGAAGCCTCATTCTCTGCTATGACATGCAGACTGATTCTCTGCTGTCATGAAGCCAGATTGTCTGTTACGGGACCTCTCTGCTCTGCCTGTGTGCTAGGCCTAAATATATGCCAATGGACTGTTGCAGTGGTGGGTGACGTGAAGCCTCATTCTCTGCTATGACATGCAGACTGATTCTCTGCTGACATGAAGCCAGATCCTCTGTTACGGGACCTCTCTGCTCTGCCTGTGTGCTAGGCCTAAATATATGCCAATGGACTGTTGCAGTGGTGGGTGACGTGAAGCCTCATTCTCTGCTATGACATGCAGACTGATTCTCTGCTGACATGAAGCCAGATTGTCTGTTACGGGACCTCTCTGCTCTGCCTGTGTGCTAGGCCTAAATATATGCCAATGGACTGTTGCAGTGGTGGGTGACGTGAAGCCTCATTCTCTGCTATGACATGCAGACTGATTCTCTGCTGACATGAAGCCAGATTGTCTGTTACGGGACCTCTCTGCTCTGCCTGTGTGCTAGGCCTAAATATATGCCAATGGACTGTTGCAGTGGTGGGTGACGTGAAGCCTCATTCTCTGCTATGACATGCAGACTGATTCTCTGCTGTCATGAAGCCAGATTGTCTGTTACGGGACCTCTCTGCTCTGCCTGTGTGCTAGGCCTAAATATATGCCAATGGACTGTTGCAGTGGTGGGTGACGTGAAGCCTCATTCTCTGCTATGACATGCAGACTGATTCTCTGCTGACATGAAGCCAGATTGTCTGTTACGGGACCTCTCTCCTCTGCCTGTGTGCTAGGCCTAAATATATGCCAATGGACTGTTGCAGTGGTGGCTGACGTGAAGCCTCATTCTCTGCTATGACATGCAGACTAATTCTCTGCTGACATGAAGCCAGATTGTCTGTTACGGGACCTCTCTCCTCTGCCTGGGTGCTGGGCCTAAATTTATGACAATGGACTGTTGCAGTGTTGGCTGACGTGAAGCCTGATTCTCTGCTATGACATGCAGACTGATTCTCTGCTGACATGAAGCCAGATCCTCTGTTACGGGACCTCTCTCCTCTGCCTGGGTGCTGGGCCTAAATTTATGACAATGGACTGTTGCAGTGGTGGCTGACGTGAAGCCTGATTCTCTGCTATGACATGCAGACTGATTCTCTGCTGACATGAAGCCAGATCCTCTGTTACGGGACCTCTCTCCTCTGCCTGGGTGCTGGGCCTAAATTTATGAAAATGGACTCTTACAGTGGTGGGTGACGTGAAGCCTGATTCTCTGCTATGACATGAAGACTGATTCTCTGCTGACATGAAGCCAGATTGTCTGTTACGGGACCTCTCTCCTCTGCCTGGGTGCCGGGGCCTAAATATCTGAGAATGGACTGTTCCAGTGGTGGGTGACGGGAAGCCAGATTCTCTGCTATGGAACCTCTCTCCAATTGATTTTGGTTAATTTTTATTTATTTAATTTTTATTTTAATTAATTTCCCTATCCACATTTGTTTGCAGGGGATTTACCTACATGTTGCTGCCTTTTGCAGCCCTCTAGCCCTTTCCTGGGCTGTTTTACAGCCGTTTTAGTGCCGAAAAGTTCGGGTCCCCATTGACTTCAATGGGGTTCGGGTTCGGGACGAAGTTCGGATCGGGTTCGGATCCCGAACCCGAACATTTCCGGGATGTTCGGCCGAACTTCTCGAACCCGAACATCCAGGTGTTCGCTCAACTCTAATCCTTGCTTCTGCTGACGAATAGTGATGGACGAACATCTGATGGGACGGTTCGCGAACGCGATCGCTCAAACTTGCCCAAATATTCGCAAACTGCAGGTTTGCGGCGGGTCCCATTCATTTTAATGGCATGCGAACATGAGAAACCTCCAGGTCATATTTGCAGCCACAAAATACTTAGTAGATGCGCACACATAGTCCCACAACATGGACACTGACATACCAGAAGCATTAAGCGATTTTACGATCAACAAGAATTATTTTTTTATTGGCAAAATTTTGGCAAAATATTAATCGCAAGAGCACATTCTTTCTGAAGGCGTGGTCTACAGAAACTGGTTTACACCGACTAGCAATTAGATGGATGCGATGGTTGGAGCGAAGTTTAACGAGGAAGAGGAAGAACTCCTGGTGACTGTAAGTAATCTTATATTAAAGTAGTGTATTGGATTACATTTCACCTGCATGTCTGAACAATCGCTTTATATACATAAATAGTGGGGGGGTTTAAATCGCCAGTGTGACCTTCTGCGATTCTATTTTTTCTTAAATGCACCAAACTTCACATTTTATAATGTCTCACTAGATATTATTGATTTTTGCACTAAGTATTCCTGTGACATAACACCCACTATGTTAGGTTCACCTGACAGCAAATAAATGTGTATTCTGTGGCTGGTGGTACATTAGGCATTCACAGGATACTGAAGTGTTGGCCATTACAGGTCCCAAAAATTAGGCATTCAACAGAGATAAAAGGCCTTTTATGCTGCTGTATTTACCGAAGACAGGGACCATAAATTATTATTATGTTATGGGTGGTGGCGGATATGGGCTGTCGTGAGGAATTTATATCAAACATGGTCTACTGGTCACATGTGTTGAATTCCTCCGAGATCCATGCCTTAGAAATGTGAGGTAGTCAACACTGTTGTGAGCTAGGTGAGTGCACTTATCAGTCACAATCCCCCCTGCTGCGCTGAACTTGAAGAGGGGCAAGCCAACAGTTCCATTGCAAATTGTGCAAGCTCTGGCCAGAGGTCAAGCCTGCCCACCCAGTAGCCCAGGGTTTCATCACTTCTCAGAGTGTCCAAATCGGCCGTTAACCCGATGTAGTCGGACACCTGCTGGTCTAGGCGTTCTCTGAGGCTGGATCCGGAGGACAGCTGTCGATGAGTAGGCTGAAAGAATGTTCTCATAACACATCTTCAAACCGCCCTCTTCTTGCAGGCGCTGTTGGATTGGTACCCACAACTGTTTCTCTGTGAGTGGAAACTCCTCTGACAGCGCCCCAAAAAGCAAAATGCAGCATTTTTCTAAGCAAAGCCTGAAAGTGCTGCATTCTGACAGCCCTCTGTGATGGTGGTAACATTTCCGCCATTTTTTGTTTGTACCGGGGGTCTAAGTATGTTGCCACCCAGTACTGGTCCTTGCCCTTTATGCTTTTTATACGGGGTTCCCTCTTAAAACACTGGAGCATGAAGGCCCCGGTTTGCACTAAACTGGAAGCGGTGTAGTGGCCTGGCTCCTGCTCTTTATCTAGGATAATGTTGTCCTCGTTATCCTCCCCCCATTCACGGACAACACCAGGGATCCCAGAATTGTTTAAAGCCTGCTCTTCCTGCTCCTCCTCCTCCCCTGCACCATCCTCCTCTGCCTCCTCTTCAGACTCCTGTTGTTGATTGTCTCAGATGGAGTAGCCACCCCTGGGAATTAATCCAGCATTGCGACTTCCTCATCTTTCTGCTCCTGTTCCTCGACGGCTTGATCAATGACACAACGGAATGCACGCTCCAGAAAGAAGGCAAAAGGTACAATGTCACTGATGGCGCACCTGGCTGCGATTGACCAGTTTGGTTATCTCATTAAATGGCTGAAGAAGTCTGCATGCATCTCACATGAACAGCCACTGGCGCAGTGAAAAAAAAACAAGCTCCCCAGAACCTGTCCTGCCGCAGAGTTCGTACAGGTAACTGCAAGTTTCTGCTGGAGCAACCTAACGAGCATATACAAGGTTGAGTTCCATCGCATCGGGCAGTCACAAATAAGACATCTGACGGGCAGGTTGTGTCACCGCTGAATGTCAGCAAGGCGAGCCATGGCCGTGTGAGATCTTCTGAAATGGCCCAGGATTTTCATGGCAATGGCAAGATGTCCTGGACCCCAGGGTATTTGACAATGAATCACTGCATGACCAAGTTCAGGACGTGTGTCATTTTGCCCTGTTTCAGCATGCTCAGCAGATTGGCACCGTTGTCGCACACCACTTTACCAATTGTCAAATTGAGCGGAGTTATATGCCTGTGAACGCAAAACTGAAAGAAGTGCAGGACCCGTGTGGCTCTTGGCTTCCAGGCACAACAGCCGCAGCACAGCATGGCAACGTCTCACCTGGCATGTCAAATAGGTTCTGGGGATCTTGGTTGGTGCAGCGGAAGAGACGGTAGCAGCGTAATAGGAGGAGTCAGCCGAGGAGGAGAGGGAGGATCGAGTAGGAGGAGTAGAAGAAGAGGCAGGCCTGCATGCAATCCTTGGCGGTAAAACCAAATCTACATGGGTGCCTCAGGTTACATGCTTGACAGCCGTCAGAAGGTTCACTCAGTGGGCAGTAAAAGTTATATACCTTCCCTGCCCATGTTTGCTAGACCATGTGTCTGTGTGCCAGAGATACATTCACTTGCCGCTGAACGTGGCCATTTAGCTCTGGGATGCCCTTCTGCGAGAAATATTTCCTTCCTGGGACCTTCCATTGTTGTGTTCCAATGTCCACAGATTTTCGAAAGGCCTCCGAGTCCACAAGTTTATATGGCAGTAGTTGGCGGGCTATCAGTTCCGACAAGCCAGCGGTCAACCGTTGGGCAAGAGGGTTATCCGGCATCATAATTTTTTTACGCTCGAACATTTGGGCCACGGAAGCCTGCCTTTTTCCTGACAAACGTGAGGACGGCATGATGGAAGGTGGAGTGGAGGACACTTGGGAGGAGAGAGGAGAAGGAGAAGAGGCTGGACGGTGCGAGTCTGGAGTGTGGCTTTGTGGGTTCTGACGGTGTTACTCCCACTGGGCTCGTTGATGTGAGGCCAGGTGCCTTCTTAAGGCGGTCCTCCCTAGGTGAGTGTTGGGCTCACCGTGACTTATGCGTTGACTCCAAAGGCTGCAGATGGCAACACTATTGTCAGCAGCTGACACATTAAAAAATGCCAACACTGCGGAGCTATGTGCTGGCGTCCTGGGAGTGCCATATGTGACAGTACTTGGTTGATGGGTCACTCCTGATACATTAGCAGTTTGGTTTGTCCCTCCTGTGCAATGTAAGTTCGGCCTGCTTCTCCTCCCTATCTGCTGGTCCATATCTTCCTCTGAACTCCCCTCCTCTTCCTCTCTTGTGGGCACCCACGTTACGTCCACAGACACGTCATCATCGACATCACCTTCCCCACAGCTAACATTAGAGATCTCGGAGTAGGCAGCAACAGCGAGGACCAACCTCCTTGGGCTGATCTGGGTACTGTTGCTACCTCCTCTTCCTGATCCGATGCCAAGAATGGCTGCGCATCGGAAATGTCTTGTGATGGATCGGAAAATAATTCATGTGACTCAAGTGGAGGGTATATGGTGGTGGTGGTGGTGGTGTCTTTGGGGGTGCACACAGCAGAGATTGAAGAGGGTGCAGATAGAGAGGATGAGGAGGGTACAAATGTGGAAGGCTGAGTGAGCCACTCAACCAAGTCTGGTGCGTCCTTTGACGTAATTGAACGCACTTTCTGCAACTTCCCACTTTGGCTCCGGCCTGATGCTCCTGCCCGACCCCTACCACCCCTGCGGAAGAGCCTGCCTTTCCTTTGCCTGTCATTTTTTAAGACAGAAGTCTCTAGAGAAGAGCAGTGTATGTAGAAGAAGGTATTTAACATCCTGCACCAGTTTAAAAAAAAAAAAATCCTTAACATTTTTCCACTGTGTGTAGCAGAGGTAAAGCAGTGAAAGTGGCTAAATTTATTCAGTAGTATATTCTTAGATACAAAAAAAATAAAAAATTAATTTACTGCAGCACTCACCTCCAGTTTTTTAAAGGAGTCACGGACTGTACTGTCTAGACGCGGCCAGGTGAGCAATCCAGGAATAGTAAAAAAAAAGTCCAGCTCCTTATCCTTAAAAACCAATGCTTTATTCTTTCACATATTCAATTAAAATCCATGTGTACAAACGGAGAAACTGTAGCACAATGTGACACGTTTTGAGCCACTTGCGTATGGGCCCTTCATCCAGACATGTACAACTGACTAAAAACAACATTTTTATATACCCAGAATGCACCCTCTCCTGATTTGGTGATTGACATCACCCACAGCGCAGCCACAGAGGTAGATGCAGTGTGGGGGAGGATGGATCACCAAATCAGGCAACAGGTGATTGTTTCTCTGAGTAAACATGGTGGTATATGGTCTACTAGAAATTTGCAATACTATATGATCTAATCAATGAACATGGGCTTTCTTTCACAGACAAACTTGCAAAAAAAAATTTTATTTATATTGTAAAGTGAGGTTGTGTTTCCTATTTAAACCTTTTGGTATACATGTATCTAAGCAGAAAATCCAGTAGGTTTCCCTACTTAGTAATTTCTGCCTGCGATCCCTACCTCTTATAGGCATAACAATCCTTTCTAGGCCTTGCACTGTAAATGCTGAAGTATCCCGACTATGAACTGTTGTAAAATGCAAAGACGCAGCGGATACTCAGAGAAACAATCACCTGTTGCCTGATTTGGTGATCTTCCCTCCTCCACACTGCATCTACCTATGTGGCTGCGCTGTGGGCAATATATCATGTTGTTTTTAGTCAGTTGTACATGTCTGTATGAAGGGCCCATACGCAAGTGGCCCGAAACGCGTCACATTGTGCTACAGTTTCTCCGTTTGTACACATGGATTTTAATAGAATATGTGAAAGAATAAAGCGTTGGTTTTTAAGGATAAGGAGCTGGACTTTTTGTTTCTATTCCTATATTCTTAGATAACATCCTGCTTCAATATGTGGTTTTGGTGGCAACTGGTCTATAATCACACCAGTTTAAAAAAATAAAATCATTAACATTTTCGCACTGTGTGTGTAGCAGAGGTAACGCAGTGAAAGTGGCAAAATTTCTTCAGCAGTATATTCTTAGATAACACCCTGCCTCAATATGACGTTTTGGGGGCCACCTGTCTATAATCAAACCAGTTTTTTTTTTTTTTATTCCTTTACATTTTCTCACTGTGTGTAGCAGAGGTAACGCAGTGAAAGCGGATACATTTCTGCAGCACACAAATACACTATTTGAGTAGTATATTGTTAGATAACACCCCGCTTTAATATGTTTTTTTGGGGGCCACTGGTCTATCACACCAGTTATGATACTTTTTTCTAATTGCGTTTGTCACTCTTTGCAGTTGTAGTATCGCTGCTGCACTATACAAATCCACTATAATATGCTTTCTATATTAGAAACTATATTATTAGTGTATTACACCCCTATATACTGCAGTGCACACCAATCAATAGCACACCTATACCAGTCCTTAAAAGGAAATTACTTTGCTATAAATGTCCCTAGCGCCTTCTGACATCTCTCCCTGCACTAAGATGCTATGAAATGATTCCTATCCTTTCCCTGCACTTATAAATAATTTTTTCCTTTTTTTTATAAAAAACATAGAGGTTTTTACTGTGCTGTCCCTAGCACCTTCACTCGTCTGTCCCTGCACTCTGAACGCTGGAAAATGGCAGAATCTAAAATGGCTGCTGTATTTAAAGGGCTGTGACATCAAAGGGCTGGCTGGTTGCTGATTGACTGCATGCAGGCATGTCAATCTGGGTGATCCCGCCTTCCGAGAGTTCCTTGCCCCAAGTCCTCAGTCCTCACACGCGTAGCCGCCATTTTAGGAAAATTGCAATTCGTTACCACAAAGCGCTATGAAATTTGCATTTGTTGCAAATCGCATTTTTCCTGAAATTCAGATTGAATTTCACTTTGTCAGCTTCAATTCATTAATCTCTACTTCCCCTTCACAGCAGTCTAAACACTGACTTTTCTCACACAATTCATCAACAACAGGGAAACTCTTGAGTATCTTCTATATTAGCACATAGAGTTTTGTTGTCTCTTCTTAGAAACAAAGATCCTACTACAATGGTGCAGTGAAGACGGAGATGATGCAAGTGAAAGGTTTTTCTGAGGAACAAGGAGGAGGAGCAGGAGAAATGCTGAGACCCCTGACTCCAAGACACAGTGTCAAACTCACTGGTGACATCCCCATCATCCTGCTTTGACTGAGAGGAAAAGTAAATAATCTGCAGCACACCAGACCTGCAGGGTATTGCGAAGTGAGGTCACAGTTATGAGCAATCGAGGGTTGCTCACTGTTTGGAAGAGAACCCTGGGCAGGCATGCGGCCGTGAAGGAGAGGCTGACACAAAGTTCCTCTGAGGCACACTCTGGATGTAGGGACCAGGCCTGATGGTGGATGAGGTGCCCTGGATGTTGAAGGTGTTTTAAGTGCCTGGGGCAAGGTTCCTTTAAGGATTGTGACGCCAGTGCCTGTAACGGTGGCACACCGGTTTCTAGCAGTAATAAGTGAGGAACACAAGTTGCGCTGAACCAAACTTTGCTTTACTTGGAACAGTCCAACTTTCTACAATAAGATGGTAAATACAGTCCCTTGCATCAAATGCTTAACAGGCAGGCTTAATTCCAATACTGGCAAGTATAATCTTGGCAAGATACTCGGAGGGTAATAGATCCACACTTCCCAGCCCAGGCTGCATTATTTCACAGTTATACTGGCTGGCTGTATTCCAAGGCCCGTCTGCCTAAATGCTGGCTTTAATCCTTGGTATTAAACCTTCCTCCCGTATTGACCCTTGCTTCTATTTTATAGTACCTCTGCCCATCAGCTTACTTCTCTGAGCTGGTTGTACTGTTCCTGTTGTGAGGGAAGCTGCAGGTTTCTCCCAGGAGGCAAGCTCTTCTACTGGGGTGTCTCTTCTGAGCTAAACATACACTCAGGAACTTCAGGCTGACTAGGCTTCACTTCTAGCCACCTGGACTGCACTAACTCTTCCCTGTCTGGGCCTACCTATACATACTCAGGGCTCTCTAGCTCCCTCTAATGTCTAGGAGGCTGAACTACACCCTAACAGGCCTGATACCCAGATAACACAGGGAAAATGAGCACACAACATCACATTAATGCAGTAGACATATTAACCCTTGTGTAGTGCCCACCTTTACCCACTGGTACACTACACATCCAGTGCAGAATTTCCTCCTCTGTTTCCTCACTGATAATATTGCACCTATTGAAAGCCAGGGAGAAATGTGGCCTACTACTTATACTACTATTAGCTAGATGGCTGGTGCTTCTAATGCTGTTTGCAGTAATACCCACATTATGATTCTCAGATGACACCGCATGGGTCTTTCATTTGCCACTCTTCTGCTTACTAGACATTTTATTATGAGTCTTAGCAATGAAAAGCCATGGTAATGTTTTTGGTAAACAGATTATGAAATAGTAATTTAAATTCAATTTAACCCTTTCTGGACAATGCAATACGGTAATAGAACGTGTTAATGGTTAACTGGTATATATTGCAGCACAACACGTTCAGTAATAATGCCAGTATCTTGACACAGTATAATGTTAACTGGTATTAACTGGTTTATAAGTACTGTTATTGAAGCACAACATAATAAGTAATAATTTATGGGATCCTGATGCAATACAATGTGTTAATGGTTAACTGCTTATAAATGCTGTTGTTCACATTCACTAATAATGTATAGTATGGTTCTTAAAAAAAGGGGGGGGGGGCCCTTTCCATGCTCCCCAAACTCTTTCTATCTGCCTTTAAGCCATCTAGATGTGTAAGGATCCAGGAGAATAGCTACAAATTAATCTCTAGATGGTACATAACCGCAGAGAAATCCTGTCTCTTCTCTGATGGTTCCTCGGATGTTTGCTGGAGGTGACAGAGGCTCCTTCTTCCACATCTGGTGGGACTGCCCCAAAATACATGGATGGTGGAGAATCATATTTGATACCAGTAACGAAATCTGTCTCACAGCTGTGAAGGTCTCTCCTAGCAAAGCCTTAGGGCTCTTTCACACCTGCGTTCTTTTCTTCTGGCATAGAGTTCCGTCGTCGGGGTTCTATGCCTGAAGAATCCTGATCAGGATTATCCCCATGCATTCTGAATGGATAGAAATCCGTTCAGGATGCATCAGGATGTCTTCAGTTCCGGAACGGAACGTTTTTTGGCCGGAGAAAATACCGCAGCATGCTGCGCTTTTTGCTCCGGCTAAAAATCCTGAAGACTTGCCGCAAGGCCGGATCCGGAATTAATGCCCATTGAAAGGCATTGATCCGGATCCGGCCTTAAGATAAACGTCGTTTCGGCGCATTGCCGGATCCAACGTTTAGCTTTTTCTCAATGGTTACCATGGCTGCCGGGACGCTAAAGTCCTGGCAGCCATGGTAAAGTGGAGCGGGGAGCGGGGGAGAAGCATACTTACCATCCGTGCGGCTCCCGGGGCGCTCCAGAGTGACGTCAGGGCGCCCCAAGCGCATGGATCACGTGATCGCATGGCACGTCATCCATGTGCATGGGGTGCTCTGACGTCACTCTGGAGCGCCCCGGGAGCCGCGCGGACTGTAAGTATACCGCTCCCCCGCTCCCCGCTCCTACTATGGCAACCAGGACTTTAATAGCGTCCTGGGTGCCATAGTAACACTGAAAGCATTTTGAAGACGGATCCGTCTTCAAATGCTTTCAGTAAACTTGCGTTTTTCCGGATCCGGTGTGTAATTCCGGCAAGTGGAGTACACGCCGTATCCGGACAACGCAAGTGTGAAAGAGGCCTTACTTGCTTGTTTCGATGAAGATATCCAATCCCCCCCTACATTCCTCTTTAAACAACTATTGATAGCCGCAAGGCTCCTTATACCAAAATTCTGGTTGCAAACTGCTCTTCCCTCTATACTATAATGGAAGCAGAAAGTTGACGAGATATACCGTTTTGAGGAAATCTCTGCATGGGAGTCTGGTACTCATCCGCAATTCACGAAAAAATGGTACCTGTGGCTTGTCCATAGGTTCACACTCTCCCATTTGGGTTAAGCCTAAACTCTCAGGCCTAGTTTGTCCTTCTCTAACAACCCTCACTCAGCCGCAACCTTGCGGCTTTTTCCAGTCTAACACTATAATGTTCACCTTTTCTTATCCATAAGAACCCTTTACCTTGGGGCCTTGCCCTTCCCTTGTAAGGAATCATATAATACACTAGAAAATAGGATATTGATACCGTGTCTTTTTGATAATTGTCAATACTACTATATTTGTAGCTTGCCTATTGTATGCCACATTCTGTACCGCCCTTGGATTTGTTATACTGCGGTTTCGCTACCCTGCTGATACAATCTCTCTCATTGTCTCAACCTGTACTGTGTTATATTGTTCCTGTAATTACACGGTTACTATCTCTTTACAAAACTAATAAAAAACTTTAAATAAAAAAAAAGGGGGGGGGGGCAATTGCTCAACATTTGCAGCACAATGTATGTTATTAGGGGGCTGGTAATAAACCTATAAACTTTTTTCCTTTAAAAAATGGCTGCTGTTCTTTCAGGGTTTTGTAATGATGAACTAACCAGCAAGCTGTATGAAAGTAACCAGTCCCTCATTCACTCTACAGTGTATATGTTTTCTGTGATAAAACTCTAAAATCTACCCACAGTAAAATGGCATTGGTTGTGAATCATCAAAACTTCAGATTCCTATGGTGAAATATTTTTTGTGAAATTCAGAACAAATCCAATATGTTTAGAATTGCTTGTTGATCTCTAGCTCACTTTAGCCTTGTGCTAAAATACAAATCAAATTCAAGTTTCTCCCTGTCATTCTGCATTCAATACTCTATAAAGACAATGTGAAAATAGAATGTTCTAAATCTTTAATTCATTGAAAAGGAAAAACTAAAATATTGCTTTGACATAAATATTCAGACCCTTTACTCAAGAATTAATTGAAGTACCTTTGTCAGTGATTGTGCAGAGCCCATTAGGAGCCATCACAGATGATAGTAATGGCTTTGTTCCCTGAGTGTATTCCCTTAGGCTGTTGTTCCCTGGGAATTGGTGCCATGGAAAGGTAGTTTGAAGTAACAGGCCAGAAGTAAACATATAAATGTCTCTCTTTACTTAGTACAAAATATAACTTTTGGCACAGCCAGCAGTGTTACGTTTAAAGTGCAGATACTGGCAGATGAGGATGTATGGTGGCTAGTTGTGTTGAAATGTAATGGCACTTGAAGGCACTTGTGGATAAAGATGTCCACTGTGATACAGGCAAGGTGTTAGTCTGGCCTAGTGGTTGTGCTAGGTGATGGGTGTCTGATAATTTCAAGTCTCTGCAGAGACATTCGATTGGGTTTAAGTCAAAGCACTTCTTGGGCCACTCAAGGACATTCACAGAGTCCCAACTCCATTCCTGTATTGTCTTGGTTGTATGCTTAAGGTCATTCATTGTCTTTTTGGAAGGTAAACCTTCATCCCAGTCTGAGGTACAAAGCACTCTGGATCATGTTTTCATTAAGAATATCTCAGTAGTGATGGCCTTACGGTTCGCCCGGTGGTCGGTTCTCAGCAAAGTTTGCTCGTTCACGATTCACCGAACATGTAAACATATGATATTCGCGCCTGCCATATTCTTTTACATTGTGAAGAACTTTGACCCATAACGCATCCATCAGGTGGTACAGGACAGCCAATTGAAAAGTTTCAGCACATGGACACACCCCCTACCTTATAAATAGACCTGATCTGGCCGCTATTTTACATTCAGTCTTTTGTCAGTGTAGGGAAAGGTTGCTGTGTGGAGCAGGGACAGGCTATTAGGGACAAAAACGCAAAATAGGTCTGTATAGGTGTATTATTGAGAGGTGTGCAGTACAGATGGATGTAATACACTTATAATATACTTTCTAACATAGAAAGCACATTATAGTGGATTTGTATTGTCTAGCAGTGGTGAGCGGTTCTGCAGCGATACTGCAGCTACACAGAGTGACAAACGGAATTAGAAAAAAATAATTATAACTGGTGTGATATACCAGTCGCCCCCCCCAAAACTGATAGAAGCTGGGTGTTATATACCAATAATATACTTTCTATATAGTGCATTTGGGTACTGTAGCATTTGTTTGCAGTTTTGCTGCAATCCCTCTGCTACAGATTGGGACAAACGGTATTGGAAAAAATAATTATAACTGGTGTGATATACCAGTCTCCCCCCAAAAAAAATCTGATAGAAGCGGGATGTTATATACCAATAATATACTTTATAGTGCATTTGGGAACTGCAGAATTTGTTTGCAGTTTTGCTGCGTTCCCTCTGCTACAGATAGTGACAAACGGTATTGGAAAAAAAATATTTGTGGTCAGGACCTGACGAGTGGAAGATGCCCAACCACCACCCCCCTACCTAATTGGCCTGAGGTGTGCCTTGGCCTCACTAGGTCGGTATGCCTGAAAAAGGGGGCATACCCTGAATGTGATGGTTGAATGACTGAATGAAGAATGGGAATGGGTGGGCAGGGGACGTCCGAATGCAGACGTGCTGCCTGGGAGAGCCGGACCTCTTAAGACAGGTACTGGCCCCTCCCACAAATCCAGGCTAGCCTGCGGCCAGCCTTAACACTTGTGGTCAGGACCTGACGAGTGGAAGATGCCCAACCACCACCCCCCTACCTAATTGGCCTGAGGTGTGCCTTGGCCTCACTAGGTCGGTATGCCTGAAAAAGGGGGCAAAACCCACCAGTGAGGGAATGATTGGCCTGACGTGCTACTCTGCCAACGTACTGAATGCTTGGACCAGCTCTGCTTGTGGCTCCAGGATATACCGTACAAAGCACCCCGAGCGCCAACGCCCCAAGTGTTTGATGATATGCGCAGGAACTCCATGCTTGGACGCTGCGGATGCCGCACCGATGAGGAAAGAATGCCCCGAGAATTGAGTCGGATTCAATCCTACACTGGTCAACAGGATGCAAATATGTTTGATGAACTGGCTGGACGTCAGTGGACCAACAGGAAATGGAAGTAACGGGTCGGTGGGGCTGTGAAGACTAAGGGCCAGCAAGAGGTTGTCCAAGACTGTCACTGGACACCATGCATTTGTGGTCTGGAAGAACTTAACTACATGGCCGGGACCTACCTGCCTTGTTTTGTTGTGAGGCAACTGCAAATGAAAGTTACTGCCCATCCTGACTAAATCTCCCTTGCGGAGAGCCACCGCCCCTTGTCTGGCCTGTGTCACTTCACCTGGTCTTAAAAACCCGTAAAACGCCAAGTACATTGCTGCCTTGATCACCAGGCTGGGAAGGACTCCGAATGGTGACAATGTGAGGACTTCCGACAGGCTACGAAACGTGTCCCCCGTAATCAGTCGACGGACCGACTTGACCATGACCTGGCTTTTCTGAATGCCTCTGAGGATGGCCTTGATCGGATGAGCTGAAAATATAGAGGGTCTGTCTGGCTCTTGAAGTGCCAAAAAATGCTGCACCCCAGCCAAATATAGCCTAATGGTGTTGTAGGATAAAGCCAATACCGAGTGACAATAAGACACGAAAGCCACCATATACTTGACCTGACCAGTGTCACCCCTAGGATATACCAACTGGAAGTCTAAGAAAACCACCCACGCTTGGCGGTATGACCTTAATGTACTGTTCGACAAAGACTTTGTAATGAGTGAACTGGCGACCACCATCAGAGAGTCTAGTCCAAGACCAGCAGCCGCCAGTCCGGTACCGGGGTGCCCACTGAGTCTGCTTCTGGGTTCTGTAAGAAAAAGCGTGAAAAATCAAAACGAGATAAAGCAACAGCTGCAATATATAACTGGTGTGATATAACAGGCGCCCCCCAAAAAAAAATCTGATAGAAGTGGGGTGTTATATACCAATAATATACTTTCTTTATAGTGCATTTGGGTACTGCAGCATTTGTTTGCGGTTTTCCTGCGTTCCCTCTGCTACACACAGTGACAAACGGTATTGGAAAAAATATTTATAACTGGTGTGTGCATGTGCGTACGCAAAAATTATATTGCCGATATTTCGCATTGAAAAAAATAATGACTGGAGATCACAAATTCGAATAATACATCTGGTATGTCACTGTCTATGTTGTGGGACTATTTGTGCACTTCTAGTAATTATTTCTTGGCTGCAAATATGAGCTGAAGGTTTTTCAGGTTCGCCTGCCATTAAAATGAATGGGACCCGCCGCACACTTGTGGTTCGCAAACATTTGATCGCGTTCTCGAACCATCCCGTCAGATGTTTGTCCATCACTATATCTCAGGACTTACCTCCATTTAACTTCCACTCAACTCTAACCAGTCTCCCAGCTGCTGAAAAACATCCCCCTGCATTATGCTGCCACTACCATGCTTCACTATATGGTTTTGAGCAGTGCCTGGTTTCCTCCAAACAGGATGATAGAATTGAGGCCCAGAAGTTCAATCCTGATTAAATCAGACCAGATAATCTTATTTCTCAGTCTGAGATTACTTTAGGTGTTTTTTTTTTTTTTTTGCTTTGCTTTTACTCAGGAGCGGCTTCCTACTGACCACTCTGAAATTTCTCCCATCTGCTACACAGAATGTCACAATACTAGTGGAATACTGCTGGAATCCAAGGCCTCTATGCAGAAAACACCGGAGTCTTGAATAGGAGGTTGCAGGACTGAAGGATGTAGCAGAGCCAAGCAGGCGGAGCCGTAACTGGTAGCAACTGTGCAGCAGGACCGAAGGATGCAGCAGAGCCAGACAGACGGAGCTGTTACCAGTAGCAATGGTGCAGGACCGAAGGTTGCATTGCAGCAGAGCCAGACAGGCGGAGCTGTTACCAGTAGCAATGGTGCAGGGCCGAAGGATGCAGCAGAGCCAGACAGGCGGAGTCGTTACCAGTAGCAACGATGCAGGACTGAAGGATGCCGCAGAGCCAGGCAGGCGGAGCTGTTACCGGTAGCAACAGTGCAGGACCAAAGGATGCAGTAGAGCATAGTCAAGCAATCCGGGTCGGCAACAGGAGGTAGCGGGATGTCACAAAGTAGCAGGGTAAACCACAAGTAGGAGGAACAAACCAGGGAGCTATTTCCAAGCAAGAGGACTGCACAAGCAGAAGCTAAAACACAATACTCAAGCAATTAGTAAAAGGCTTGAGAAGCTTAAATGTGAAACGGGAAGGAAGATGGAACCCAGCTGAGAAACAATCCACCATCTTAAAGGATAACTGTCACATTTAGACCCTAATTTAAATTTTCATATATGTAGTTACTAATAACATGATATTCCAGAATCAGTTACTATTAGACTGACTTACCCCATATTTAATAAGATTCAGCCCTTAGCAATCAGTCTGCATAAGACTGCGATTTCACTATTCAGTTAAGATGGCCGCCAATGGCCTCACCCTGAGGCGAATCCCGCCTGCCCTCACTAGCCAGTAACAATAACCCCCCAAAAGTGACAGTAACCAGAGCCCTCCCCCCTAAAGGGTTAATGTCCTGCAGCACAAAGGGGTCCTCTTACCACATGTTGCTTTCATTTATACACTGAGCAGATGGCAGATCTCCCTTCCCTGTTCTGCGCTGCTCCAACTCTGCATTGTCCCAGTCTGCTGAGTGAGAGGTGACAGGGAGAAGTGCACACAGTCCAGGCACTGTTATCAGCTGCTGGGGAGGACCTGGCTTTAATAATTTACTTACAGTCCCTGGCTGTCAGTAATGTGACCTTGCACGCTGCGTGCTCAGTCTATCAACAGATAGACGGACCATGCCTAGCAACCCTATTTTAATCACAGGTAAAAATAGGCAGTACAGGGAACAAAATGTGGAATTAAGGGGTAATTGAATGCACAGTGAAAAGTTTAAATAGGGCCACCAAGGTGATATTAATCACCACTATCCAATACTCCAAAAAAATAATAATACGACTCTGGCTTCGGGGTGTACTGTCATGGTCAATGGTGTGCAGGCAGGTGGCCGGATGCCTGGGTGGAGAGGGGATGGATTCGGAACTTGGCACTGTTAGAGACTTTTCCAATTGTGCTAGCAATGGTGTTGTGGGGGGATCGGTTTAGAGATAAAAAAAAACAGTTTTCATTGTGACAATCCGGGTGTAGTGCAGGCCATTAATAGTATGACTGCGTTGTCCCCGCCGGTGGTTTGTTTGTTACATCATTTAGTTTTGGATACTTGGGCACTCTTTTGTGTTTTGGGGCGCTTTGAGGGTGGATGTTCGTCGTGAGGGTCGGCACTTGGAGTTCGATAGGGACGTCGTGGTTGTTCGATGGTTGGGGGTGAGAGGTATGTTGTGGGAAGGGGTTTTAAGGGAAGTTCATCGCTATGTACGGTTGGGTAGGTCACCGGATGTGTTGGTGCTTCATGTGGGGGAAACGATTTAGGGGTTAGGCCAGTGAGAGAGCTATTATGAAACATTACGTTTGATTTATTACGTTTGTGGTCGTTATTCCTGGACATGGTAAGTGTATGGTCCGACATTGTGCCTCGCCAGGTGTGGCGTGGGGCACGATCAGTGGAACGCCTTAATAAGGCAAGGATTAAAGTTAACAGGGCGTTGGGAAAGTTTATGGTGAGAGTTGGAGCCGGGTGTGGGGGCGTTTTGGAGGGTGGATGGTGTGCATCTGAATGCCGTGGGTATTGATTTGTGGTCTTTGGGGCTGCAAGGAGGAATTGAGAGAGCGCTTGGGGTGTGGAGGAACGTGCAACTCTGAGGGGGTCTGGAGGAACGTGCAGGAACGTGCAACTCTGTCAGGTTGTGCGTCATTGGCGGTGGCAGGTCCTCGAAGTTGGTGGTTCGTATGCTTCAGGAGAATGGGAGGGCCTCAATGGTGGGGCTGGACTCCCATGGTTGGACAGTTGGCTCGGATGAAAGGCGTCCGTCAGGTGGTCTCCGAGCTGGTGCTTTACGGCTGGAGGCAAGATGGATGTGCCAGTTTGGGGAGTTGTGTTTAAACAAATTTTGAGCTTCAAGGACCTCCCTCGTCAGGGGTAAAAACATTTGTAGTTATGTTATTTTTGGTTATTGTATTTATTTTAATAAACGGCTGCTGTGGCCATAAAATCCAAATTTGGTCTCAGTGTTTTATTTGCGGAGTTTAGAGTAATAAGCTGGGTCAGAGCAAGTAAGGGAGGCCTCCGAGAAAATAGCCAATAACCTACTCAAGTGAGGCCGTACCGGGACGCCAGTTTAAGGGAGGCCGACATGATGGGTTTTGGCCAGAGGGGGCCGGTAGTGTAGGGGTTAATGTTTGGAGGAATTTGGTGGGTGGAGTGTAGAAGGGGGCAGGCTAGAGAGTTTATATTAGGAGGGGAGTATCAGCGCCATTTTAGGGTTAAAACAAAAGGAGAGAACTCCCACCCTCCCTCCCTTATGAAATGGGTTCAGCAGGTTGGGGGACATGTGTGTAGGTTTAGTGTTGTCTTATGTGTGGGTTGTATGTGTGTTGTGTGTGTTTGTGTGTCTTACGTCGTGGCAGTCTGGGCGGTGGGAGGACCTCAAAGTTGGTGGTACGGATGCTTCGGGAGAATGGGAGGGCCTCAATGGTGTGCTGGACTCCCATAGTTGGACAGTTGACTCGGATGAAAGGCGTCTGTCAGGTGGTCTCCGAGCTGGTGCTTTACGGCTGGAGGCAAGATGGATGTGCCAGTTTGGGGAGTTGTGTTTAAACAAATTTTGGGCTTCAAGGACCTCCCTCGTCAGGGGTAAAAACATTTGTAGTTATGCTATTTATGATTATTGGATTTTTTTTTTAATAAACGGCTGCTGTGGCCATTAAATCCAAATTTGCTCTGTGGAGCACTAAAATGGCTCTAAAAAAGTCATGGAAAGGGCTAGAGGGCTGCAAAAGGCAGTAAAATGTGGTTAAGAGCATGGCAAGTGCTCTGCAAACAAATGTGGATAGAGAAATGACTTAAAAATACATAAAATACATAAAAATAAAAAATATTAATCTTGATCTAGGAGAAGGAGGTCCATATGGAGTAGGAGGTTGAAGAGGCGGTGGATGTGGCGGTGTAGGTGGAAGCGGCGGTGGAGGAGAAGGAGGCAGCCAACACTGGTTTTTGTTTTTTAATTAATAATTAAATTTTTTTGTTCAAATTTGGGTAGACCCCAAAAGATTGGGAAATATAAAAAATAAAACAAAAAAAAAGTGTGCTGGAGTATAACAATGGCTGGGTGAGGCCGGTATACATGTCTATTCTGCACAAGGTACGGACAAGTCCCGTGGGATCCCTGCCTGGTTCATTTTAATGAACGTGAGCTTGTCCACATTGGCTGCGGACAGACGGCGGCACTTCTCTTTGATAACCCCTCCTGCTGTGCTAAACAAATGTTCAGACAATATACTGGCAGCAGGGCTGAATAGCACCTCCAAGGCGTAAAGGGCAAGCTCAGGCCATGTGCCCAATTTGGAGACTCAGAAGTTGAAGGGGGCAAACCAATCAGTCAGTACGTGTAGGCGCGCGCACATATACTTCTCAACCATGTCGCACATCCCCGTGATGACCTTGATCCAATTGGATATCTTCTCTATCAACTTTTGATGTTCTTTTATGCGCATATCATTGTGATCACGGGTAACGGGGAATCAGGGTTCCATGCTGGAGAGGGAGCCTGAGAAAAGGATATCACATCCAAGAGAGGTCAATGGCTGAAATATGATTGAGCGGAAATGTGGGACAAGTTGTTAAAGCGGAAGGATCGAGTGAAAGGAGGGGCGCGTGTCAATTAAAGACGAATTTTAGAAATTTAAGTCCCTGTCACCTATGCAGAGAATGGGTTTTTCATCAGCCAAAATGGGTTAATGTCACCCACCAATGGAACAGACGATTTTTTTTAAATTTCAGTCCCTGTCAACTATGCAAAGCAGGGGTTTATTCACAGCAAAACTGGGTTCATGTCACCCACCAATTGAACAGACGATTTTACAAAAATTAGTTCCCTGTCACCTATGCAGAGCAGGGGTTTATTCACGGCAAAAATTGTAAAATGTCACCCAAGAATTTAACGGATGCTTTTACACCCTGCTCCCTCTTTTGCTGTGCTGGTGCCTCTGTGCGACCACCGCCTCTTCATCCAAACTACACACGTCACTCGCATGACCTTGATTCCATGTGGGGTCTAGTACCTCATCATCCTCCACATCATCTTCCACCCACTCTTTAGCCCTACCCTTCTTGTTGGTCTGCAGACTACAGAAAGCCGCAGCAGTTGGCACCTGTGTTTCGTCATCATCAGAGACGTGCTGTAGTGGTCTTCCCATATCCTCATCCTGAAACATAAGTAGTTGGGCATTGGTGCACTCAATCTGTTGCACTTCTGGGGCAGGGCTATGTGGATGGCCTTGGGAAACCCTGCTAGCAGAGTCATCAAAAAACCATAACAGACTGCTGCATGACTTAGGGCTCAGACTGCTTGGCTGATTTGCAAGGGGGTGAGTTGAAAGACTGATGTTCATGGGCAGCAGGTGCCAGCTCTAATCTTTCAACAGGAGACTGGGTGGGAGACAATGGGAAGGAACTGGAGGCACTGTCAGCCACCCAATCTACTATCGCCTGTACTTGTTCTGGCCTCACCATCCGTAGAGCCGCATTCGGCCCTACTAAATAACGCTGAAGGTTCTGTCGCCTACTCACACCTGAGGAAGGGGTTTCACTTGTGCTTGTAGCTGGCACAGATCGACCACATTCAATCCCCGCAACAAGAGCTTCACCAACACCAGCAGCACCACAACCGGGGCGACGTCCCTTATTTGACGCTCTTCTCATTCTTTACATTCACCAACCAAACTAACAGATGGTTTATATCAGGCGACAATGGAACCGCCAATAGTCAACAATTAAGTTCACTAACAGTAAGGCAGTGCCGGTGTCATAAAGAGGAAACATTTCTTGAGGTCACACAACAGCATGACAGGCGAATTTTATACAATTACTTCACGGTCAACCAAAAATGTAACAGCAGTATTGACTGGTTGTAGTGGACTTCAGAAATGCAGCAAAGGCCCCAAATGTAGTATCTAGGACAAAATTGTTTTGTTTTTCTAAACCAGAATATAACTGCAGTATTTAAAGCTTGTATTGGACTGTCACAAATGCAGCAAAGGCCCCAAATGTAGTTTCTTGCACAAAATGGGTGTTTTTTTTTTTAAACCTGAATATAACAGCAGTATTTAACGCTTGTATTGGACTGTCACAAATGCAGCAAAGGCCCCAATTGTAAGGTCTTGCACAAAATTGGTGTTTTTTTAAAACCAGAATATAACTGCAGTGTTTAAAGCTTGTATTGGACTGTCACAAATGCAGCAAAGGCCGCAAATGTAGTATCTAGCACAAAAGGTTTTTTTTTTTTATCAAAATATAACAGCAGTATTTAAAGCTTGTATTGGACTTTCACAAATGCAGCAAAGGCCGCAAATGTAGTGTCTTGCACAAAATGGGTGTTTTAAAAAAAATCTGAATATAACAACAGTATTTAAAGCTTGTATTGGACTGTCACAAATGACAGCGCCGCCTCTGAAATCGTCTGCTCTCCTCAGGTTATACCTAGTGCGCACGCGCGGGATCTGGCTGAGGAGAGCGGACGTTAGAGAGGCGGCGATGAACTGAGGTAGGCGGCTCTAATGAAAGGGAGGGCGGCGATTTCAATTCAGAAGGCGGCGCTGGGCACCAAAACGAGATGGCTGCAGCCGGGCACCCTGCATCATGAGACGTCCCCTTGGACACATTTGTGACGTGAGTGACAGGTGATATAAACCTGTTTTATACAATTATAGAGCCACAGGCGCATTTGATAAGGTCACTTTAGGATTCAGTGTATTAGTAGGGACCTCGCCATATGTTTAGGTTATAGGCCTAAATTCTGATGACAGAATCCCTTTAAACTGTCACAAATTCAGCAAAGGCCACAAATGTAGTGTCTTGCACAAAATGGGTATTTAAAAAAAAAACAGAATATAACAGCAGTATTTAACGCTTGTATTGGACTGTCACAAATGCAGTGCAGGGCGCAAATGTACTCTTTAGCAAAAAAATTATAATTTGTCCCCACAGAATCTAACAGATAGATTTACTTGGATTGTACGTTACAGAAAAAAAATGTGAATATGTCACCCCCTGAGTCCCTGAACTCACAGACCGATTCCCTATATTATTTTGCCTTCCCCTGGCACATATGCAGTGCAGGTGCACTTATAAAAGTGGGTATATGTTGCCCACTGAACTAAACAAATAGGGTTAAATTATTGTCCCTGGCACATATGCAGTGCTGGTGCACTGAACTTGCACTAAATGGCCGCCGGCGCCCACCTAACTAACAGACGGATAAAACGTATCTATGGCTGAGAACTGCAACAGTTGATGTGCCCTTTAGAATACATTAACCACCACAATATGTCTATCCTTTGTGTTTAAGAGACTGTAAATATGTGGTGTTATGTGTTTATGATGGAACACTACAAGTGATGTGCCCCACTGTGGAAAGAATATACACTCACCTAAAGAATTATTAGGAACACCTGTTCTATTTCTCATTAATGCGATTATCTAGTCAACCAATCATATGTCAGTTGCTTCAATGCATGTAGGGTTGTGGTCCTGGTAAAGACAATCTCCTGAACTCCAAACTGAATGTCAGAATGGGAAAGAAAGGTGATTTAAGCAATTTTGAGCGTGGCATGGTTGTTGGTGCCAGACGGGCCAGTCTGAGTATTTTACAATCTGCTCAGTTACTGGGATTTTCACGGACAAACATTTCTAGGGTTTGCAAAGAATGGTGTGTCCTGTGGGCAAAAATGCTTTGTTGATGCTAGAGATCAGAGGAGAATGGGCCGACTGATTCAAGCTGATAGAAGAGCAACGTTGACTGAAATAACCACTCGTTACAACCGAGGTATGCAGCAAAGCATTTGTGAAGCCACAACACACACAACCTTGAGGCGGATGGGCTACAACAGCAAAAGACCCCACCAGGCACCACTCATCTCCACTACAAATAGGAAAAAGAGGCTACAATTTGCACAAGCTCACCAAAATTGGACTGTTGAAGACTGAAAAAATGATTTCTTGAACATGACAATGAGTTCACTGTACTAAAATGGCCCCCACAGTCACCAGATCTCAACCCAATAGAGCATCTTTGGGATGTGGTGTAACGGGAGCTTCGTGCCCTGTATGTGCATCCCTCAAATCTCCATCAACTGATGCTATCCTATCAATATGGGCTAACATTTGTAAAGAATGCTATCAGCACCTTGTTGAATCAATGCCACGTAGAATTAAGGCAGGTCTGAAGGCAAAAGGGGGTCCAACACCTTATTAGTATGGTGTTCCTAATAATTCTTTAGGTGAGTATATATCTGTACAGTAAAATTATGTCTCTCTACCTGACTTATTCCTGCCCTTTTTTTGTAAAGAGCTAGTACGTGTGCCCCCTACCACCACAACCCAAGGCAGGTGCTTCCTTTACAAGAGTATCTCCAACCATAAACATACCCCCATTTTTTTGTTCTAAACATTTTTATGAATTTTTGAAGACATGTTTTCTCTGTTATACCATATGTTTGTGGTGTTTAATTATAGCCATATTATGGACTAAAATACAAGTATGTATGAGGTACTCTCATATTTAAGGCCCATATCATATGAATTCTGAATACAATTCTCATGCAGTGGCAGCTTTTTATATATCATACATGCTGCTGTGCCCTCTCACTTCTAACATGAGCTTAGGCTATCTAGTCTCTAGTTAATAACAATGATGCTACTGTATATCATGTCTGACTACCTGTGTAATGAACTCTGAAACTCTTCTTTTAAAACAGATATTCCAGGGCAAATACATTAAAATCTATGGCACCTGTATACAGAATCTGTATTGATGACATACTGTAGCACAATATACTTGAAAGACACCTGACTTTAACTACTAGGAACCTGCTCGAACCTTTACCTCTTCTTGAATTGCCCTACTGCCGCCAGGCCCTAACTTCAGACCTATCTCTTGAATATGACAGTACACTGCCTGCCCTGAACTCTGCCTGTCTCCTAACTACTCATATTGTCTGACTCCTTGGTGGATTGTATCTGTGTCTATGATCCCTGTGAGTCAACTGAAAACTATTCTAGGAGTACTCCAGTTGGTAGTGGTGTGGTTGTTTGATTGCAATGAAGTCCAGATCTCTGTACAGCAGTTAAATGGTGAATATCAGAGGAACGCCAGGACAACGCCCTTAGGTTTAACCCAAAGCCAAACCAATTAGTTGGCACAGTGGGTTCACTCTGTACCCACCGCTCATACCAGATCATAATATTTTCTCATAAAACAGATATTATAGAGTAAATACATTGATATCAATGGTACCTGAATACAGAATCAGTATTTAGGACACATACTGTAACACCATAGACCTGAAAGTTTCTCTAAACAGAAATTTTGCACACGTGCATCAAAATCTGAGATGCTACTTCTATCATCCTACTACATGTACAATATATTACAGTTCAAGAATGAATAAGACTAAGTGCACATCTGCAGTGCGCTTAGTCTTACAGGTTCAGGCATTAGCCTCTGTAGCAGATTCCAGCAAAAATAAAAGATGAAATAGCTTTGCATGTCATGGTATTTCATTTGGGAAAATGTTGGTATTTACAAAAGAACCCGATAGGCCCCATTATAGTGAATGGAATCCGGTGGGTGCTGGCTGTGTCCGGCATATGTCAGATTCTGGTACTCTCTTCTTATGTGAACCTATTGATTAGATACTTGATATTTAGACCCCACCCATATAGGATGTGGGAATATTTAAGATCCGCGCTTGGCTATGTTGTGTTGGGGAAAGGTTTCCTTTATGCACCTTATATCACCTTATATCTGGTGGACTGGTCTTAGACTCTACTGTGCAGATGCCCAGGGGGCCATCCGAGCCCACTTGGTCAGCAGCTGGGTACATAATGATCTGATGCTACTAGTATTAAGTGTCAGTGACTTACATACCCAGCCGGTGACCTCAGGTACACCTCCCGAATTTGACTGTATCACCATCCTTGGGAGGGCAATGCAGTTAAATACTGTGGCAGGGTACTGGAGCCAATGGTTTGCTACCTCCCCATACACCCTCATAGGTCTCAGTCCTACTATAATACACCTACTCTAAACAAAGGCAATTCAGGCCATAAGTCTGCATCACAGGTTGGGAGGGCATGGCCACTTGGGGACAATTTAGGACATTACTGGGGGCACTGTGGGAACATTACTGGGGGTGTTGGGGACAATACTAGGGCTACTGTGGGAAACATTACTGGGGGCACTATAGTGGACATTACTAGGGGCACTGTGGGGACATTATCAGGGACACTGGGGGTGACATTACTGGTGGAACTATAGGAAACATTACTGGGGCACTGTAGAGGACATTGTGAGAAATATTACTGGGGGCACTTTGAAGGACATTACTGAACATTGTGGGTGAAATTACTGTGGGCACTGTAGGGGACATTACTGGGGGCACTATAGGGGACATTACTGAAAATGTTTCACAAACTGTTTAGACTGCTATAAAATCAGCAGTAATGTGTATTTGGTGCTGCTGGGGCAGTATTTTGGGCATAAGTATCATACCGAACCATATGACTACTGCATGTAATCTCTGGCCGCAGGGGCAATATGTCAACACTATTGGTGACCACTGTGGCCAATGATTGATATTAACAATGTATGCAGTTTGTAAAAAAAAACAAAAAACAATTAAGTGTTGTTTTTCTTTTAAAGTTTAACAGAGGCTCTTTTCCCTAGCAACAAAAAGTATTTTGCTAATTCATTTTACGTTACATTGGTGACTGTACAGCTTTCTCCTGGTGTCACTGTTGCTTTACTTTCACTGCTTCGTGGATCATTATTTCCCAAATTTCCCAACAGTTCTAAATCCATAGGAAAAAAAAACTAAAACACCACACGCCCTTTAAATCACCTTCATGTAAAAGACAAACTAACGTAATGACTGCGATTTATTGTATCAACTCATCATTAACACCATGTGGTGAGAGGATGGATTTCTTGTACAACTACAAACATCTTTACTCTATCAATGTACAGTGATATTGTAATAACAACGGTGTAAAATCTGCAGTAATCTTTACTAGAATTTTCAATTCTTGAGCTAATCATCAATCGTGCAAGAGACTACAAATGAGAGATTTGAGTCATGCTAAAATAAAATTTTATATATTTTGATGACTATATTTTATCCAAGTTGATTTCATTTTTACCTCTAAAATCAAATACAAGAAGCCAGGGCCAAGACGACAGGTAGACGATAGTAGGCACATTTGGGGGGGGGGGGGTGCAAATTTATTGTAATAAAAAATAATAACTTTCTAATTTAACTAATGAATGCTTCCATTGAGGAAGCGCTCATTAGTACAGGAAGCCCAATCAACGTCCAGTATGGCACTCCTAGCACTGGAAGTACTCACTGTTCTCTGGTCTTCCTCTTGTCTGGGTGTACAGCACAAGGATAGAGTGCATGTAACCTCATGCAGTATGTTATCTGGTCGCAGTGCAAGCACGTGAAGGAAGAGTGCGTTTGACCATCGAGCTGAAGGTTAGAGGTGAGTAATTCTTTATTTTTTTTGTATGGCCTGAGGTCTGCAGGGGATGGTGGGGGAAGGTAACTAAAGGAAAAAGGTTTGAGGGGGGTATTTGTAACAGCAAAAACTTAAAGGAACAACAGCAATAAACAGGGTTAACTCTGTGGCAGTTATAAGGCTACTTTCACACTAGCATTTTCAATTCCGTCATAGGATCTCAATAGCGGAAGAAAACAATTCAGTTTTGTCCTCATTCATTGTCAATGGGAACAAAAGTGAACAGAACAAAACAGAATGCACTAAAATGCATTCCGTTCCGTTTGGTTGAGCTTCCATCGCGGACAGAATAGCGCTGCAAGCACCGTTTTTCTGTCCGTGATGTGGTGTGGAGTAAGACGGATCCGTCTTGACACACAATGTAAGTCAATGGGGATGGATCCGTTTTCTATGACACAATAGAAAACTGATTCGCCCCCCATTGACTTTTAAAGGTGTTCATGACGGATAAGACATAATACAACCGGATCCGTTCATGACGGATGCATGCAGTTGTATTATTTTAACTGAATCCATATTATATATTTCACAGAGCAGTTTTTAACATTTTGGATTACTGTCTGTCCTACAGCAAATGTTTTGTTTGGGTAGTATCATACTAGTGCTTAGGATATGAACAGCCTGCCGCCGGATCTCTCTGCATTCCGATATTGCCAGAACCTTAAATGTCGCAATCTGGCCCCATTAACTACAGTATGTGCCCAGTGCTTTTCTTCCAGCCGATTATCGGTATATTTGGCAGGTTGCGGCTGGATCTTCTCCAGTCCCCATTATACAAACCGGATTCCCAAAAAGTTGGGACACTAAACAAATTGTGAATAAAAACTGAATGCAATGATGTGGAGATGGCAAATGTAAATATTTTATTTGTAATAGAACGTAGATGACAGATCAAACGTTTAATCCGAGTAAATGTTTTAAAGGAAAAATACGTTGATTCAAATTTTCACGGTGTCTACAAATCCCCCAAAAGTTGGGACAAGTAGCAATAAGAGGCTGGAAAAAAGTAAATTTGAGCATAACGAAGAGCTGGAAGACCAATTAACACTAATTAGGTCAATTGGCAACATGATTGGGTATAACAAGAGCTTCTCAGAGTGGCAGTGTCTCTCAGAAGCCAAGATGGGCAGAGGATCACCAATTCCCACAATGTTGCGCAGAAAGATAGTGGAGCAATATCAGAAAGGTGTTACCCAGCGAAAAATTGCAAAGACTTTGCATCTATCATCATCAACTGTGCATAAAATCATCCGAAGATTCAGAGAATCTGGAACAATCTCTGTGAGTAAGGGTCAAGGCCGTAAAACCATACTGGATGCCCGTGATCTCCGGGCCCTTAAACGACACTGCACCACAAACAGGAATGCTACTGTAAAGGAAATCACAGAATGGGCTCAGGAATACTTCCAGAAACCATTGTCAGTGAACACAATCCACAGTGCCATCCGCCGTTGCCAGCTGAAACTCTACAGTGCAAAGAAGAAGCCATTTCTAGATCCACAAGCTCAGGCGTTTTCACTGGGCCAGGGATCATTTAAAATGGAGTGTGGCAAAATGGAAGACTGTTCTGTGGTCAGACGAGTCACGATTCAAAGTTCTTTTTGGAAATCTGGGACGCCATGTCATCCGGACCAAAGAGGACAAGGACAACCCAAGTTGTTATCAACGCTCAGTTCAGAGGCCTGCATCTCTGATGGAGATGAATAAAATATTAGAAGTTGGCACCTCCACATCATTGCATTAAGATTTTATTCACGATTTGTATAATGTCCCAACTTTTTTGGAATCCGGTTTGTATATATATATATATATATATATATATATATACACTCACCTAAAGAATTATTAGGAACACCTGTTCTATTTCTCATTAATGCGATTATCTAGTCAACCAATCACATGGCAGTTGCTTCAATGCATGTAGGGTTGTGGTCCTGGTCGAGACAATCTCCTGAACTCCAAACTGAATGTCAGAATGGGAAAAAAAGGTGGGCTACAACAGCAGAAGACCCCACCAGGTACCACTTATCTCCACTACAAATAGGAAAAAGAGGCTACAATTTGCACAAGCTCACCAAAATTGGACTTTTGAAGACTGGAAAAATGTTGCTTGGTCTGATGAGTCTCGATTTCTGTTGAGACATTCAAATGGTAGAGTCTGAATTTGGCGTAAACAGAATGAGAACATGTATCCATCATGCCTTGTTACCACTGTGCAGGCTGGTGGTGGTGGTGTAATGGTGTGGGGGATGTTTTCTGGGCACACTTTAGGCCCCTTAGTGCCAATTGGCCATCGTTTAAATGCCACAGGCTACCTGAGCATTGTTTCTGACTATGTCCATCCCTTCATGACCACCATGTACCCATCCTCTAATGCATGGATGTCAAACTCATGGCCCTCCAGATGTTGCAAAACTACAACTCCCAGCATTCTCGGATAGCTGCAGTATGCCCAGGCATGATGGGAGTTGTAGTTTTGCAACAGCTGGAGGGCCACGAGTTTGACATCCCTGCTCTAATGGCTACTTCCAGCAGGATAATGCACCATGTCACAAAGCTCAAATCATTTCAAATTAGTTTTTTGAACATGACAATGAGTTCACTGTACTAAAATGGTCCCCACAGTCACCAGATCTCAACCCAATAGAGAATCTTTGGGATGTGGTGGAACGGGAGCTTCGTGGCCTGGATGTGCATCCCTAAAATCTCCATCAACTGCAAGATGCTATCCTATCAATATGGGCCAACATTTCTAAAGAATGCTCTCAGCACCTTGTTGAATCAATGCCACGTAGAATTAAGGCAGTTCTGAAGGCAAAAGGGGGTCCAACACTGTATTAGTATGGTGTTCCTAATAATTCTTTAGGTGAGTGTATATATATATATATATATATATATATATATGTACAAACCGGATTCCCAAAAAGTTGGGACACTATACAAATCGTGAATAAAAACTGAATGCAATGATGTGGAGGTGCCAACTTCTAATATTTTATTCAAAATAGAACATAAATCACGGAACAAAAGTTTAAACTGAGAAAATGTACCATTTTAAGTAAAATATGTTGAATCAGAATTTCATGGTGTCAACAAATCCCCCAAAAGTTGGGACAAGGCCATTTTCACCACTGTGTGGCATCTCCCCCCCTTCTTCTTACAACACTCAACAGACGTCTGGGGACCGAGGAGACCAGTTTCTCAATGTTAGAAATAGGAATGCTCTTCCATTCTTGTCTAATACAGCCCTCTAACTGTTCAATCGTCTTGGGCCTTCTTTGTTGCACCTTCCTCTTTATGATGCACCAAATGTTCTCTATAGGTGAAAGATCTGGACTGCAGACTGGCCATTTCAGTACCGGGATCCTTCTCCTACGCAGCCATGATGTTGTGATTGATGCAGAATGTGGTCTGGCATTATCTTGTTGAAAAATGCAGGGTCTTCCCTGAAAGAGATGACGTCTGGATGGGAGCATATGTTGTTCTAGAACCTGAATATATTTTTCTGCATTGATGGTGCCTTTCCAGACATGCAAGCTGCCCATGCCACACGCACTCATGCAACCCCATACCATCAGAGATGCAGGCTTCTGAACTGAGCGTTGATAACAACTTGGGTTGTCCTTGTCCTCTTTGGTCCGGATGACATGGCGTCCCAGATTTCCAAAAAGAACTTTGAATCGTGACTCGTCTGACCACAGAACAGTCTTCCATTTTGCCACACTCCATTTTAAATGATCCCTGGGCCAGTGAAAACGCCTGAGCTTGTGGATCTTGCTTAGAAATGGCTTCTTCTTTGCACTGTAGAGTTTCAGCTGGCAACGGCGGATGGCACGGTGGATTGTGTTCACTGACAATGGTTTCTGGAAGTATTCCTGAGCCCATTCTGTGATTTCCTTTACAGTAGCATTCCTGTTTGTGGTGCAGTGTCGTTTAAGGGCCCGGAGATCACGGGCATCCAGTATGGTTTTACGGCCTTGACCCTTACGCACAGAGATTGTTCCAGATTCTCTGAATCTTCGGATGATGCTATGCACAGTTGATGATGATAGATGCAAAGTCTTTGCAATTTTTCACTGGGTAACACCTTTCTGATATTGCGCCACTATCTTTCTGCGCAACATTGTGGGAATTGGTGATCCTCTACCCATCTTGGCTTCTGAGAGACACTGCCACTCTGAGAAGCTCTTGTTATACCCAATCATGTTGCCAATTGACCTAATTAGTGTTAATTGGTCTTCCAGCTCTTCGTTATGCTCAAATTTACTTTTTCCAGCCTCTTATTGCTACTTGTCCCAACTTTTTGGGGATTTGTTGACACCGTGAAAATTTGAATCAACGTATTTTTCCTTTAAAATGATACATTTACTCGGATTAAACGTTTGATTTGTCATATACGTTCTATTACAAATAAAATATTGACATTTGCCATCTCCACATCATTGCATTCAGTTTTTATTCACAATTTGTTTAGTGTCCCAACTTTTTTGGAATCCGGTTTGTATATACAGAAATATATATTTCCCACCACCAGTGGTGATTTTAACTTCGGTTTTAACCCTGCACCGTTATTTTATTTTTTAATCCTTTATACATTGTTTTTATTATATTTACTTTTATGATATTATTGTACTGTATTCCAAGATCATCTCCATCATTACAGACCATTGTTTTACCTGCTATCATACCCAGTGGTATATCAAACCCCTTAATAAATATTTGATGGAAGCTGGTGTATTGCAGGCGTATTTGGTGTAAGCCGGTGTATCACACCCCTCAATCAATATTTGTGGAAGCTGGTGAATCACACCCCTCAATCAGTGTTTTGTGGAAGCAGGTATATTGGATTCCTTTATTCGTTTTTTTTTTTTTGGGGGGGGGCAGCAGGTAAAGGTATATCACACCTGTTGCAATTACTTATTCTAAAGCGTTTGTCCCTCTATCTAGCTGCGGTATCTCAGCAGAACCGCACAAAACTGCTGCACAATACAAATGCACTATAATATACTTTCTATGTTAGATGGTATATTATAGGTATATTACACCCCTCAATCAGATTTTTTTTTTTTTTTTTTTGGTAAACAGTTATATCACACCAGTTGCATTTAGTTATTCGAATAACGTTTGTCAATCTATCTAGCTACGGTATCTCAGCAGAACCGCACACAACTGCTGCACAATACGAATACACTATAATATACTTTCTATGTTAGAAGGTATATTATAGGTATATCACACCCCTCAATCATTTTTTTTGGGGGGAAACAGGTATATCACACCAGTTACAATTAGTTATTCCAATAGCGTTTGTCCCTCTATATAGCCGCAGTATCGCAGCAGAACCGCACACAACTGCTGCACAATACAAATTCACTATAATATACTTTCTATGTTATAAAGTATATTATAAGTATATCACACCCCTCTGTAAGGTATGTCACACCTATCGATAGCACACGTATACCAGTCCTTAAAAGGGCTTTTTTGGCCCTATTAGCTAGTGTTTGGTGTCGCTAACAGTCTGTCCCTGCTCAACACAGCAACCTCTCCCTACACTGGCAAAAACCAGAATGTAAAATGGCTGCCAGATCGGGTTTATTTATAGGGTAGGGGGTGTGTCCATTTACTGAAATGTCTCAATTGGCTGTCCCGTGCCACCTGATGGATGTGTCATGGGTCAAAGTTCTGCACAATGCAAAGAATATGGCGCCGGCGGACATCGCCATATGTTCGCCTGTTTAGGGAATTGCGAACGAGCAAAGTTCGCTGCAAGTCCATCTCTAATGATAAATGCCATTTTCTAAAGTGACACAACCCCTTTAAGGGTACCATTATTTTTGTCCAGGCCAGTTTTGTTATTTTTTTAATTTTTGTATTATTTTTCTATTGAACCACAGTTCAAAAGCAATGTCTCAAGCAATGTTAATTTTAAGTTATTTCAGTGACCATTGTGGATTTTACTTTCTCTAACAGAAAGGTACCAAGAAATTTGTCTATGTCTGGCTGGCTGCTGATCAGCTGAATGCATGGCATTATGGGTGATCTTGCCTTCCGAGACTTCCTTGCTCCATGTCCTCACACGTGCAGCAGCCATTTTAGGAAAAAAATTGATTCATTGCCACAAATCGCTAGGAAATTCTGCTTCAGTGCAAATTAAAATTTTCCTGTTAATTTGGATCGAATTCCACTTTGTCAGCTTCAATTCTCTCATCTCTAAAAGAGAACATATGTAGCACCTCGTCTCCCCTAACTCTTGCTCTGGCCAACATGAGAGGAGTAAAAATAATGAGCAAGTTCACTATTCAGAACAATTTTTTTTTTTTTCATTTTGGTATGCACAAGCCCCACATTCATAAGACAAGAGGTCCAATTATGAATTGAAATTATATTAGTAATGCAAAAATGTAAGTTCACCTTACAAAGCAACACATAATGTTCTCAGTATACCCACATTCCTATAGTTGTTGTAAACCGACCCACAAACCACCTGGTCAGGACAAGATCACTCTCAAATAAGAAACCATTAATCATATTAATCACCCCTAGCTAGTAGATTCTCTGCTTTGGGTAGTTTGAAAACATATGAATTAAAGAATTGAAATCAAAGTAATACAAAAAACACTTTCCAAATCCTGTTTCAAACCTGATAGGATTAGAAATCTGACCAGGATTTTTTTTGTTTTAGAGTAATTAGTTAAATAAGTTTTAATTTTACTCATTGTAGCCAGACAGATGTATTTCAATGTGAAGACGATCTATTATTAGTGTGTTACACTTCTCAATGCACCATAGCAAAGTCTAAGAGACTGGTCTTTTCTGGGCCATCCTAAGTTTAAACTAGACTCAACGTACAATGCCTCAGACTCAGATCCAACCAAACAGCATGGCCATTTCACTGGTAAAACACCTTTATTGGTTGTCTAGTAGCTCCTTTGCAGGACTACCGTACATACTTTGTACAGCACCCTGTCTGTGCCAGGGTGAGCTAGTCCTTTGGACACTATGTGAACTGTGGCCTAATTTTATTTTTCTGGTAAATGTATGTATTATGCAAGTCCCTGAAGAAGCTCCTTCCCTCACCATAGAAAATGATTTACAGCTTTCAGCATCTATTCCTGACTGTTTTACTTAAGCTTTATCTTTAAGTTATCAGCTTTTTTAAAAACTTCACTTTTTCTTGTTTTGGGATGACATTTTTGGGTTTTGGAACCAATTACTGGTTTTCCATATAGTTATGGAATCAAGTTGCAACTTTCAACATACAGTGGTCATCCTGGAACCAATTAATATTGTAACTTGAGGGACCACTGTATTTTACTTATTTATTGCTATTTATGTACTTGAAATACTTTTTAGAATACATACTAGCTATAATCTTTTCATCATATTCTATCTAAGCTAACATGAGTTCTTCATTTTATACTGTTGTTTTAAATATTATGTCATATGTATAGTAACTAGAGATGAGCTAATTTCCACTTATGAAATTTGTTCACACTTCGTTTGTTAGAAGTAGATGAATTGAGCTATGGATTCTGTTACCACCGACCATAACACAATTCTATGATGGAATGCATAATGGAATGTCTTTAGAGGCATTCAGTTATTCATTCCGTCATAATAGAAGTCTATGGGCTGCAAAACAGATCCGTCCCGTTTCCGTTATGCAGGCGAGGACTCCCGTGCGTAATGGAAACGGAACATATCCGTTTTGCAGCCCATAGATCTCGATTATGACGGAATAAATAACTGAATGCTTCTAAAGGCATTCTGTAATAGAATTGCATTATGGTCTGTGGTAACGGAATCCATAACGCAATTTAGGCATGCCTCTTTTTTTCTTTTCATTATTTTCAACTGTCCCAAAAAGTATTGTTTAATTGAAAACTTATGTAACAAGGACTGGTCGCCACTAGTGTTGGGCGAGCATGCTCGGCCGAACACTAGTTCGGCTCGAGCATCGCGATGCTCAGCACATCGCGGTGTTCGGCTGAATACCACGTGTGCTCGAGCGCAATGCTCGAGTCTCCTCCCCGCACGTTAGTTGGCTGCTACTTACCATGCAGGTAAGTACTGCCATTCACTGTAATGCTGTAGCCATGTTGGCTGCTGGCATTACAGTGATTGGGTGGCCGGGACTCGTCATCGGGTGCTATATAGCACCAGATGACACGTGTCCAGCTCAGTATTAGTCATGGAGAGCTGGAGGGCAGAAGGGAGAGATTGAAATAGCTATATTTTAGTCTTTATACTTATAGTTATAGACCCAAAAGTCCTTTTAAGGACTATTGTGTGTGGCAGCAATATATATTATTAGTGCAACCTGCACTAAATTGCTAAAACTTGTCAGAGACCCAAAAGTCCTTTTAAGGACTATAGTTGTATCTGGCAGCAATATATATTTTTAGTGCAACCGGCGCTAAATAGCTTGCAATTGTTTGGCCGCTGCAGGCAGCGACATTATCTGCGCTACATCTCCTGTCTAATGTGTGCACAGCCTAAAAATATCTGTGACATCCAGTGTACTTTTTCGGTAGACCGTGTCCGCTGTGGACAGTTGCATTACCTGCGCTACATCTCATGTATAACTTTTGTACATCCGAAATGTCAGGGATATTCAGTCTAATTTTTTTGCTGCTGGTGGCAGCGACATTACCTGCGCTACATCTCCAGTATAACGTTAGTGCATCCGAAATATCAGGGACATACAGTGTAATTTTTGTTCGCCGCTGGTGATAGGTACATTATCTGCGCTACATCTCCTGTGTAACATGTGTGCATCCTAAAAATATCTGTGATTTTCTGTGTACTTTATTTGCGCATACACTAACGAAACCTGCGCTACTGTATGTGTGACATACTTGCAAGCACATATAACATTTAATATGCACAGGGCAAGCAGTAAGGGATGGGGAAGTGGCCGTGCTGCTGATGGTGCATGCAGAGGACGTGGCCTTGGGTGCAGTGAAACTCGGCCTACTGCCAGGGCACAAGAAATACACTCATCCCGATACCTAGCATCATGTCCTAGTTTGCAGGGCGGCGCAGGACACCACTCTTAAAGTCAGACCAGTGCGACCAGGTGGTTGGTTGGATTGCAGCAGATAATGCTTCCAGTCGGTTAAGCACCACCCTGTTTTCCACAAAGTCAAGTCTCAGTAGCCAAGAGTATGGTGAACAGAATCCTCACTCTGATACTACTTCCACCCACCGTGGAGAGTCTTGGCAAACAAGTGATCTCACACTCGTATATTCCGAGGAGCTATTTTCATCGCCATTCCTTAATTTGGGATTCTCGCCAAGCCCGTTTGAAGAGGGACATGAGGAGATCTTGTGCCCTGATTCCCAAACTCTGGAGCATCCACAATCAGAAGAAGATGACAGTGGGGAATGGCAATTAGTGTCTCAAGAGGTACATGATGAGGATGAGACAAAGTTATCAATAACTGAGGTTTTTATTAGGTCAACAAGTCAGGAGGATGACCAAAATGAGCAAGTTGAAGAGGAGGTGCTGGACAATGAAGTCACTGACCCAACCTAGGAAGGTGGCAAGCTGAGCGAGGACAACAGTACAGGGGGGAGGACCATTTAGGCTTGTGGACACTGAGCTTTTCCGCAGCCTGATGGTGGTGGCTGTCCCGCGGTACTCTGTCTCCAGTCGCCAATATTTTTTCACGGTGTGCAGTCCCAGCCTTACACCAGCATGTTTCCCGTAACATCACCCGTGCCCTGACCAACACAGTTATTGGGAAGGTATACTTAACGACTGACACATAGACATGTGCTTTTGGCCAGGGATGCTACATTTCCCTGACAGCACGCCAGGTGAATGTTGTGGAGGCCGGGAGCAGGTCGTACCCTGGGATTGCACAGGTGCTACCGACGCCAAGGATTGTGGGCCCTACTTCCATCAGGGTTTCTACCACCACCTACATTAGTGGCTGCAACCCCCCCTTCTGCTCCTCCCTTTAAATCCCTTCCCAGACTGCTTCACTTTGCGGTTTATATTCCTTCCTGGAGTGTGTGCATGCTGATCCTACTTCTGAGTCTTCTACAGATAAGTTTTATTCATTAATTTGTGTTTTTCTGTTTGCTGGAATCTCGGGTGACCCTGACTCCCTCCGTATCAAGTGTAGGGAGCCGGTGGCCGTGTCCCCTCACTATAATAGGGTGTTCAGTCGAGGTACGAGGATATGCGATCATCTACCATTGGGATTTTCGCATAGGCTGAGCAGTCAGGGAGAGAGCCAGGTCTGATGCAGGGCTCTCCCTTTTGTTCCTTAGTTTTGGATCCAGTGAGTCGGATATTCATTTTGTGTCTTCTAGTTTCCTTTACACCTTCCGTGAAATCACCCTTCTCGACCCCCGCTACAAAGAGAACTTCTCATCTCTCTTTCCTGTGGTGGAGAGGTCGAGCAAAATGGTTCAATACCAGAAGGTCCTTTTGGAAAAATTGCTCCAAAATTGTCTAGCTGACAACGCTGGCTGCAGAGTACATAGTTCCTTGGCCAACCAAGGAGGGGAGACAAGAGGAACACACAGCAGTTCCAACAGAGGCAAGGTAACAGTCTCCAAAGCCTGGGACAGTTTCATGACACCCCACCAGTACCCTCAACCTGATGCGGGGCCTAGTGTCACAAGGAGGAAAATTTTTTGAAAGATGGCGAAGGAGTAAGTAGCAAACCGTGTCAGCGTCCTCAGTGATCCCTCTGTGCCTTACAACTATTGGGTGTCCAAGCTGGACATGTGGCACGAACTGGCGCTCTACGCCTTGAAGGTGCTGGCCTGCCCTGCAGCCAGCGTTTTGTCAGAGCGTGTATTTAGTGCTGCTGGGGGTATAATAACTGATAAGCGCATCCGCTTGTCAACTGAAAATGCTGACCGGTTGACTCTTATCAAAATGAACAAGGCCCTATATTACCCCTGACTTCTCTACTCCACCAGAGGAAAGCGGCTGAACATAAAGGCACTCTAAATGTGGATTTTATGGTGTATTGAATACACTGTATTCCCATGCACCCATTCTACCACTAAAAAGGGTATATGGTTCAATCTCCCTTTGCTCATCCTCCACCTCCTTCATAACAACAGGCTTATTAGTCTGCCCTCGTTCTTAATGTTTTAGAGGGTCAACTCAGCAGCAGCCCCTTACCAATTATGTTTTAAAGGGTCAGCGGAAGGTCCTCAACCATCTTGTTTTTGAGGGTCACCAGCAGGCCCTCACCCATAATGTTTTTTAGGGTCACCAGCAGGCTTGCTCAACCATAATGTTTTAGAGGGTCAGCTTAGCAGCAGACCCTCACCCCTAAATTTTTGGATGGTCAGCTCAGCAGCAGGCCCTCGCCAACAACATTTTTTAGATGGTCAGCTCAGCAGCTGGCCCTCGCCCACAATTTTTTTAGATGGTCAGCTGGGCAGCAGGCCCTTGCCCACAACATTTTTGGGATGGTCATCTCGGCAACAGGCCTTCGCCCACAAAATGATTTCGATGGTCAGCTCGGCAGCAGGCACTCGCGCAAATTTTTTTTTATATGGTCAGCTCGGCAGCAGGTCCTTGGCAACAAATTTTTTTATATGGTCAGCTCTGCAGCAGGCCCTCGCCCACAAAATAGTTTAGATGGTCAGCTTGGCAGCAGGCCCTCACCCCTAATGTTTTAGATGGTCACATCAGCAGCAGGCCCCAGCCCCTAATATTTTAGAGGGTCACCATCAGGCCCTTTCTCATAATGTTTTTGAGGGTCACCAGCAGGTCATCAATCATAATCTTTCAAGGCTGTGTATGATGCCCTCCTTTATATGTAATAAAGGGTGTATTGGAGTGACGGTTCCTTGTAATTTTTGGCAGCCCTTTCCTTTGCATAGGCTTTATGAGTGTTGGAGTCCCACTACCTGAACAATTGTAACACAATGTGAATGAGGCCCTCCTTTATGTGATATACAGGTGGTATCGGAGTGCCTCTTCCTTGTAATTTTTGGCAGCACTTGCACTTTATATACAAGTACATTTACAGAAAATAATATTTCCTAACACATTTTCCTCTAAAATCAGTTTTATCTTCGGTTTGGTGCATATTATTGTCAGTCTGTAAAAGTGGCGTACTACTCGGACAACATCGTTCTCAGCAGCAACCAGGGAGTCCAAGATGCAAAATAAAGAGGGTGGTCCTCAAGGGAGGAGGGGGGACAGACTTTCCCTGTGGCCCTCTCCCACCAAGTGACCGCCAACTGGAGGACGTACCCAGATGTGAGAACACCTCCCCTCGGGTATTGAACTTGAAGGTCCTGTTCATCCACCACCTGTAAGACCCACCCTTTTCTCGCCTTACGGCATGTCTATAGACCTTTGGCACACTGCCACGGTCTTCATCTTGTTTATATCTATAGGTCATACAGTTCACCTTCAGCCTCACCTAGAGGCGTGAACGTGGACCTGTCCATCAGGTGACCTGCCACCTCAGGTCCCTTGCTGTTGCTTGTTTTGTTTGTCTGTTAAGGGTTTCCTTCCCATCACTGGGATCTTAAATTAAAAAAGTTAGGTTTTAATACGTTACTACCCCTTTTTTTTTCAAGAGTCCAAGATGCATCCAGATATCCTCCCCATGCTGTTCCCGAACCATTTCAGTGGTGTTTCCATAAATTTCTGACCTTTTCCTATGAACCAGACACCCTCCTCTCTTCAGAGCATGGGGTGCCTGGTTTAATGCTCAGGTTCTTCCATTGACTTCCATTGTGCTCGGGTGCTCGGTAGAGCACCCAAGTATCCCGAGGTGTTCTACTCAAGCACCTGAGCACTTTACATAGAGATAACAATTATGACATATTTATTATTAGCACTGTTCCACCATCCTGTTATTCCACATCAAATTAGCAAATACAGTAAATTGGCAAATGGGTATTGCCATTCCCAATGTAAAAGATGAATTTGTCCCAATATGCTATCAGCACTGATTGGACAGTGTCAGATTATACAGAGGCATACCCCCAAACATGCATTGTAGAGTCCTAAGACAAGATGTTCCACAATAATATATTGTTTACTAAACCAGATATATCAGGACAGCTGACAGGTCCTCTGTACGCACGGATTCCCCGGAAAACAGTAGAAAATAGTGCTGGATCCAGATCTCAAGGGTATGTATTTTAGAGAAATATTTGAAGAAATGTGTATCTCTTTCAGAATAAATAAGTAAAACAAAACTAATGAATAAGAAAAAATAAAAGTAGAAAATGAATTATCTTTATTGAAAATCACAAATATTTAATTATACATGTTTAATTTAAAGATCCCATATTTAATATAGGAATAGAGATGGCCTGGCGGTTGTTTCGCGGTGAACTTTGCTCATTAGCGGTTTGCTGAATGGGCGAACATATGGCGATGTCCGACGGCGCCATATTCTTTTACATTGACAAGAACTTTGACCCATGACCAATCCATCAGGTGGTACAGGACAGCCAATTGAGACGTTTCAGCACATGGACATACCCCCTACCTTATAAATAAACCTTAACTGGCCGCAATTTTATATTCAGTCTTTTGACAGTGTAGGGAGAGGTTGCTGTGTGGAGCAGGAACAGACTGTTAGTAACACCAAACGCTAACTAATAGGGCCACAAAAGTCATTTTAAGGACTGGTATAGGTGTTCTATCGATAGGTGTGACTTAGTGAGGGGTGTGACATACTTATAATATACTTTCTAACATAGAAAGTATATTATAGTGAAATTGTATTATGCAGCAGTTGTGTGCATTTCTGCTGCGATACCGCAGCTACACAGAGTGACAAAAGCTATTGGAACAAATAATTTCAACTGGTAGCAACATTTTGCGCTTTTACTGTGTTACCGCAGCTACACAGAGTGACAAACGCTATTGGGACAAATTATTTCAACTGGTGTGATATACCAGTCGCCCCCCCAAAAAACTTATTGAAGCAGGGGTGTTAAATACTAATAATATACTTTCTTTATAGTGCATTTGGGTAGAGTAGTATTTGTTTGTGGTTCTGCTCTGTTACTGTAGCTACACAGAGTGACAAACGCTTTTGGAACAAATAATTTCAACTTGCGTGATATACCAGTTTCCCTCCAAATAAACTGATTGAAGCAGGTGTGTTATATACCAATAATAAACTTTCTATATAGTGCATTTGGGCAGTGCAGCATTTGCTTGCGATTTTCCCGGCGTTATCGCAGCTACACAAAGAGACAAACGCTATTGGATCAAATCATTTCTACTGGTGTGATATACCAGTCGCCCCACGAATAAAGTGATTGAGGCAGGGGTGTGACATACCAATAATATACTTACCATATAGTGCATTTGATTAGTGCAGCATTTGTTTGCGGTTTTTGCTGCGTTATCTCAGCTACACAGAGTGACAAACGCTATTGGAACAAATAATTTCTACTTGTGATATACCAGTTGCATCCCAAAAAAAGTGATTCAGGCAGGGGTGTGATATACCTTCTTCCACAAATACTTCTCTTCTATAATGAATTTTGTCACAGGGTCATTTTGAAAATGACAGGCAGAGGAAGAGGCAAACCATTCCATAGGGGTCAGGCAGGAGCACCAGGCTTTTCAAGAGGGGGGATTTCGTTAGCCGTGTTTTTAATCCAATTTTATATTTTTAGTTCTTTTAAACATATTTATTTGACCTGTATTTGTACTGGCCTTCAGTAAAATTGATATCCATTGACCATCTAATAAACCTCCGGCCACATACTTACTTGTTCTTTTCTGTACGCTGAATGCATAATTTTTGGGGTTTGCAGTCCACTGGCTTGCTGCAAAATTGATATCCAATAACCGTGTAATCTACCTCCAGCCAGCCACATACTTACTTGTTCTTTTCTATATGCTGAATGTATAATTTTTGGGGCCTGCAGTCCACTGTCCTGCTGTAAAATTGATATACAATGACCGTGCAAACTACCTCCAGCCAGCCACATACACACTTGTTCTTTTCTGTACGCTGAATGCATCATTTTTCGGGCTGCAGTCCACTGTCCTTCTGTAATATGTATATTCAGCGACCATGTAATCTACCTCCAGCCAGCCACATACTTACTTGTTCTTTTCTGTCCGCTGAATGCATAATGTTTGGGGCCTGTAGTCCACTGGCCTGCTGTAAAATTGATTTACAATGACCGTGTAATCAATCTCCAGCCACATACTTGTTCTTTTACGTCTGCTGAATGCATAATTTTTGGGGCCTGCTGTAAAATTGATATCAAATGACGGTGTAATCTATCTCCAGCCAAGCCACATACTAACTTGTTCTTCTCTGTATGGTGAATTAATAATTGTTGGGGCCTCAGAGGAATTCAACACCAGTGACGACCACGTATTTTGAATTTCAACTATTATCATACTTTTTTTTTTTTTTTTTCAGGAGGGGGGATTTCATTAGACATGTTTTTAATCCAATTTTATATTTTTGCTGTAGCCCACTCTCCCTGTATGTATTGGAGGCCATTTGGCACCAGGTAAGGTGGGATACAGAATGGGCTCAGCATGCTAGCGGAACCTGCATTCCTTGAACAAAATAGAGGCCAGCACCAAAGATGTGTTATATAGTGTGGGTTTGGCATGCATGAGGAGCCTGCATCCCTAGAATATAATGGAGGCCATTTTGGCACCATAAGAGGCATATTATAATGTGGGCTTGGCATGCATGTGGAACCTGCATTCCCTGAATGTAATGGAGGCCAGTATGGCACCAGTTAATGTGGTATTTAGTGTTAGGTTCCCGTCTTACTGAGACTGCCTTGACGTTTGGCAAACGGGCCCAAATAATTTGTACAAAATGATTTGCCAAGCATCTCAAATTTATTAGCGTAGCATTTGCACCAGAATGCTTTCTATTATTTTGGCATTATTGTACTTTATTTGGTTTGCAGAGTGCTGTTGCATTGTATATTTTTTTTTGCCTTTGTGCTTTCAGCAATGGCAACGCATACTTGTGCACTCTATGTGCTGACTAATCCCCAATTTTTCTTTGCAATTTTATATTTTTGGTTCTTTTAAACATATGCATTTGACCTGTATTTGCACTGGCCTGCAGTACAATTGATATCCATTGACCGGGCAATATACCTCCGGCCACATAATCACTTGATCTTTTCTGTCCGGTGAATGCCTAATGTTTGGGGCCTGTAGTCCAGTGGCCTACAGTAAAATTTGTATCCATTGACCGCATAATGTACCTTGAGCCACATAATCAGAATTTCTTTTATATCAGGTGAATGCCTAATTTTTAAGGCCCGTACTCCCGTGGCCTAAAATAAAAAATTTCTAGGCTCCAACAGGACACATTTCAGAGAATTTCCCTTTAAGACGCTTAAAAATGTCCCCTGATTAAGATACATATTTTTTGTTGGAATTTTTGTCATTGATCCCCCTCAAGTATGTCACTGTCCATGTGCACTTCTACTAAGTATTTGGTGGCTGCAAATATGAGCTGTAGGTTTTTCAGGTTCGCCTGCCATTAAAGTTAATGGGGCCCACCGCAAACTTGCAGTTCGCGAACATTTGATCGTATCCGCGAACCGTCCCGGCTGATGTTCATCCATCACTATTGACGACCTATCCTATCCTTACCAAGCACAGCACTGTACATTGTATAGTGGCTGTGATTGGTATCACGCTCAGCCCCATTCACTTTAATGGGGCTGAACTGCGCCAAGGCTGCGAGACCGATGAACAGGTCACTGGTCTAGACAATGCTGAGAAAAGGCTTCGGCACTACTGTACGCAGTGCTACTTTTTGAACAGCTGATCAATGGGTGTCTCGGATCTTGGACATCCACTAATCAGATACTTATGACCTATCTATAGGGTAGGTAATCAGTATTAAAATCTCTGAAAACTCCTTTAACTATTCTCCATAGCAGAAAAAGTACAGTCTATTTAAAATGATGAGATGGCTATGTTGTATCTGATTGTTCAAAACATTTAACCTTTTCAATCTTTCTGGAAAGAAAACTGAATTGCATTTTTTTTTCAGATGCAGATCTCTCTCTCCCAATTTTCCCAAAAGGAATTGTAATTAGAAAAATGGTTCATTAGAAGCTGATTTTTTTATTTATTTTTTGAAAATAAGGAAGGATATTGTTAGAATTGATTTGCTTATGTTTACTGACAGACCAAATTTTGGCCCTATAGTGCCCTCAGGATGCTGGACAAAAATTTAACATACGGTCAATTGACCAAAAATTCCTTTTAGGGTCCTATTGTTTATATTACAACTACAAACTTTATTATTAAATAATTGAATTACTACTCGGAGAAAACAATACTATTCAGTGGTTTAGAATGCTCGTCCCAACTTGCAGGTAATTAACGCACTAGGACGAGCATTCTCGTCCTAGGGTTAACGCGCTGCCCCACAACTGCTGCTGCGATTGGCAGCAGGGGCCCGGCTGATACTGACAGCCAGGCCCCTGCTGTATCTGCCAGCATCGGTGCCAGTGGATTAACCCTCTGGAGGGGGCAGCTTGTACATCCCCATCGGGTCCCCGTGCTGCGATGACGGGGAACCGAGGGTTGCTATGGCATCCCTGTTGCCTTGAACAGGCATCGGGACTGCCAGCTACGGAAGCCCAGGAGATCCAGCACCAGGGCTGGGTCTCCTAGGTAACTGTTAGAGTGTAAGACACAATACAATACAGATGTATTGTGCTGTATTGAAACAGGGATCAGACCCTGTCCCATAGTAGGACAAAAAATAAAGTGAAGAAAGAAGTTAAAAAAAGAAAGTTTTAGAAAACAAAATTAAAAGTTTCAAGTAAAAAAATGAAATTTTCCCCAAATAAAGTTTATAAAAAATGGTATCAAAAAGGCGTATACCCGCCAAAATAGTATCAATCTAACCGTCACCTCCTCCTGCAAAAAAAGAGCCCCTACCTAAGACAATCACCCCCAAAAAATGAAAAATTATGGCTCAGAATATGGAGACACTAAAACATCATTTTTTTTGTTCTAAAAAGGCTGTTATTATGTAAAACTTAAGTAAATAAAAAAAATATACATCTTAGGTATCGCCGCGTTCGTAATAACCTGCTCTAAAAAAATATCACATGACCTAACCCCTGAGGTGAACACCGTAAAAAAAAAGGGTAAAAAAGCCATTTTTGTCACCCAAAAAGGGTAATAGCAAGCGATCAAAAAGTCATATGCACCCCAAAATAGTGCCAATCAAACCGTCATCTCATCCCGCAAAAATGGTACACTACCTAAGATGGTTGCCCAAAAAATGAAAAAACTATGGCTCTCAGACTGAGACACTAAAACATGATTTTTTTTGTTTCAAAAATGAAATCCTGATGGTGAATCAGTGATGTCCTGAAGGACACTAATAAATATAGAATTCATATTATTGAGGGGTTGGATAGGCTCCTAATTCCCGATATTTCAAGCATCCATCATTCATTCACACTGTCTAACACACAGATGTAGCAGTGCTGCTATTCCACTAGACACACACTATCTCGATAGCCGAACAGTTTTTGCAACCCCACAAGGTATAATTTGTAGCCCTATTGCTGTATCCTGCCTAAAAACCAATAACTATCACTACCCCACCCAACATGTTTCGCCACAATGCGGCTTCGTCAGGGGAGTTGGGGTAATAGCGTGGCTCGGTGTAAATCACCTTGCTAAATACAGAATGCTGCTGCTGCGACAGAAATTAGGACCGAGAAGTGGAAACTTGGATTTGAAATTGTTGCAGGAGGAAGCAAGATGTATCTTTAGATTACAATCTTTGAGCCAGAGAGGTCTCAATGAGGGCTTCTCGTATACAGCTTTCATTTATGAGACTTGGGTCTGTTTCAGCAGTTTGTATCCACTCGCTGCCAGTAGTGATTTTAATAAAGTAAGTTAATATCTCACAGTACCATTTTGGAGAAACTATTACTTATTGGGTGCATCAGCTTGCTAGGTTAATATAAATCAAAATACCCTCTGCTCCTTTACATACCCTACTGTATTGCAGAGAATCTGTAATTGTGTACAACTTCTGACTACTATAGAAACAGTAATGAAAGGGTCACTTACTGATTATCATACCAACAGCAAGGAAAGGGTTATTTACTGAAGCATGACACTACTTTAATTCCCCGCTCCTGTTATAAAAAGCTAGCAGTACGAGTGGTGTTTGGAGGCGTGGCCGCAATGCAGTGTGTATCATTGGCAGAGAGGAGGGCACGCTCTGATGATGTTATGCCTCCTGATTGTACGAGCCACCCGTCAACTTTGATGCATACCACATGATAGGTGAAAGGTAAGCGGTACCCCAGTGACGTTACCCTTCCTGTTAGAAGGTTCCACCTGTCAATACACAAGGCCTCTAATGTGGCTTTTATTATTGGATAATGGGAAAATTGTCCTGGGAAAACCATTTGAGAACCTAGGAGCAGAGCCCTGGGGGATTTCTTTAAGATATCCACCTCAGTTTCCACTGTGAGAGAGTGCGGGGAGGGCCGCAACCAAGCAACCACTCGGGTAAGGAGGATAGCCCTACCATAGATTTCGGGGTTTGGCAGTCCGATCCCTCCTGCATGTCTAGGCCTAGTAAGTAGGGAAAACGACAGTCTCGCTTTTTTGCTATTCCAGATAAAAGTTCTAAACTTTTTAGTGATTTGCTCGTAATATTGTTTGGGAACCGGGATAGGTAATTAGTGTTGATCACGAATATTCGAATTTCGAATTTTTATCGCGAATATAGGCACTTCGAAAATTCGCAAATATTTCGAATATAGTTATATATATTCGCAATTTCGAATATTCGATTTTTTTTCCCGATCTTTCCGATTTTTTTTCGATTTTCTTTCTTTCCGATTTTTTTTTTTAAATCAGTACACATGATCCCTTCCTGCTTCTAGCTTGTGGGCCAATAAGAAGGCTGCAATATACTTGACTTTAGGAGTAGTGATGAGCGGCAGGGGTCATATTCGAAAATGCACGATTTTTTTTTCTTGAATAAATCGGCAAGGTAATGATTGTGTGATATGCAAATTTTTGTAATATGAATTTTCGGATTGGAATTTTTATTGCAAATTTTTCAACTTTTAGACAAAGAAGATCATAGCACTATATTAGCTAAATTGCTCTATATTCGTTTTTATATTCGCGATTTTTCGAATTTTCGAATATTCGACGAATATTCTAAAAAATATTTGTGAAATATCGCGAATTCGAATATGACCCCTGCCGCTCATCACTAACAATGGGTACTTCTCACTGGTGGAGAGGACGGGTGAGGAGAGGAAATAAAGTTTTTTTCGCAAGGCGATTTACATCGCGCCACGCTATTACCTCAACTTCCCTGACGAAGCCGCATCGCATAGTTATTGGTTTTTAGGCAGAATACAGCAATAGGGGTACAAATTATACCGGCTATCAAGATAGTGTGTGTCTAGTGGAATAGCAGCACTGCTACATCTGTGTGTTAGATGGTGTGAATGAATGATGGAGCATATCCAACCCATCAATATTAGGAATTTTATATTTATAAGTTTTCATCAGAACATCACTGATATCACCATCAGGGTCATATCATAGAGTCTGACACATAGTAAGCTGCGGCGCTATTACACAACCTATATGAGGAGTAATGCCATTATCTTTCTAGTAGATCCACAGTATCTAGCACCTGTTAGTCAATCCACTGCTAGCAATAGCTATAGAGTATCTGGTAGGCCACCTACCCTTCAAACAGAGTGTATAGAGACCACTTCAGATAGACAGTGAACATATCCAAGCCCTTAGGCTGGGTTCACGCGGGCATGTCCGGATTAGTTTTGACTGCGATTGCGTTCCAATGTTCAATTTTTATCGCGCGGGTGCAATGTGTTTTGCACGTGCGTGATAAAAAACCGACTGTGGTACCCAGACCCGAACTTCTTCACAAAAGTTCAGGTTTGGGCTCGGTGTTGTGTAGATGTTATTATTTTCCCCTTATAACATGGTTATAAGGGAAAATAATAGCATTCTGAATACAGAATGCATAGTAGGTGATTAATTGAGGGTTAAAAAATAAATAAAAATTAACTCACCTTCTCCTCTTGATTGCGTAGTTCCCGGTCTCTTCTTTACTTCTTTAATGATGAATTACCGGCTAGGACCTGTGGTGACGTCAGATCACATGCTCCAATCACACGGTCCATCACCGGGTCTGGGTACCACAGTCGTTTTTTTTTATCAAAACTTATTGCACCCGCGCGATAAAAATTGAACATTGGAACGCAATGGCAGTCAAAACTGACTGCAATTGCGTACCTACTCACGCGGGTTTGCCGCAATACACCGGGACGCATCTGGACCTAATCCGGACACCCCCATGTGAACCCAGCCTAACTGTCTCCTGATAGTTTTAAACCACTCAATAGTATTTTAATTATTTATTAATAAAGTTTGTACTTATGTTTACTGTGCACATTTAATATACAGTTCCTCCTAGTTCAATTTTGAACTACTGTATTTTTTTTATTCCCTAAGTATTTGGTGATAGCCTTGAACTGTTCAGTTCAGCTTTTTCATATTAGGATTTTTCCCTGGTTGTAGCCTCAAAGGTTTCAATCAGGGCTCATAGTAAGATTTTTTTTTTATTTTTTTATTTTTTTTTTATCTATTGCCATGATTGTATCCCTCCATAATGCTTCTTTGGGGAAAAAAAAGGATGACTGAGTTTTTAATATCACAAACCCAGCTCTTTCTGAGTAACTACCCTTTAACAAAGCAAAGAATATATATATTTTTTTTATTTTAGAAAAAACAAACTGCTAGTAACTGATTGATGTTTCCTTCCTCTTTGCCAATTTCCTTAACGTTTGTTACTTATATATTTAAAACTGTTTATATGCAGATGTGTCTAACCAATCCTCTGGACTAACTGTTTCCTATGATGAGTGGCACAAGATGACCAGCATTGAAAAAAACAACAGAATTCCATAATCTATTGGGAGTTGTTTATGCTACCTGTGTCTATATGTGGCCACCCAGTGGTTCTGATGTGGACTGCGGCCTGTCAATAGTTTTGCTCGAATGTTAATTTAGGCTTGTTGCACACAAGTTCAAGGGCTCATGCACACACACGACCATTGTTGGTTTGCAGTCCGTTTTTCATGGATCCATTGTTCCGTATCTGATTTTTTTTTTTCTCTGATTTAAGTCCTTTTCTGTTCCGTTATTCTACAAAATATATCCGTTTGGTTTCCGTATGCAATAAATTTTTTGCAGATTGGAAACAGAAACAGTAACCTATTAATCACCAAACACATAAGCAATATGGGCTGAGCATAGCATTTCTACAGTATTGATCTGCAAAATACGGATGACATACGGATGTGTTCCGGGTGCGTTCTGTATTTTTTGCTGACCCACTGACTTGAATGTGGCCTCGGACCGTGATTTGCGAACAATAATAGGACATGCACTACTTTTTGCGGAACGGAAATATGGAAACAGAATGCACACGGAGTACCGTCAGCTGTTTTTGCAGACCCATTAAAGTGAATGGTTCCGCATACGGTCCGCAAAAAAAAACGGACTGAATGTAAGGGGAAAGAAAATATGTTCCGTGCTTCCATTCTGCATCATTGCACATCTCCGGGTTTGCGTACCCATTGAAGTTAATGGGTCCGCATCCGTGAAGCGGAATGCTCACGGAATGGTGCCCGTGTATTTCGGATTCGGAAATGCAGTCCGCAATACGGCCACGGAGCGCACACGTTCGTGTGCAATATGCCTTACAGTGACAATTTTAATTTCTACATTGATTTCCACCTAGACAAAATGAGCAATTATAACATTAAAAAAATAAAGGCATTTATAATTAAAGTTATTTATAATAACATGTTTATTTCAGTTTATTATCAGTTTTTCTTTCTTTTTGTTTTCCGGAGAACGCCCTTTGACTTAACCAACAGAAAGGAAAGGGTAGACACTTTTGTAGCACATCATCGAGGGCTCACATTCCAATCAACCTAATTCACCAACACACTAGGTTCATTTTAACTTAACGTCAGTTATCCTACCATAATCTTTTTTTTTTTTTTTTTTAAGAATAAGTGTAGGTTCACAAAATGTTTATATATATATATATATATATATATATATATATATATATACATATATATTAGCAGGGTTTGAGGCATAATTTCATTCATGTTTTTCAGCGAAATCCAGAAGTGGATCCAGCAGGAAGTCCTTCCATTATATTTCCAATTCTTTTTGAATCAACTTCTGGCTTTGGCTAAAAACATGAAGGGATATCTGCCTCAATACCTTCTCCAAAAAAACTCAGTGTGAACCTACCATAAAAGGAAAACAGAATTTTTTTTATATACCTATTGAATCCATAAATTATGTCACCAGCCTCTTCTTGTCTGTACCATGGTGGAAACTGCCTGACAAAAAGCATTGGCTCAGACTCTACATTACATTAAAGACTACCACTTTCCCCTGCATCTCAGGTAGAGCATATTAAGTCTGATAGAATAGTGTTCCGATTGCTGTTATAATTTTCATAGAGTTAACAATCATCATTCAGGAAGTGATTTTAACAGGTATACATACACTCACCTAAAGAATTATTAGGAACACCTGTTCTATTTCTCATTAATGCGATTATCTAGTCAACCAATCACATGGCAGTCGCTTCAATGCATGTAGGGTTGTGGTCCTGGGCAAGACAATCTCCTGAACTCCAAACTGAATGTCAGAATGGGAAAGAAAGGTGATATAAGCAATTTTGAGCGTGGCATGGTTGTTGGTGCCAGACGGGCCCATCTGAGTATTTCACAATCTGCTCAGTTACTGGGATTTTCACGCACAACCATTTCTAGGGTTTACAAAGAATGGTGTGAAAAGGGAAAAACATCCAGTATGCGGCAGTCCTGTGGGCGAAAATGCCTTGTTGATGCTAGAGGTCAGAGGAGAATGGGCCGACTGATTCAAGCTGATAGAAGAGCAATGTTGACTGAAATAACCACTCGTTACAACCGAGGTATGCAGCAAAGCATTTGTGAAGCCACAACACACACAACCTTGAGGCGGATAGGTTACAACAGCAGAAGACCCCACCGGTACCACTCATCTCCACTACAAATAGGAAAAAGAGGCTACAATTTGCACGAGCTCACCAAAATTGGACTGTTGAAGACTGGAAAAATGTTGCCTGGTCTGATGAGTCTCGATTTCTGTTGAGACATTCAAATGGTAGAGTCCGAATTTGGCGTAAACAGAATGAGAACATGTATCCATCATGCCTTGTTACCACTGTGCAGGCTTGTGGTGTAATGGTGTGGGGGATGTTTTCTGGGCACACTTTAGGCCCCTTAGTGCCAATTGGCCATCGTTTAAATGCCATGGGCTACCTGAGCAGTTCTGGAGGCAAAAGGGGGTCCAACACCGTATTAGTATGGTGTTCCTAATAATTCTTTAGGTGAGTGTATATTTATTATTATTATTTTTTTATTATTATTATTATTATTATTATTATTATTATTATTATTTTTCATGTTTAATTACAAGAAACAATCTTTAAAAAAAGTATAAATGTAACACTGCGCGCTATCGATAGATCAGTTAATTGTATTAGAATGTACAGAAATATAGTTAAAATAAATAGCTGGCAATCTGCAGAGTCATGTACCGCTCAGACATGTGATACCATAGGCGCGCTACAGAGTGTCCAAGTCCTACCTTAAACGCGCGTGTACGTGTGGAGGTGCAATGTTCTGCAGCGATCCTCTTCTTGTGTTTCTCTGTAATAGCACAGAAGGGGAAGCGGGTCCAAGGGGAGAGGATGGCCAGCATAGGCTAGTATTATAGTTATATTACAATAGGTATTGGGAATATAGCCCCGGCCGGTGGCAAAAATATTCCCGTTACCTGTGGGTTAATGCTCACGTCTGAGCAAGTGACGTCACCGCAAACTGAGCTACGGGTAGTAGTGGGAGTCAAACTTCCTACGCGTTTCGAGTACGGGCGGTACTCTTCATCAGGGAACGTTACACCCACTACGTATGTTCTCATTATTTATAATGCATGCTGTGCCTTTTCCCCTCCTCCTCATAACAGTTGTTCCTAATCAAAACCAAATAACTCGATCTCTGAGTTAAGGCCCTTTGGCAACATTGTATCTAAATTGAATATCCATTCTGTTTCTTTCTTTGATTGCTTCTTAATATAGTCTCCACCCCGGGCATCCATTTCTATCTTCTCTATGCCCAAAAAAGACATGCCTTCTATTTTTCCTCCATGTAACTCAGTGAAGTGTCTAGAAAGGGGGTGTTCTATTGATTTTTTTCTTATATTATTGATATGTTCACTTATCCGTTTTTTTAATTTTCTTTTTGTACGTCCAATGTATAGTTTGTGACAGGGGCATTTGATCGCATAAATAACCCCTTCTGTGTTGCAGGAGATGTGTCCCCTTATCTCCTGTTCAAAACTACCCTCATAGTTATTAATGTATTGTGTTTTCACTGTATTTTTTGCTGTACTTTTACATGGGGCACATTTTTTACACGGGAAGAAGCCCTGTGGGAGATTACTCTGGATATTCCTCTTTTTGCCTAATATACCTGCTCCTTTGCTAGTTGAGGCAATCTTGTTGCCTATATTGGTTGCTCTTTTATAAATGAAGGCTGGTCTTGCTGGTATAAGGTTGCCTATAATCTTGTCCTCTTTCAATATATCCCAGTATTTCTTTACAATTTTTCTAAGGATGTGGGTTTGTGTGTTATATGGGGTTATGATAGGTGGTATTCTATCCTTTATCTCTGTTTTGTCTGTTTCTTCTTTATTTTCATTTTTCTTTATTAATAATTTTTCTCTTGCTGTCAATTTTATTTCTTTCTTCTGAGCTTCCATTATATCTTTGTTAAGGAAATTATCCAGCTTCTACTATGGATATAAAAGTGATTTTCATTTTATCTGTATACATGATATAATTTGCTGACATTTGAAAAGAAAACTATAGAAGAAGTGAACTGTGTGTGTTAAGATAAGATAACATTTGTACTACTCCTTGTAATTTTGCCTCTTTTGCTTAAAATTCTAAAACCCATTAGTTAACACATTTTTTGTAAAGTGAAACTTGAAAAATAACTAACCAATCAATAGATGGATTCAAAAGCCATTATTGAAATGTCTGTAAACCAATCATGTTTTACTTTGAGGGGTTACACCCTGTGAACTGTGTATAAATAAAGGGTGCAGGACACTTTCACTTTAGGGTCCTGACAAGGTTTTGAACTATACTCAGACTTCTGTCATTTTCCTCCGTCGACGTCATTCACCTGAACACGAGGCAACGATCATCACGTGGCTGACCTTTGGCCTGCCGCAACATTTTCTGGTGGAGAATGCGGGCACCATAACAACACTCCTAGCTGCAGATCGCGACACGGAGACCAGGACCCAGGAAGACCGCGGTAAGTAACCCATTGTGTTACTACCTGTCTCCTGAGCTCTGCTCGCTGTTCTGCAGTGTGGTGTGTGAACGTGGTGCCTGTACCGTGTTCTGGTGAATGTAATATTTCCCCTATATGTGCTAAACTGTCTTTAGGCGTATGAATGCACGAATGTGTGAGTGGCTGAGATAAGCTGAATCTTGGAGGGGTCTGTCCCTGCTCCTCCTGAGCCAAGCTGAAAGTCTAGAGCTCGCTGACTGGCTTGTCCGGTCCCTGTCTCTGGAGGCCTCTGGTTCTGGTGGAGACAGGGTTGACAGACCTATACTGGAGGAGGCTGTGAGAAGTGGCAGTGTATAAAGCTGTCCAGTAAGTTTGGATAGGGGCCCTGCAGTTCCTTGTTGGTACCTGAAAAGGCGCCTGAGGTCAGGGGTTGTTCCAATGTTATGTCATACTGTGTGGTTTCACATGTACTGAGTGCCTGCTGATATTGTGTGAGGAAGAATTACTGCATTGCTGCCAATTCCTGTGCTGTACAGTGTATACATGCGTGGGTATTATGATTCCAGTTTGGATTGGGTGGTTGCAATTATAATCATTTGGATTGCAGTATTTGTTTGCTTCCTGTGCCATAGAAAGAACGAAGAGGGGTTTAAGGGGTTTCCAGCGAGTAACCCCAGAGAGGACGTATGAGTTACTCTGTGTGAGGGCAAGACTATATTGTAGTATTGCCATACCAGTGGATAGTGCTGCCTCGGAAGTGTGCCCACAGCACCACTGGTAGGAAAATTGGTGCCGCCTCGGAAGTGTGTCCACGGCACCAATAGTAGTGCCGCCTCGGAAGTGTGTCCACGGCACTACTGATAGTGCTGCCTCGGAAGTGTGTCCACAGCACTGTTGTAATTCACCAGGTGTGTGAGTACCTGGATAGTGAATTACAAGGAGCCACCCACGGGATGGGGGCTACACAGAGTAAGCGTTCCTCTGAGAAGGGAGCAGAGAAATGGGTCTCTGCAATTGATATTATGCAATGCGCAAAGGGCACTGAAGCAACCAAAGACTGTAGACAAATGCTAAAGAAATTAGGAGCAGGTGTGAATGGAACATTGGATGAACCAGTATGGCAGAAATTTCTTACAAATTTTAAGGGGTGGTTGGAAGACCATAACAAATATGACCAGGCCACAATGTGGTATGATGTAGCCCAGGGAATGACTTTGACTGCCCATAAGGCAAAAGACACTGACAAAGGGACTATGTATGAAATATGGGATGAAATTAAATTGCCTACAAAAGAATTAAACATCCCTTCTGAAGTACGGTGTATTATCCCCCATAACCCACAAAAATCTCTCCCTCCCACAGCACCACCTCCATATAAAAGCCCGGAGGGGTGGACTTGTCCTAATTGTGGACAACAGAACCCAGACACAAGAGTGAGATGCTCAGCCTGTGGGGGGTCCAAGCCACACTCTCGTGTGGGCTTATACCCATTAGTCAATAAGACCCTCCCCACAGTGAAAGCTGGGCAACTGGAAACACATGATTATGAGGTCTATAGGCCATGGACTCCTAGTGAGTTACTGGCTATGTGTAATACTTTGCCAGACCCCCGTACTGTCCCCAGTACTTTCCTTCGTAAATTGGAAAGTATCCAGACCGCATATAAAGCCACTTGGGCGGATCTGGAGAGTCTTCTAGAGACTAAAGGAGGGGAAGTACTTAAGAATCAAATGATGGCAAAAGCCCCTGGTACTGTCCCAGTGGATAAGGCCACAGACCAGTCAGGCCAGGAATTTATCATGGCCCTTAAACCCTGGGTAAAAGAGCAACAGGACAATCAGACTGACACTTTTATGATGCAAACACAAGACGCTAAGCAGACTGTAGCTGACTATGCCACAGCTTTAGAACAGCTCTGGCTTGACTATGGGTATGAGACAGGAGACAGTAAGGACATGAGACTACTAAAACATACATTCATGTCTGGATTAAAAGCACCCATACAGGATGCGGTGAAGAAGGCTCGCCCTGATTGGCGGACCTGCCAGTTCCCTGACCTAGTGGCCATAGCAAAGGGAGCTGAGCTAGACTTACAAAATAAAAAGAAGCCAATAATGGCTAACCAACCTTTTAAACCTAAGGGCAGGTTTCACGAAAGAATACCAGGTGGGGATCAGTCTCCACGTAACTGGGACCAAGTAACATGCTGGAATTGTGGGAAAAAAGGGCATTTTTCAGTCAAATGTCCCCGGAGAGGTCAGGCTACTGCCCGGACCTCTCAATGAAGTGACGGCAATCCTGTGAGTTCCCTCAACGTTAACTACCCCCTTGACGCAATCCCAGGTCCACAACTAATCATCACATCCACATGTGAGGACACAGGGAATTCAATTGACTTTTTGGTAGACACAGGAGCAGCCCATACCCTAATACAAGAAAAATATGTGCCTGAGGAGCTTATCTCTTCAGATTACATCTACTGTCAAGGGGTTGAGGGGACAACTGTTAAACTCCCACTAACAAAGCCTGTAAAACTTAATATTCATGATGCTGCATCTATTGTCACGCGTGTGTTGGTAAGCTCAGATAGTCCATACAATTTGCTGGGGACTGACGTACTCAGTGCCATGAGGGCATCTGTGGATTTCTCTTCAGGAAAACCCCAAATTACAGCCCCTGTGTCTGAAGAGACTTTGTGTGCACTTATGTACTTAATGACATTTAGTGCCCCCTCTGCCTCTCAGAATACACCCCCAGATTGGCTGTCTGAAGTGCCATCACATTTGTGGGCAACTTCCAAGACAGATGTGGGCAGACTACCAGTAACTCCGGTGGTTGTGCAGCTGAAACCTGGCATTAAGCCGCCATGTGTGCGTCAGTACCCATTAAATTCTTCACAGGAAGATGCCATTGCAAATGATCTGGAAGAGCTGTTGGGGAAAGGGTTAATAATCCCTATAAAAAGCCCCTTTAATACACCCCTATTTCCTGTAAAGAAGAAACAGACTGTGAAGGGTCAGCCTCCAGTCTATCGTATGGTACATGATTTAAGGGCAGTGAATGCTGTAACTGTCATAAATACACCACAAGTGCCCAATCCACACACACTGTTAAACCAAGTGCCCATAGATGCCACATCTTTTTCTGTCATTGATCTTGCAAATGCTTTCTTCTCTGTCCCTTTAGATGAAGAATGCTGGCCCTACTTTGCTTTCACTTTTCGTCACAAGCAGTATGCATGGGTCGTTTTACCACAAGGGGCTGCCAATTCCCCTGATATTTTCTCCACTGCTTTACACTCTGTGTTGCAGTCCTGGCAGCCGGCCTATCCGGACACTGTTCTTTTACAATATATTGATGATCTGTTGCTTTGTTGCCACAGCTCTGAACAGTGTAAAGAAGAAACTTTATCTTTGCTTATTTTCCTTGCTGAAAATGGTTGTAAAGCCTCCAAGGAGAAGCTGCAACTTTGTAAATCTACTGTGATTTTCCTAGGTCACTGTATTTCTCCAGGTACCAAACACCTCACGACTGAGAGGGTTACTGCTATCCGGCAGCACCCCCTGCCAAGTACTCCAAGGGCTCTGCGTGCCTTTATTGGACTTGTCAGTTACTGTCGCCCCTGGATTAAGGATTGCTCTCAGATGATGCAGCCACTATATGATTGCCTCAAAGGAGAGACCTTTGAGCTCACACCAGGAGCTGTGAGTGCATTTCATACATTAAAACTCACTCTCACCACGACACCAGCATTGGGCATCCCCAATTACAAACAAACTTTCACGTTGTATTGTCATGAGCAAGGGGGATTTGCCTCAGGTGTATTGACGCAGAAACATGGGGATCGTATGCGGCCTATAGCATACTATTCTACCAGTTTGGATTGTATTGCCAGAGCACTACCCACATGTTTCAGAGCTGTCGCTGCTGCCTCTGAATTGGTGCTAAAGACGGAAGACTTGGTACTACAACACCCTCTTACCTTACAAGCACCACATTCAGTTGCTGAATTACTGCACTCCACCAAACTGAAACATTTGTCTCAAGCCAGGATCACGAAATATGAGATGACACTCCTCAGTCCCCACATTACCTTACAGCGATGTACTGTTCTAAATCCAGCTACTTTGATGCCAGTGGATTTAGAAGAGGAGGGGGGAGTGGGAGTAGTAGACATGTCTGATCCAGTTGCAAATCATAACTGTCATGAATTGATGATTGCAGAAACAAAAGGGTTACCAAATGTTACTGAAACACCATTAACTAATCCTGATGCTGAGTATTTTGTAGATGGCTCCAGATGGTGGAATGACGAACAAGGACACTTTGTCACCGGGTATGCGGTAATCCAGGATGGTAAGGTAATCATACAAAAACCACTCCCATCTTGTGCGTCTGCACAGGAGGCGGAGTTGAAGGCACTCACTGACGCATGTACAATGGGTAAGGGACTGAGAATAAATTGTTACACTGATTCCAGGTATGCTTTCGGGGTAGCACATGATTTTGGTGTTATCTGGAAAACTAGGGGATTTCTGACTTCCTCGGGCAAACCAATTAAAAATTCAGAAGCAGTACAGAGCCTCATAGAGGCCCTAGAGCTGCCCACAGAGGTAGCCATTGTTAAAGTGCCAGCCCATGTGAAGCAAGATGATCCGCTGGCTGTGGGAAATGCTCAAGCAGACCAAGCAGCCAAACAAGCAGCCGGTCTGCCGCTCCTGACATTGTTTTTTCCAACTATGCCAGATTTGTCGCTCTTGCAGGAATTACAGGCCCAGATAACGCCTCAAGACAAAAAGGTATGGATGGAGGCGGGGGCTACGAAGACAGGAGAGCTCTGGCAGGTAAATGGCAGAACATGTTTGCCTCGGAGTTTGTATCCGATGATGGCCAATTTAGCACATGGCCCTACTCATTTGTCGAAAGGAGCTATGAGCGCACTAGTGTTAGAACATTGGTTTGCACCTGGAATTCAGACCCTCTTTGAAAAGTTTGTTCAGGGTTGTCTTACATGTGCCAGACATAACCCTGGGAGGTTTGTAAAGACCCCCAAGAAACACACTCCCAAACCCTTGTACCCGTTTCAAAGAGTGCAGGTGGATTACATACAGCTACCCAAGGTGAGCACATATGAGTATGTCCTTGTAGCCATTGATGTATTCTCAGGCTGGCCAGAAGCTTGGCCAGTAACTACAGCTACAGCCAAAAATACTGCTAAGAAAATATTGTCAGAGGTAGTCTGCAGATATGGGATTCCAGAGGTAATAGAGTCAGACAGAGGTACCCACTTCACTGGGGAGATAATGGGACACATACTGAAGACCCTAGGGATCACACAAGCCCTGCACACTCCCTATCACCCGGAAAGCAGCGGAAAGGTGGAAAGACTTAATGGGACAATTAAATTAAAATTGCAAAAGTATTTAGACTCACACAGTTCTATGAACTGGGTAGAAGCTTTGCCAGTAGTATTATATGCCATCCGCACTACTCCTACTGGACAAGAAAAGCTTAGTCCGTTTGAAATTTTGTTTGGTTCTGCACCAAGGACAGGGTTATATTTTCCACAGCAGCTGCAAGCAGACTACTCTACCCTGACTTCATATTTGGTGGAATTGCATGAACATCTGTCAAAGGTGCATTCACGTGTTTTCTCTTCTATACCAGATCCTAATTCTCTTGAAGGTACACATTCTCTAGTTCCTGGAGATTGGGTAGTCCTGAAGAGGCATGTAAGAAAGACCCTGGAGCCAAGGTTTGACGGTCCATATCAGGTGCAACTGACCACACCCACCGCCGTCAAGCTGAACGGGAGACCAGTCTGGGTCCATGCAAGTCACTGCAAAAAGGTTCTGAAGACAGACAGTCACGAACAGGAAAGCAGCCCTACAGTTGTAAATCCAACCAGTTGTGAGAATAACGTGGATCAGTAGACCATCACAATGCATGCAATGCCTTGCCTGTTTCTTTATATTCTATGTTTTTGTGCGCAGGTGAAAGGAGGAAAACATACAAATTCCATTTGGCAACTACATCAACAGACTGCCAAGCAGCTGAATACTACTGACTGTTGGATATGCTCTCATATCCCTGCCAACTACAAGGGAATCCCTCTGATAGGTGTTCCAATCTCTATGAATGATTTGAATCTCACAGACTATAGCTATGATGTTCAAATAGATGTAGATCACACCTCACATAATGCTGTTTCTGATCAAGGGATATACTTAGAGATTACTGGTATAATCTCTCCGCCCACTATATGTTTGGGGCCTATGTTTGTGAACCATATAGCTAAGATAAAGGGCCGTTTTGTCAGTTTACCACAGATATATGTGGGGGAAACAGATTGTAGAAATGCTACTCTGATATTCAATATGGAATTTAGGAAGACTTCATGTGACATAGTTAATACTAACTGTAATAGTTTGTGTTTCTGTCCAACTATGAAAGTTTCTTGTGCCCCAAGGTGTGCCTGTCCAGAAAAGAAGGACAAGGACAAATGGACTTGTAAGACGAAATTGTATGATAATATGATATGGTTTCAGGGATGGCTGGGACATCACGGCAGGATGATTCCCAAAGTCCTGAAACAAGGACTATATTACATTTGTGGTAACAGAGCCTACTCATGGCTCCCTATGGGGGCATGGGGCAACTGTACCATAGGAAGAGTTGTCCCAGCCATCAGACGACGCACAAACATTTCACTTACTGATGCCCCTGAAACTCTTCTTGGGATGACTAGAAACAAACGAGAGTTATTCACATCAGCAGATAAAGCCTGGATGTGGTTCCCTTCTTGGACAGGTTGGGGAATTGAGTTAGCAAATAAATTAAACAAATATGCAAATATCATGGATGGAATTATTAATGAGACCACAAGTTCAATCCATGCCCTTAATGAGGAACTGGCACAAGTCAGGAAAGTGGCTCTCCAAAATAGGATGGCCTTAGACTACCTCCTAGCTATAGAGGGTGGGACTTGTGCTATCATAGGAGAAGAATGCTGCACCTGGGTTGAAGATTCACATGATCCCATAGAGGCCCACATGAATAAGGTAAAGGAATTGCAACAAAAAGCTAGAGACATAGCTAAAGAAGGATGGAACCCCTTCTCTTGGATGGGGTCTATAGGTGTCTGGTTCAACAATATGATCTCTGATTTACTGAAGCCCATAGTGGTAGTGATAGGCCTGGTTTTGATACTGCTAATTGCTTGGAAATTACTAATGTTGTGTATTTCTCATTGCAGTAGGGGAAATTCCCTCCCTTGAAAATAGATGACACAACAGCCCTGGAGATGACAGTCTGAAGCTCCTGTGCTGCGATGTATCCCTAGTTGCTGTTGTCATCCACTTAGATAGTGTGTTTGTGTGTAGTATGTGGTTTTAATAAAATGTATGCTTAATCAAATGACAACTACTAGACAGGCTGGAATCGATGCTTGCATCGCATGGTCTATGCAGCTTATCTGTATACTCTGTGAAGTACGGGCTGTCTAAGGGGTCATTTGTTTGTTTAGGCAGGTTAGTAGTTAGCAAGACACACATGATACAATGAAGCCTTCAGAAGGAAGAAAACGTCTACCACGTGAACAGAAAAATGAAAAAAAGGAGGGAAATGTTAAGGAAATTATCCAGCTTCTACTATGGATATAAAAGTGATTTTCATTTTATCTGTATACATGATATAATTTGCTGACATTTGAAAAGAAAACTATAGAAGAAGTGAACTGTGTGTGTTAAGATAAGATAACATTTGTACTACTCCTTGTAATTTTGCCCCTTTTGCTTAAAATTCTAAAACCCATTAGTTAACACATTTTTTGTAAAGTGAAACTTGAAAAATAACTAACCAATCAATAGATGGATTCAAAAGCCATTATTGAAATGTCTGTAAACCAATCATGTTTTACTTTGAGGGGTTACACCCTGTGAACTGTGTATAAATAAAGGGTGCAGGACACTTTCACTTTAGGGTCCTGACAAGGTTTTGAACTATACTCAGACTTCTGTCATTTTCCTCCGTCGACGTCATTCACCTGAACACGAGGCAACGATCATCACGTGGCTGACCTTTGGCCTGCCGCAACATCTTCATTGTATCCCTTGGCTGTAAATTTCTTCCCCAGAATTTCTGCTTCTTTAACATATTCTTTGATTTCAGTGCAGTTTCTGCTTAGGCCGAGAAATTGGCTCCTGGGTATGTTGTCCAGCCACCTGGGCAAATGACAACTGTCTCTATTAATGTAGCTATTGGAGTCGGTTGGTTTTGAATAAGTCTTAGTGTCAATGTGATCCCCTGTGACATAGATAGTGAGGTCTAAAAAGTTGATTTCATGATTGCTGTGAGTCAAGGTAAAATCCAGATAAAATTCGTTTTTATTAATATCTTCTAAAAATAATTTAAGTGCATCCTCTCCTTTATCCCAAATAAAAATGACATCATCAATGAAACGCCGCCAGAGGACGAGGCCCGCCCGGAGCTCTCCGTTGGGGTGTATGTGGTCCGCTTCCCACCTACCAACGTATAAATTAGCGAACCCCGGTGCGAACCTCGTCCCCAAAAGTACAGCAAAAAATACAGTGAAAACACAATACATTAATAACTATGAGGGTAGTTTTGAACAGGAGATAAGGGGACACATCTCCTGCAACACAGAAGGGGTTATTTATGCGATCAAATGCCCCTGTCACAAACTATACATTGGACGTACAAAAAGAAAATTAAAAAAACGGATAAGTGAACATATCAATAATATAAGAAAAAATTCAATAGAACACCCCCTATCTAGACACTTCACCGAGTTACATGGAGGAAAAATAGAAGGCATGTCTTTTTTGGGCATAGAGAAGATAGAAATGGATGCCCGGGGTGGAGACTATATTAAGAAGCAATCAAAGAAAGAAACAGAATGGATATTCAATTTAGATACAATGTTGCCGAAGGGCCTTAACTCAGAGATCGAGCTATTTGGTTTCGATTAGGAACAACTGTTATGAGGAGGAGGGGGAAAGGCACAGCATGCACTATAAATAATGAGAACATACGTAGTGGGTGTAACGTTCCCTGATGAAGAGTACCGCCCGTACTCGAAACGCGTAGGAAGTTTGACTCCCACTACTACCCGTAGCTCAGTTTGCGGTGACGTCACTCGCTCAGACGTGAGCATTAACCCACAGGTAACGGGAATATCTTTGCCACCGGCCGGGGCTATATTCCCAATACTTATTGTAATATAAATATAAATACAATACTATCCTATGCTGGCCATCCCCTCCCCTTGGATCCGCTTCCCCTTCTGCGCTATACAGAGAAATACAAGAGGAGGATCGCTGCAGAACGTTGCATCTCTACACATACACGTGCGTTAAGGTAGGACTTGGACACCTTGTAGCGCGTCTGTGGTATTATATGTTTGAGCGGTAAATGGTTCTGCAGATTGTCAGCTGCTCATTTTAAATATATTTAAATACATTCTAATACATCCAACATATCTATCGGTAGCGCGCAGTGTTACATTTATATTTTTTATATACACATTTGGGATCCGTACAGCTAGCCTGCACAGTATCCTCCATAGCAAGTACGGGACTGCTATTACACTGCTGCGATCCTATATGGTGTAGCGCCAGTTGATTATTATTTTATCTTACACTGAGTAATTCCTTACCCGACACAACTATCGGCTGCTACGCACCATATTATATAGTCACCTATAATATAGTTTAATACTAGATAACAGTTAAATATTTTAATAATATATCTGTTTAGTAAACTACATCTATATAAACCAATATCAATATGGCAAGTCTTTGGTGGGATAGGAAAGAACGCATACAAAGAGTACAGCTGTTATTTGGAATAGAAGTCTCAAGACGCAATATGACACCGACAAAAAATCAGAAATCTCTATTTATTAAGAACATTTTAAAACAACTAGAAAATATGTTACTACTAGAGATGAGAGACCTTTGGGAAATAGTGTCCCTAGAAAAGTATCTAGAATTTGATATAATCCCTAAGGGTTTAAGAATAGAAAGAGCATTATCAGGAGACATGGGAGACTACAATATAATGGAAGAATGGAAACAAATGCTACATGACTTTTCACGGCAAACAATAGATTTCATAATCAGGAAACAAAGATTAATGAATACAAATGACACCATCAAACAATTATTTGAGGACCTACGTCCGTGGAAGGACGACCCGGACATCTCAGGACTAGTAGATAATATTAAGAGGCGTATTCATAATAGAGAAGATGAAATTAGAGAGAAGAAAAGAAGAAAGTTCAATAGAGATTATATACCATATCAAATAGATGAGAAGGAAAGTCAGGGAAATACGTTCCAGACAATAGATGAATGCAACTCTGAAGAAGAAAAAGTGGAAGAAGAAGTAACAGAAGAAGAACTACCATCCGCTTTTACAATTCATGCTGAGGAGGAAATTAGTCATGACATTATAGAGACAACAATAAACAAATATAAAGAAAATAACTCTAGAATAGAACACATAAATAGTGAACTTCTTCTAATACCAACAGATAATAGGTTTCATATATTGGAAAATGAACAAAGATCGGATACAGAAATAATCCATGATCAATCATCTAGAAATATAAATAAAAATAAAAATAAACAAAAACAAAAACCAGTTGGAGAAAATGTAGAGATAAGACAGGAGAATATAAACTTCGAAGATATAAACCATGTAGAGGAGGGAGAAAATCAAACAGACAATCCAACTGAGATGATAGTGAGACCTAAAGATAGACGAGTACCGGAATATAATAGTAAAACAAGAAGCATTAAGAATATTAGCAAAAAAACGGAAAAAAAGACTACTCAGCAGGATTTTTTCAGGATTTACAAAAAAAACATCCAAAAAGAGGATGCAGAGGTGGTAAACACACCAAAAGACAAAAAAATAAAAAAATAACAGGGATACAAACAAAGGAAGAGGCTATTACCGATGACTTAGGACAGAAAATATATAACCTGAGTAAACACGATCTAACTAGAGCTGAGAATGACATTCTAAAAAAGGGACTGCAAGTTTGCCCCTACTACCTACTTTAATAAATTTGAAGCTTTTCTGGGAATAAGGAAGTTTATGAGGAAACTAGCCATTAAAAGATATTATAAGAAAAAAGAGAAAAATAATATGGAAAAGAGGGGTAATGAAAACTATAATGATAATAGATATGTTCATACAGAGCTAAAAATAAAATCTAGATTCGACCCTGTTAATGAATATTCTGTACCTATCAGTACTTTTTCAAATCTAGTTACCAGAGAAATAAGAAAAACTAAATACGTCAACAAATATAGAAAAAACTATATGGGCAATATAACTAAGGCAGAGAAAATAGCAATACGGAAAATGCAACAAAACAAAGACATCATCATCCGCCCCGCAGACAAAGGGGGCGGTATTGTTATATTAAATAGCGAAGACTATGAGAAGGAGGTTTTCAACATCTTAAGTGATAATAAAACCTATAAACGCCTCAAAAAAGATCCCACAGAAGTTTATAAAAAAGACCTAAAACAACTAATACAAAAAGGTAAAATGGAAGGTATTCCTCAACAAAAATGAAAGTGTATTTATAGACATCAAAAATCCAAAAATAGCAATTTTTTATCAAAATCCCAAAATTCATAAAGATACACAGAGACCTCCAGGTAGACCAATAGTGTCCGGTATTGAATGTTTGACCAGTTCTCTGTCAAAATATATAGATCAATTTTTGCAACCATGCGCACAGACGTTACCATCCTTTTTAAAAGACACTAATCATGTGCTACAGATTTTAAAAGACATAGAATGGAAAGATGGTTTTATAATAGGCACTTTAGACGTAAAGTCCCTATATTCTATTATTGAAAATCACAAAGGATGTGCAGCAGCCAAACACTTTTTATATCAAAAAGGGGAATTAAACAGTACCCAAATTGAGTTTATAGGCGAATGTATTTTATTTATATTAGAAAAGAATTATTTTAAATATAAGGAGGATTTTTATTTACAGACATGGGGGGCCGCGATGGGGACGAGGTTCGCACCGGGGTTCGCTAATTTATACGTTGGTAGGTGGGAAGCGGACCACATACACCCCAACGGAGAGCTCCGGGCGGGCCTCGTCCTCTGGCGGCGTTTCATTGATGACTGTCATTTTTATCTGGGATAAAGGAGAGGATGCACTTAAATTATTTTTAGAAGATATTAATAAAAACGAATTTTATCTGGATTTTACCTTGACTCACAGCAATCATGAAATAACTTTTTAGACCTCACTATTATGTCACAGGGGATCACATTAGCACTAAGACTTATTCAAAACCAACCGACTCCAATAGTTACATTAATAGAGACAGTTGTCATTTGCCCAGGTGGCTGGATAATATACCCAGGATTCAATTTCTCCGCCTAAGAAGAAACTGCACCGAAATCAAAGAATATGTTAAAGAGGCAGAAATTCTGGGGAAAAAATTTACAGCCAAGGGATACAATGAGGATATAATGGAAGCTCAGAAAAAAGAAATAAAATTGATAGCAAGAGAAAAATTAATAATAAAGAAAAACTGAAAATAAAGAAGAAAAAGGACTAAACAGAGATAAAGGATAAATACCACCTATCATAACTCCATACAACACACAAACCCACATCCTTAGAAAAATTGTAAAGAAATACTGGGATATATTGAAAGAGGACAAGATTATAGGCAACCTTATACCAGCAAGACCAGCCTTCATATACAAAGAGCAACCAATATAGGCAACAAGATTGCCTCAACTAGCAAAGGAGCAGGTATATTAGGCAAAAAGAGGAATATCCAGAGTAATCTCCCACAGGGCTTCTTCCCGTGTAAAAAATGTGCCCCATGTAAAAGTACAGCAAAAAATACAGTGAAAACACAATACATAATAACTATGAGGGTAGTTTTGAACAGGAGATAAGGGGACACATCTCCTGCAACACAGAAGGGGTTATTTATGCGATCAAATGCCCGTGTCACAAACTATACATTGGACGCACAAAAAGAAAATTAAAAAAACGGATAAGTGAACATATCAATAATATAAGAAAAAAATCAATAGAACACCCCCTATCTAGACACTTCACCGAGTTGCATGGAGGAAAAATAGAAGGCATGTCTTTTTTGGGCATAGAGAAGATAGAAATGGATGCCCGGGGTGGAGACTATATTAAGAAGCAATCAAAGAAAGAAACAGAATGGATATTCAATTTAGATACAATGTTGCCGAAGGGCCTTAACTCAGAGATGAGCTATTTGGTTTCGATTAGTAACAACTGTTATGAGGAGGAGGGGGAAAGGCACAGCATTCACTATAAATAATGAGAACATACGTAGTGGGTGTAACGTTCCCTGATGAAGAGTACTGCCCGTACTCGAAACGCGTAGGAAGTTTGACTCCCACTACAACCCGTAGCTCAGTTTGCGGTGACGTCACTCGCTCAGACGTGAGCATTAACCCACAGGTAACGGGAATATCTTTGCCACCGGCCGGGGCTATATTCCCAATACTTATTGTAATATAAATATAATACAATACTAGCCTATGCTGGCCATCCTCTCCCCTTGGATCCGCTTCCCCTTCTGCGCTATACAGAGAAATACAAGAGGAGGATCGCTGCAGAACGTTGCACCTCCACACGTACACGTGCGTTTAAGGTAGGACTTGGACACTCTGTAGCGCGCCTATGGTATCACATGTCTGAGCGGTACATGACTCTGCAGATTGCCAGCTATTTATTTTAACTATATTTCTGTACATTCTAATACAATTAACTGATCTATCGATAGCGCGCAGTGTTACATTTATACTTTTATATACACATTTGGGAGTGCACAGCATCCTCCATAGCAAGTACGGGACTGCTATTACACTGCTGCGCTTTTTTATGGTGTAGCGCCAGTTGATTATTAGTTAATCTTTAAAAAAAAATCTAGGCAAATACAATTGGAGCATTTTAATGATTTATGAAATAATTGGTAACAGAATAACAAAAGAGTAAAGCAACTCTTTCTGAAAAGCATACTAATCAAGTAGTGCTGGGATCAAAGATTAAAATCAGTCACTGTATTAAGCATGGGCATTAAAGCGTTGCATTTCTTAAGATAAATTGCCTTTTTTCCAGAAAATAAAAAATATTTCTAGAAAACATGAAATTTAAACATCCAGGTCTTTATAGATATGTCAACTAGTGTTGATCGAGCACCAAAGTGCTCAGGTGTTTGGGTGCTCAAGTACCGCATTTTTCGCCCTATGAGATGCACCGGCCTATAAGACACACCTAGGTTTTTGAGGGAGGTGATCTGTGGATGGCACTGTTATGGGGGGTGATCTGTGGATGGCACTGTATTTGAGGGAGATCTGTGGATGGCACTGTTATGGGGGGTGGATCTGTGGATGGCACTGCTATATATGTGTCACCCACAGATCCCCCACCCCATAACAGTGCCATCCACATATCCCCGACCCCATAATAGTGGCATCCACAGATCACCCCCATAACAGTGCCTTCCACAAATCACCCCCATAACAGTGCCATCCACAGATCTTCCCCCCCATAACAGTGCCATCCACAGATCCCCCACCCCATAATAGTGCCATCCACATATGCCCTAATATACCTGTGGGAGGGGCCGGTGGCATGCAAATGCGTCAGGGCTGTTGCGGTCACTGTACTCCGGCCCCACCGCTCACTCACTGCTTTATTGCCTAAACTTTTTATAATAATAGCTTTCATTGAAGTTCCGATCCCCAGCCCCATCTGTACTACTTACTAAATGTCCTGTAGCAGGCAGAGCAGGGTGTGCTGCCGGCCATAACTCACTGACGTCACGTGCCTGCGCCACCTACTTTATGAATGAAGTAGGCGGCACAAGCACGTGATGTCAGTAAGTTATGGCCGGCCGCCCACCCTGATCTGCCTGCTACAGGGCATTTAGTAAGTAGTAGAGATGGGGCCTGGGGATCGGGACTTCAATGAAAACTATTATTATAAAAGGTTTAGGCATTAAGGAAGTTAGTGAGCGGTGGGGCCGGAGTACAGTGAGCCCACCGGTCCTGCCGCAGTTGCATGCTACCGGCCCCTCCTCCCTCCCCCAGATGATACATCACAGTCTGCGATGCTGCAGCATCGCAGACTGCAATGTAAAATGGCAGCATTCGCCCCATAAGACACAGGGACATTTCCCCCCAAAAAGTGCGTCTTATGGGGCGAAAAATATGGTAGATCAATTTGGGAAATGGATGGAAACACCACTGAAATGGTTCAGGAACAGCATGGGGAGGATGTCTGGATGCATCTTGGACTTCCAGGTCGCTGCTAGGAATGATGTTGTCCAAGTAGTACACTTTACAGACTGACAATAATATGCACAAAACCCAAGCTAAAATCGATTTTAGAGGAAAAATTGTTAGGAAGCAATCTTTCCTGTATATTTACTTGTATATGAAAGTGCAAGTGCTGCCAAAAATTACAAGGAAGGGACACTCAGATACAACCTGTATATCACATAAAGGAGTGCATTGTGGTACAATTGCTCAGGTAGTGGGACACCTACACTCATAAAGCCTATGCACTAAGGGAAAAGGCTGCCAAAAATTACAAGGAACCGGCACTCCAATACACCATTTATTACACATAAAGGAGGACATCATACACAGCCTTGAAAATTTATGATTGATGGCCTGCTGGTAACCCTCAAAAACATTAGGAGCAAGGGCCTGCTGGTGACCCTCTAAAACATTAAGGGCGAGGGCCTGCTGCTGATCTGACCATCTAAAACATTAGTGGCGAGGGCCTGCTGCTGATCTGAACATCTAAAACATTATGGGCAAGGGCCTGCTGGTGACCCTCTAAAACATTAGGGGTGAGGGTGTGCTGCTGAGCGGACCCTCTAAAACATTAGGAGGGAGGGCAGCCTAATAAGCATGTTGATATGATGGAGGAGGATGAGAAAAGGAAGATTGAACCATATACCCTTTTTTGTGGTGGATAGGGTGCATGGGATTACAGTGTATTCAATACATCATAAAAGCAACATTTAAAGTGCCCTTATGTTCAGCCGCTTTCCTCTGGTGGAGTAGAGAAGTCAGGGGCAATCCAAGCCTTGTTCATTTTGATAAGAGTCAACCGGTCAGCATTTTCAGTTGACAAGCGGATGCGCTTATCAGTTATTATGCCCCCAGCAGAACTAAATACACGCTCTGACAAAACGCTGGCTGCAGGGCAGGCCAGCACATCCAAGGCGTAGAGCGCCAGTTCCTGCCACGTGTCCAGCTTGGACACCCAATAGTTGGAAGGCACAGAGGGATCACTGAGGACGCTGACACGGTTTGCTACGTACTCCTTCACCATTTTTCAAAAATGTTCCCTCCTTGTGACACTAGGCCCCGCATCAGGTTGAGGGTGCTGGTGGGGTGTCATGAAACTGTCCCAGGCCTTGGAGACTGTTGCCTTGCCTCTGCCTTGAGCCTTTTGCTGGGTCTGGGGTATGGACATCTGTACGCTGCGCTGGGACACAGAAGTGGATGTGCTAGCTGATGGTGTGTCACGATCAGTGTGGGGAGGAAACTCCACACTGAACACAGGAGGGAAGGTGAACAGTAATTGGGCCTGGAAACTAGGGAAGAAACTGTTCACCTCCTAGACAACCCTAATCCGTACCCTGACTACCAATCAATATCAATATGAATAGACCTTGAAGGCAGGAATATTCATAAGCATACCTAGGCCCTGATTTCCCAATAAGGCCCTGGAATAAGTATAGGACCTAAGACAACCCATTCCTCCCCAGATGAACAAATGGAAGTCTCTGTCTCAGGCCCAGATACAACAGGGAATATAACAAATGCAAGAGAATGCAACACTTAATTTTTGTAAAGATGGAAGAACAGGAACACCAGAGAGGATATTACACTAGCTCAGCCAAACCCATATGAAGCTATCAACCGCATAGTCAGAAGGGTGGGGTGAGACTATAAAGGGTAGAAGTGATGACCACTGAGCAACAGCTGAGAAAAGGGAAGTGGTCATTAACCCTATCAACACTGAATCAAGAGAATCAAGGAGACTGTTCGATTCCTCCACGCTCAGTCAATCTCCTTGATTTCCTGACATCAGTCACCCGAGGGACCGTGACAGTACCCCCACTCCCTTCTACGGGTGACCTCCCGTTACCCAGGACCAACCTTATCAGGATGGGCTCTGTGAAAGGCTTTCACCAGACAATTTTCATTAGCATCGGCCGCTGGAACCCACATCCTCTCCTCTGGTCCGTCCAGTGGACCAGATACTGGAGGGATCTACGGAGAACTCGGGAGTCCACAATCCTGCTGATTTGAAATTCTAAACTACCGTCCACCATGACAGGAGTGGGAGGGAAGGAGGACGGCTCAACAAGTTCAACACATTTCTTCAACAACGACTTATGAAATACATTATTATTTTTCAAAGCCTGAGGAAGTTCAAGATGGAAGGCTACAGGGTTAACAATGACATTTATCTTATATGGACCAATAAATCTTGGGTCCAACTTCCAAGAAGCTACCTTAAGCTTAATGTTTCTAGTGGACAGCCACACAGAATCACCCACTCTCAGTTCCAGACCATTCATACATCTACTGTCAGCCACACGCTTATACCTGTTGCCCATGTTTTTCAGGTTATTTTGAATTTTCCGCCAAATCGAAGACATAGAAGAGGAAAATTGTTCCTCCCGAGGAATACTAGAAGTTGGAGAACCAGAAAATGTGCCAAACTGCGGATGGAATCCATATGCCCCAAAAAACTGTGACTTATCAGTGGACTCTTGTCAACGTTTATTAATGGCAAACTCAGCTAACAACAAGAACGAAGACCACTCCTCCTGGTTCTCTGAAACAAACCATCTCAAGTAGGTCTCCAGATTCTGATTGGTGCGCTCTGTCTGTCCGCTTGACTGAGGATGAAAAGCCGAAGAAAAGGACAATTGTACCACCAGTCGAGTACAGAACGCTTTCCAGAATTTGGAAACAGAGTCCCCCGATCAGACACCACATTAGAAGGAATGCCATATAGTTTCATGATGTTATCCACAAACACCTGTGCAAGAGTTTTGGCATTAGGTAGAGCAGGCAATGCTATAAAATGTGCCATTTTGCTAAACTGATCAACTACAACCAGGATGACGTTTTTTCCCGAAGAATTCGGCAAATGCATGATAAAGTCTATGGACAAATGCGTCCAAGGTCTGGATGGAATGGGTAATGGAAGAAGAGATCCAGAAGGCTATGTATCACCTTAGCACGAGCACAGGTGCAACAGGCTGACACATAGTTCTCAACACACTTACACAGCCCCGGCCACCAAAATCTCGAAATCTGCGCGAGATGAGATCGACAGTGGATATAATCCCAGGGTATCCAGCCAAGACAGTACAGTGATGTTCCTCAAATACCTTGCGAGGTAAGTGGAACAATTTCCCTGGAAGACAAGAGTCCGGTGCATCCTCATGGGCGCCCAAAATCTTAGCATTTAGATCAGTATATAGGGCAGATATGACTACCCCTTCAGACAAAATAGGACTAGGATCTTTAGAATCACCCACCCCCCCAGGAAAGCTGCGTGACAAAGCATCCACATTGTTAACCCCAGGGCGGTAGGTGACAATGATGTAAAATCTGGTGAAAAACAGAGACCATCTGGCCTGCCTTGGATTCAGTCGTTTAGCCGATTTAAGGTAAGCCAGATTTTTGTAATCCGTAATTACCATAATAGGATGAACTGCTCCTTCCAAGCAAAGGTGCCATTTTTCAAAAGCTAACTTAATGGCCAGTGATTCCCTATTACCCATGATATAATTTATTTCAGCAGTCGAGAGTTTTGTAGAGAAAAAAGCACATGGGCGCCATTTACTAGGAGAAGGACCTTGCAACAAAACTGCTCCCACCACTACCTCGGATGTGTCAGCCTCTACAATGAATGGCTGAGACACGTCCGGTTGCACCATAATAGGTGCTGAAGCAAAACATTCCTTCACAGCAGAAAATGCTTGTAATGCTGCCTCAGACCAAACAGAGAAATCAACCCCCTTCCTAGTCATGTCTGTTAAAGGTTTAACCACAGTAAAATAGTTCAAGAGGAATTCACGGTAGTAGTGAATCCCAAAAAAAGCATAAGCACTTTTAGATTATCGGGTCGTCTCAGTCCTCACCTGAGGGTGAGAGCAGGTAACCCAGGAATTGCATTTCCTGAACAGCAAAAACAAATTTTTCCATCTTCGCATACAATTAATTCTCTCATAGGATCTGTAGCACCTGTCTCACATGATCCTGATGAGTGTCCATGTCTGGATAAAAAAAATTATATGTCATCCAGATATACAATAACAAATCTCCCCACCAGATGATGAAAGATGTTATTGATAAAGTGTTGAAAAACCGCTGGAGAATGGTTAACCTAAAAGGCATGACCAGATTCTCAAAATGACCCTCAGGAGTATTAAAGGCCGTCTTTCATTTGACACCCTCTTTGATCGTTACCAAATTATATGCCCCCCTCAGATCCAACACCTTGACACCGACAATTTGATTAAACAAATCCGGAATCAAAGGAAGGGGGTAAGGATCACGGACGGAAATACGGTTGAGCTCATGGAAGTCCAGACATGGTCTAAGGGTACCATCTTTTTTTTTTTTTACAAAGAAAAACCCAGCAGCCACTGGAGATTTGGATGGTCTAAAATGACCCTTCGCCAAGCTCTCGGTGATATACTCTTGTATAGCCTTTCTTTCGGGCTCCGAAAGACTATACAACCGAGATTTGGGCAGTTTAGCTCCAGGAATAAGATTGATGGGACAATCTCACTCCTGATGCGGGGGTAACTCCTGGTTACCACTCTCAGAAAACACATAAAAAAAATTGGAAATGAACGAAGGTTTGGTTTAAGTAGTGACCACAGAGAAATATGCATTGAGAGAGTTGTCCATGCACTCCAATCACTCCAATCGAGAATCTGTCTCCGTTGCCAGTCGATGGTAGGGTTATGTTTGCTTACCCATGGCAAACCCAAAACCATTGGAGCAGGAAGACCCTCCAACACATAACATGAGACAGATTACTGATGGAAATCACCCACTCTTAAATGGATGTAATTTGTGGTAAGAGGCAACCAATTGCAAAGACAGAAATGCTTTTCTCTAGTGCACTAGCAGTCAATACCATGAATATGAACAAACTGTCCATCAATCAGGTTAACCCCAGCCTCACTGTCGATAAATACCTCAATATTCACAGTTCTGGACTGTAAGTTTTCTTGATCCCCACCCACACCACCAATTGTAATTTGGGGATTAAGCATTTTTCTTTTGTTTACACCTTGACGCCGCATGTACAGACAAATATTTACGAAATGTCCCTTTTTTCCACAGCAAAAACAGACTCCCTTCATATGACCAGAGCTCTTACCAGCATTCACAGGAGCAGCTCCCCCCAACTGCATAGGCTCCTCACAAGGCGTAACCACAGGTGTCTCTTTACCATAAGTGTCAAAAGAAGCTTCCACCTTATTAGACAGTGCATCCTGAGGGAGAGGACCCTTAGATCTCCCCCTCAGGTGTCTATCCAGACGTACAGCAAGGGACATAGCTGCTTCCAATGACTCAGGATTTTTATGAAATGCCAACGCGTCCTGCAGCCTCTCAGATAAACCTTGACAGAACTGTCTACGGAGAGCAGGATCATTACACTCTGTATCCGTAGTCCATCTCCTAAATTCAGAGCAATAGATTTCTGTGGAGTGCTCTCCCTGCCGTAAACCACATAACTTGGTCTCAGCCTGAGAGATATGATCTGGGTCATCATAAATAGGACCCAAGGCTCTAAAAAATTAATCTACCGACTGGAGAAATAGTGATCCGGTCGGCAGAGAAAAAGCCCAAGACTGTGCATCATCCTTAAGCAAATAAATAATCATACCCACATGTTGACACTCATCCTCAGAAAAGTACAACTTACATGATTCCCTCAACCAAATGAAATTGTCACTACCTCAAGAAAATGTGTCCGGGAGGGCAACCTTAGGTTCAGGGCAGGCCTGGTATCCACCATCGGAACCAGCCGCCTGTGGTCTCTGAATCTGTAAGACTGTTGCACGGAGGTTAGCTATCTCCAATGACAGTCCCTGCAGATGTTTGACCAGTGCAGACATAAGATCCATAGCTACACTGAACAAAATGGCGGTTTATATGGCGGTAGATAATGTCACGATCAGTGTGGGGGGGGGGGGGGACTCCACACTGAACACAGGAGGGAAGGGGAACAGTAACTGGGCCTGAAAACTAGGAAAGAAACAGGTCACCTCCTAGACAACCCTAATCTGGGCCCTGACTACCTATCAATATGTTTAGGCCTTGAAGGTAGGAATATTCATATGCAGGATACCTAGGCCTTGATTTCCCTATAAGGCCCTGGAATAGTATAGGACCAGAGACAACCCATTCCTCCCCAGATGGACGAATGGAAGTCTCTGTCTCAGGCCCAGATACAACAACAGGGAATATAACAAATACAAACAAACGTGACACTTAACTTCTGTAGAGATGGAAGAACTGGAACGCCAGAGACAACCTCACACCAGCTCAGCCAAATCGAAATGAAGCTATCTACCACATAGTCAGAAGGGTGGGGTCAGACTATAAACGGTATAAGTGATGAGCACTGAGCAACAGCTGAGAAAAGGGAAGTGGTAATTAACCCTATCAACACTGAATAAAGAGAAATCAAGGAGGCTGTTAGATTCATCCACGCTCAGCCAGTCTCTCTGATCTCCTGACACCAGTCAACTGAGGGACCGTGACATGGTGCTTGTGAAGGTCCAGGTGCAGGGCAGGAGGTAATGTTGCTATCACCAGCGGGGAAAAAATTAGACTGAATGTCACAGATATTTAGGATGCGCACACGTTGTACAGGAGATGTAGCTCAAGTAATGTCACTGTCACAAGCGGCAAAAAATTTGACCTAATGTCACAGATATTAAGGATGTGCAAACATTATACAGGAGATGTAGCGCATGTAATGTCGCTGTCACCAGCTGGGAATTTTTTTTGACTGAATGTCACAGATATTTAGGATGCTCAAATGTTATACAGGAGATGTAGCGCAGGTAATGTTGTTGTCAATAGCAGAAAAAAAATTAGACTGAATGTCACAGATATTTTGGATACGCAAACGTTATATAGGAGATGTAGTGCAGGAAATATCGCTGTCAGCAGCAGCGAAAAACTTAGATATTTAGGATGCGCTAATGTAACACAAATGATGTAGCAAAGATTGTGTTACTGTCAGAAGCGGCCAAACAACTGCATGCAATTTAGCGCAGGTTGCGCTAATCATATATATTGCAGCCAGATAAAACAATAGTCCTTAACCCAAGGACTTTTGGGTCTTTACACCTATCAACACTAAACAATTCCTGTCCCTACATTATCTGTCCCTTTTGCTGCTGCTCTCCCTGACTAAGACCGAGCCGAACCTCGTGTCATCGGGTTACGGCATTACAGTGAGGGCCAGTACTTCCCCGCACGTTTATTGGCTGCGTAGCCGAATACTGTGATGTGATGCTCGAGTAAAAATAGTGTTTGGCCAAGCATGCTCGCCCAACACTAATGTCAACCACTCTGGGAGCTATGAATGATTATTATTAGTAGTGTTGAGCGAATCAAAGTTCACAATTCATCCATTTGCACACAAAGAGTACACCACGGTCTGTTCTGGACATCTGGATTGAAGATCCTGATGTCATCACACACCGCGCAATATTTTGTGTTGGACCTTTAATCATGATGACCGCTGCAGACTCTTCGCAAGCAAATTGATAAGGTGAGTATTTTTTAAATAAAGCTTTTTTTTACAGATTAACCCCTGTCAGCCCTCTATGGTCATCTCAGATGCCGCGATCAGCGATGAACGCAGCATCTGAGGGGTTAAATGATGGGGGGCAGCACCATTGAAGTTCCCCATCATTGCACCCACTAGTCACAAAGAAATGAGCTTCGTAAAAAAGTAATTTGTCATGAAGCAAATTTCTTTGTGAAATTTGGCGAAGCAGCCAAATCTAATTTTTTAGAACTTTGCTCATCATTAATTATTTGCACAGCAAACAATCACTTAACACACCAAATTTTTCTTACTGTATAAAGAGTAACTTCCAGTCATTCCATTCTCTATTTCCCCAAATAACTATGGGTTCATTTATGTGGCCTGATACTGAAAGCAATTATTGGGAACAAAATATTTGCTCCCAATCATTACCGGTTCAGTCATCTGCATTTACATCCAGGTATCATTCCCTCTATATGGCAAACAGATTCCCTTATACAGATTCATTGTCTGCCTTTGTCACAAAATGATATGCCACATGAAAGATGCATAAGATTAAAGGGTTTCTGTCACCAGAATGAACCCTATTAAACTAGCTCACATTAGCAATGTGCTAATCTCAGCTGAACCTAATTAGCCTATTCCTAATTTTATCTATGCCCCCGTTTCTCCAGAAATATAACTCCTAGAGGTTCCATTCTCTCACCTCTGGCCACGCCCTGCTACACTAAATTGACAGGGCCAGACAGCGTTCATCTCCAACTGCCGGCCCTGTGCGCTGGGGAAACCTTGCGCCATTCAGTGCAGGCGCAGTGAGGAAGCCGGAAGCTGACAAGCTCCCTTCACTCACTGCACCTGCACCGAATACTGAATGGGACGGCGCAGGCGCAAGATTTACACTGCTGACAGGGCCAGCAGTAGGACAGTAGAACAATGTTGCCTGGCCCTGTCAATCTACAGTCCCTGACAAAAGTCTTGTTGCTTTGTAAAGCCCATTGAGTCAATTTTTGCCAAGACATAAGTGTTGTTGCCTTGTCATATGAGCTTCACCTATGACTAATAATGGATCAATTAGGTCTCAGGTGTGTATAAAAAGAACCCCAGTACACTAGACCTTCACATCAACTGCAACTAGACCTCTGCAAATATGCCTAAGATTCACCCGGAGACTAAAGTGTTGATTATCAGGAGGCTGAAGATCAGATCCACTGCTGATGTGGCAGACACCTTCAATGTGTCTCAGCATCAAGTTCAGAGGATTAAAAAAAAAGATTTGAAGAGACTGGAGACGTTTTGGACAAGGCCAGGTCAGACCGACCCCGCAAGACAACTGCTCGAGAGGACCGTTTGTTGGCTCGAAAATCCAAGGCCAGACCATTTTCCACTGCAGCAGAGCTCCACGAGACCTGGTCACCTGAAGTCCCTGTGTCAACCAGAACAGTTTTTTAGTCGGATTCTGTCTCGAAATGGCCTCCATGGTCGAATCCGTTGGATGCTGGAAAAGTGGCAGAAGGTGGATTTTTTAGATGAATCTTCGGTTGAATTGCACCACAGTCGCCGCAAATATTGCAGGAGATATACAGGAACCCGCATGGAGCCGAAATTTACCCAGAAAACAGTAAAGTTTGGTGGAGGCAAAATCATGGTGATCATGTCAGGGAGATCATGTCAAACAAATCTTATAGATTTTTTTGACTGGGTGACTAAAATAATAGACGGTGGAGGTGCAGTAGACATCGCATATCTAGATTTTAGTAAGGCTTTTGACACTGTCCCACATAGAAGACTTATCAATAAACTGCAGTCATTGAGCATGGACTCCCATATTGTTGAGTGGATTAGGCAGTGGCTGAGTGACAGGCAACAGAGGGTTGTAGTCAATGGAGAACATTCAAAACAAGGTCATGTTACCAGTGGGGTTCCACAGGGATCTGTACTGGGACCAATTTTGTTTAATATCTTCATAAGTGATATTGCAAAAGGCCTCGATGGTAAGGTTTGTCTTTTTGCTGATGACACAAAGATATGTAACAGGGTTGATGTTCCTGGAGGGAAACGCCAAATGGAAAAGGACTTAGGAAAACTAGAAGAATGGTCAGAACTCTGGCAACTGAAATTTAATGTGGATAAGTGCAAGATAATGCACCTGGGGCGTAAAAACCCAAGGGCAGAATATAGAATATTCGACACAGTCCTGACCTCAGTATCTGAGGAAAGGGATTTAGGAGTAATTATTTCAGAAGACTTAAAGGTGGGAAGACAATGTAATAAAGCAGCACGAAATGCAAGCAGAATGCTTGGATGTATAGGGAGAGGTATAAGCAGTAGAAAGAGTGAAGTGCTTATGCCGCTGTACAGAACACTGGTGAGACCTCACTTGGAGTATTGTGCGCAGTACTGGAGGCCATATCTCCAGAAGGATATAGATACTCTAGAGAGAGTTCAGAGAAGAGCTACTAAACTGGTCCATGGATTGCAGGATAAAACTTACCAGGAAAGGTTAAAAGACCTTAATATGTATAGCTTGGAAGAAAGAAGAGACCGAGGGGATATGATAGAAACTTTTAAATACATAAAGGGAATCAACTCGGTAAAGGAGGAGAGCATATTTAAAAGAAGAAAAACTACCACAAGAGGACACAGTTTTAAATTAGAGGGGCAAAGGTTTAAAAGTAATATAAGGAAGTATTACTTTACTGAGAGGGTAGTGGATGCATGGAATAGCCTTCCTGCAGAAGTGGTAGCTGCAAATACAGTGAAGGAGTTTAAGCATGCATGGGATAGGCATAAGGCCATCCTTCATATAAGATAGGGCCGGGGCTATTCATAGGATTCAGATATATTGGGCAGACTAGATGGGCCAAATGGTTCTTATCTGCCGACACATTCTATGTTTCTATGTTTCTATGTTTCTATGGTCTGGGGTTACATCCAGTATGGGGGTGTGCGAGGGATCTGCAGGGTGGAAGGCAACATCAATAGTCTAAAATACCAAGAAATCTTAGCTACCTCTTATATTCCCAACCATAAAAAAGGCCAAATTCTGCAGCAAATTCTGCATCACATACTTTCATCTCCACATCAAAGTTCCTTAAGGCGAAGAAGATCAAGATGCTTCAGGATTGGCCAGCCCAGTCACCAGACATGAACATCATTGAGCATATGTGGTGTAGGATGAAAGAGGAAGCATGGAAGACGAAACCAAAGAATATTGAAGAACTCTGGGAGGCATGCAAGACTGTTTTCTTTGCTATTCCTGATGACTCCATCAATAAATTGTATGAATCCTTGCCAAACCGCATGGATGCTGTCCTTCAAGCTCATGGAAGTCATACAAGATATAAAATTTGGATCTCACAGCACCACTACTTAATTTGCTGACATATTTTTGGATTTGCAGTAAAGTTGTTTCATTTCTGTATAGGCGACAAAACTTTTGTCTTGCCAAAATTTGACCTTTCTGTCTTGATTAAATGATAAATCTGTTTTCAGTTAAACTTCATAAAATTTTCAGTGCATTAAACATCATTTAGGAGGGCTTTAGCTTTTCATATGAGCTATTTCTAACACCAATTGATTAATTAAAAGTTGGGTTAATAGCAGGAGTTTCTACAAAATAGAGAAGCGACAAGACTTTTATCAGGGACTGTAGTGTAGCAAGGCGTGGCCATAGGTGGGAGAACAGAGCCTCTAGGAGCAGGGGCGATGCCTCTCTGCTCCTAGAGGCTACTTAGCATATTATAAAAGTTATATTTGTGGAGTAATGGGGGCATAGATAAAAGTAGGCATAGGCTAGTTAGGTTCATCTGACATTAGCATATCACTAATGTCAGCTAGTGTAATAAGGTTAATTCTAGTGATAGAAACCCTTTAAGTTGATTGTTGGTGATAGCACCTTTACATGGGGCAAGTATAGAGAATGGTTGTTCGTATGAACATTTGTCCCCAATAATTGTCCCATTCCTCTGCTCATAGAAAATTGACCTACATTTACTCATATTGCAGCTAATTTTCTTATTTAATTGTTACTCTAAATCATTATGGAAAATAAAAAGTGAAATTATTTTTCCCCTTTAAATATAGTTATTAGTAATATATTTTACAGTAAGCAACGTTTTTAGTCTATATTCACACTTGCATAATGGATCACATTCACTTATAACTGAGTTGCTTGCGATTTTTCCATGGATTATAAATGCATATGGGAATATATCATATAAAGAGGGATTGGAGCATAACAGTATGTGGTTAGCACTGGTGCCTTGCAGCACTGGGGTCCTAGGTTTTAATCTGACCAGGGCCAACATCTACATGGAGTTTGTATGTTATCCCTGTGTTTGCATGGGTTTCCTCCAGGTTTTCCGGTTTCCTCCCACATTCCAAAAGACATACTGATAGGGACCTTAGATTGTCAGCCCCAGAGGTCAAGATTCAGCCGTGTACTTACATCTAAAAGGAACAGGTCACACCTTTGAAGAAAGTCAAGTACGTGTTTTGGATAAGGAGGCCGATTGGTACAAACGAGGCGTGAAGGAGGCCATCTACATAAAAATGGAGAAGCCAAGCTTGAATAGAGGTGGGGGGGGTTAGACATCTATTGTCTGCCACGTATAATGCTGTCTTGACACCTTTTTCTGGGAAGTCTTTATCACCTACTGACTCCAATTCGGATAATGGAATCAACACCTTTGACCCAATGCTGGGTCTAATTACCAGATGTGGATTCAGTTACATATTTATCCCCAGAATTTTATCACTCAGAATTGAGAAAGCTCGTTGGAAGAACGAGTGAAACATTTTCAAGAAATCTACAGAACGTCCAGTTGCCTTGATTTATTCTTTACAGATATATACCATGACCTGGATAAATGAGAACCTTCACAGACATAGGCCTGTTAGGTAGAATATTAGAGTGGAGAGCACGGAGCATAGGCCTGTTAGGTAGAATATTAGAGTGGAGAGCAAGTTTGGATCGACAGGATGAGCCGCTTGCTAATATTTCTGTATGGACGTCTGTGGTCAAAATATTTCTGTATGTACTGTGGTCCGTTGTATGGGGGCTCTGTGGCCTGCGGGCACTTGTAGAATGTGGGCTGTAGCTCTGATTTTGGCACCATAATTGTGAGCGCAGCCCTGATGCTTAAGAAGGTGCTTGATGGGCGTGTGTGCCGAGGTTGGGGGCGGGGCTGGGGGGAGAGAGGTGGGCTTGTAAATTCTTTCCTTATGGCATAGTGTGGAGAGCATGGGACAGTGGGCGGCTCCGGGGGCAGGGTAAGGCGGCATAGTGGGCAGAGGGAGGAGGAGGGCAATGCTGCTTCATTTGTATCGCATGCACTGGGATGCGTGAGGCTGGGGCGCCAGGAGTTACAAAGTTGGCAGGCGCAGTGTCAGCTAGAGACAGCGCTTGCGCGGACCGACTGGGAGCGGAGGCTGGGGAGCCCATGTATTAGATAGACCAGAGTATGGCTGTGGATCCATATTAGGGGGAGAGGATCTGGGGGGTGAAGTAGAAGAAATGAGGGCTGATTTAGACTATGAAACGATATGGGGTGTGGCTTCATCATAGGCAAGGGGGGTTAATATCTCATCTGAAAAGGAAAATAATATTGATTAATTCCTGTCGTCTAGAAAAGATGGATGATCATGGATAATCATGTATATCATTAAAGGCAATACCGTCATATTGTGTCAACATGTCATCAAATCGTGAAGAAAGGTGGATAGTCATGCATATCATTAATTCTGTAATCAACAGTGTGTCAACATATCATCAAATAAATCACATGTGTATATTAGATAAAGCTTCTTGGTTTGTACTCACGATTAGGGCCCTTCGGTTCTAGGGTCTGTAGTTGGTGAATCCAGAACGCTTCTCTATTTTTAAGAATTTTACTGATGTCACCGCCCCTCCTAGGGACTCTAACTTGTTCAATTACCTGAAAATGTAATTGGGCAATATTGTGTCTTTTGGCTATGAAGTGCGCTGGGATGGGTAGCAGAATATTTGGGCAGCAGATCGTGGACTTGTGTTTGCAGATTCTGTCCCTGACGTTTTGTGTGGTTTCACCTATGTATGCCAGGCAGCAGTGACATTTTATTATGTAGATTATATTGGAGGAGTCATATGTGTAGAAGTCATGTATGGCAAAACTTTTGCCTGTATGGGGGTGGTAGATTTTGTCTCCTTTATCATATGGGAACATTGTGTACAGTGAAGGCAGGAAAATGTGCTCTTGCGTTGTGTCTTCAAGAATGTCTGCCTTGGTACTTTTGTGGTGGGCCCCTCATCTGCTCATACCAATATATCCCTAAGGTTTTTAGAAAGTCTATTGCAGGGTAGTAATGGAGAGGCAAATACTTATATACCAGGGTAGGCCTTGCGCAGGAGGTGCAAATGTCTGTGTAGGATATTCTGTACCTTGGTCGCAAAGGGGTGATCCTATTCCCCTGATGTCGCCTTGTGTCATTTTTGTCAGTTAGTCCTCCCTTTATTATTTTCTCAGGGTATCCCTTGACTCGAAAGCGATCGGCCATCTCAAGGAGCCTGTTATCTTTGGTTGTTGCGTTATCAACAATCCTGGATATTCTTTTAAATTGTGAGCGTGGAAGGGATTTCTTCATGCTGTTGGGATTGAAACTGGAGTAATGCAGTAAGCTATTGCGGTCTGTGGGTTTAGTAAAGAGGTCAGTGTGCAGGGTACCATCTGGGTCCTTATACACTACTGTGTCTAGAAAATGTACTGAGCTCTGGCTCTGGTGTAGGGTGAATTGCAGTTTGTGCCATATAGCGTTGATTGTGGATGAGAAAGTGTGTAGGGATTAAACACTTCCTTCCCATATACAGAAGACATCATCTGTGTAACGTTTCCATAGTTTAGCATGTTTTTGGAAATTTGTGTCTGTATATATGTGTTCTTCCTCAAACATGGCCATATAGCCATTAGCATACGTGGCGCCATGTGCGCGCCCATGGCGGTCCCGCATTTCTGAACATAGAAAGTGTCCTGAAACATGAAATAGTTCTCCGTTAGTACCAAACGTAGTAGGTGAATGCAGAGGCAAACCACTTTAGTGTTAGTATTGGTGGCTTCCAGGAGTCGCGTAGTGGCTGTAAGTCCTTTAGTATGTGTGATGGATGTGTATAGGCTGACTACATCGATTGTGACTAGAATCGAGTCTGGGTGGACCTGTTTGATATCTCTTATGATTTGAAGGAATGTAGATGTGTCAAGTAGAAAAGATTTAGTACTTTTGATCTTAGGGGTAAGGATTTTTTCAAAAAGTATTCATAGAGATGATAGAATAGAGTCAGATGCGGAGACTATTGGGCGGCCTGGTGGTTGGTTGAGTCATTTGTGGACCTAAGGAAGAGTGTATAGAATTTTCTAGTTTATTGTAAGTGTTCACACAGAATTCACCCTCCTGGTGGGAGGTGACTAAATGTGGTGCATTTTTTATTGGTTACTGAGAAACAATAGCAAGCATTCAATGGGTTAATCTTACACTTCCTTTCCATCAGGCTGACTTAAGAAATCAGCTAACAGCGCTGCTTCGCAGCCCCCTCTCGCTGACATGTACTTAGGGCTTTGGAATGCGCTCCTTTCCCCCTCCCATCTTCAAGATAGTGGGAAAGCTGTGTGAGTGCCTGGTGGTACATCCAAGAAGCAGGATATTTCTATTAAGCAGTGTCTGAGCAGTGTGACACAAGTGTATAGAACAAGAAAGTATCCATACTGTTTCAATAATCCATAACAGTGCCACTACCCAGAAGGGTAACAGAGCATGTACGGACACTGGTCCAGTAGAGAAAGCAGAGCCTCTGTGCTTGCACTTCTACCTGGAGCAACGGAACAGGCTCAAGCTTGTCAGGCCTGGTCAAGATGTTTTGCCCCGTCAATCAAGTGACACAGCCTTCTCAGATTAAGGGACACCCTCACACAGGTGTAGAACTCTGCTTGAAGACACAAATCGATTTTTATCAGACTGTATCTTTTTTAAATATTTTCTTAAAGGGAATCTGTCATATTGAACATGATGTTTCAACTGCAGGTGGCATGTTATAGAGGAGGAGAAGCTGAGCAGATTGATTTATAGTTTTGTTGGAAAAGATTCAGTAAAACTTGTAATTTACACATTTAAATTCCTGCTCATTCTGGGCTTTGAAGTCAAGTAGGTGGTCCTATCAGTGATTGACAGCCTTTCCTCTATGACGCTGTAATAGCTGCCAATCGCTGGTAGGATAGCCTCCTTAACTCCAAAGCCCCGAATGAGCAGCAATGTAAATGAATGAAATGCAAGTTACACTGAATTTTTTCCTACTATTCTATATACAGGTAAAACTCAAAAAATTAGAATATTGTGCAAAAGTCCATTTATTTCAGTAATACAAATTAAAAGGAATTGAATTAATGCAGCTTAAAATTTGAATTTTGTGAAAAGGTTCAATATTCTAGGCTCAAAGTGTCCCACTCTAGTCAGCTAACTAATCCATACCCCCTAAGCAAAGGGTACCTCAAAATTGTGACTTTGGGGTTTCATAAGCTGTAAGCCATAATTATCCAAATTATAAAAAAAAAGGCTTGAAATATCTCGCTTTGCATGTAATAAGTCTATCTCATATATTAGTTTCACCTTTTGTTGCATTACTGAAATAAATGAACTTTGCACGATATTTAATTTTTTTGAGTTTGACCTCTGTTATTCTGCTCTTTAATATGCTGCCTGTAGCTTACATTACATTTTTATGAGGACAGGTTCCCTGTAAAGGGATTCTCCGGCCATTGTACCTAAGTAATAGGATGTGGCTGCTTCTTTTCCTGCTCATCTTCATTCACAACTATAAAGCTGAATAGGAAAATATGGTTGGGACCAGAGCGGAAGAGCTTACAGCAGCAGGTGAAGCGGAGATGCCAGCATTACGGAGTAAGGGACGATAAGTACTAAAAGAGTACTTAAAGAGTAAGTGTAAAAGAGCTTCCATCTGCAGGTGAGTACTAACTAAAACTTAGGTGAATTCTCTAGAAAACCCCTTTAAAAATTGTTTGAAGATTACAAAGTGAAGAAAAAATAAATCTATAGATAAGGAATTTGCAATTGACTAAAAGCAGGCATTCTTCTGCAGATTTGCTAGATTAAATTGATAACAGACATTATTTTGCCATGTTCTACTTAGTATCAACGTTTTCATCATTACCTACAGGATGTAATGAAAAATATTCACCCTGATTGGTACAAGTTACAGTAACAGATTGTTTGTTTAGCAGCTTGGATGGAAGCCGCCACATCTGTTCTTCTAGACAGATAATGTAGCAATTTATTATCAACGAAGCATTTATTATCACTATGGATGACTTAATCACTTTTTTTTTTTAAACTGAAATTTATGTGGCTACTGTATAACATTTCTTCTTTCTCCTTAATTCCAGGTATTCCACTCATTCAACTCGTATTTTGTGGTTATATTGCTGATCATAGCAATCAAACAAAACTTTTGACTTAACCACATCATTAATGGACCATACTTAATTAACATTAAATAAAAACATGCAATTTTATTTCATGTTAGTGCGTACCATTTTGGTCATTATTTGTAACTTTTTATATGAATATCAGACACTTATACAATATGACCATTAGTATGTGGCACCCCTCCCAATTTTTTTGTTAAAATGTTGGAAGGGGAAAGCAGCTAGTAAAGAACTGATAGAAGGAGGCACTTTTCTCTGATAAGTTATATTACAAAGTTTCTTTTAGTCACTATTTAATTTAGTTTTTCAAAGTTATGTGAATAGTGACTGTTTAAATTGCTGTACTGCTAGATTTACTACACTATGCTTTGCTAGAAGGTGGAATTTAACAACAAGCTCTGTCAAAACTACAATCTTTCCAACATGCATGGTGCCATTCAGCAGATCCATTCATGTTGCACAGACTAGCATATGTGGAATGTTGTTTGTGGGGGAACATACAATGAAAAGTGTGGAAGACTTTCCTATATTTCTTTGGTCAATACTTTTGGGAAGAACTTTAATTTACAAGTGGATTTATCCACCTACTCATTATACTAAGAAAGCATTGCAGGCTACATCTCGGGTGCTTAAAGGGGTTGTCTCATCTCATCATTACTAAGGTGAGATGAGATACATTCCCGACCACCAGCTGACCAGGAAACAGCTGAGTGCTTCGGCGCTCACTGTTTTAGTAGCTCCCATAGCAGGGCATGAGAGCTACGGAAACAGCATAGCACATAAAGCTATGGTATGCTGTTTCTGAGTTAAGGAAACACCATAGCTTGCTGTGCTATGATGTTTCCGTAGCTCTCATGCACCATGATAGGAGCTACTGAAACATCGAGTGCCAGAACGCTCTGCTGCTTCCCAGCCAGCTGGTAGTCGGGACTGTGTCTCATCTTGTCCTAGTAATGATTAGATGATATACCCCCTTTAAGATTAATTTGTGCAGCTTGGGTTTATTACAGGTGTTTCTCGTAGTCCTTCGTCATCAGTATTAAGCTGTTGCCACACGTCGTGGAGGTGCTGCATTTTGGTGTGGCTAAATAACGCACCTAAAAAACTCATGCAGTTTTTCCAACAACATACCTGCATTAATGGTGCGTTTTCTTCAAGCAAAGGGAAAACATACAGCAACACTGAATAATATTACCGTAATTACAAAATAGAGTTTCATTAAGGTCATTTAAGTCTGTTGTGTAAAATTCACTATAAACAAAGATGTTGTTGCAAAAAGTGCATGCATTTTTTTTTGTAGGTGCATTTTGTTGCCATATTAAAAACACTGCATACTCGTGATGTGTGGCAGCACCTTTTGTAGTATTAGAGCACTTAGCATATATATATTTTTTTTTTTACCAGTGTACGTTTGATGTATGCAGTCTCTGGCCTACTATTGGGTGAGTAGACAAAGGAGGGATCCGTGCAAATTAGAACTTTATCCACTGTACCCATAACCACCAGTCAAACCATGCAGTGACTCCAAAATGTTTTAAAAGATCACAGTATTGCAGGCTCCAAACCTTTTATTACAGCAGGTACATTTACCACAAAAAAGACTGTGACATTTTGGCAGAAAAAAACTCCTTTATCAATTATATTATTGGGTGATTTATTGTTTATCCCTGTGTGGGTAATTATTGCAATGCCAATCAACCATTTGATTTAATATATTCGTCACATACTAATAATTTAAAAATGTAACTTTACCTTTAAATACCAGAAAATGAAAAGATTGATAATTAAAAAACAGATACCAATAATTATTCTCCAGCTGCAAAACTAATAGACTCTGGAAGGAGAGCATTGTATTTACAATAATTTCTGCATTATAAATTGAAAATCTAGATAATTATAATTTCGCTAATGTATTAGTGGCCTGTACATTGCTTTGAAGAGATGTATAATGCCAATAAGAGAAACTCTCTAATTTGGTTAATGACTTACTGTTGTGTTACTGAGCTATACAACTATAAAAATGGTTTGCAATAAAATGCAATGTAAAACAAAAATCATTAGCATTTTTACACTAAGGATTTAGACAGAACAAAAAGTCCTAGAGCAATTATAAAAGTAAACATGAAAGGCAAAGAAGACTTAAACCTTATTCACATTTTTGTGTAAATAAGATAGCAAACCATACATACAATATACATGCACCTATTTCTGCTTTTGCATTGTATTTGGGTGACACATAACTTGAATGACAGCCAAACATTATCAACACCATAACAGCAGCCCTTAAACTGAGGTCATGGAGCTTAACCACCACAAGAGCCTCACAATTTTAAGTTTCTCTAATGCAATTGTAAGCTCTGTGGCCTAAATCGGCTATGTCACTATAGGTCCTTGATGGGTTATCCTCTTTCACATAGTCTAATTGAAGCAGGTACTCCAGTGACTTTATGGATGACATTGTGTGGCGTCCATGAGTCCTAGTGGCCACTAAACCACCACCATTTATGAGCTCAGGCAACTTTATAGTGATTCACAATGCTTCCCTGATTCATGAGCACACACAAATTAAAGGTATTCCTTAATAAAGAATTACCACAGTCCATTGCATGGTTATGGTTATGGTTAAATTGGGAACTGTTCCTGTAAACAGAGATAAACAGGCGTTGCCATTCAACATAGCATGGGAAATGCCAAATCCTGGACTGCCTCGAGGTAGACTGGCTACTTAATATACTGGAAGAAATTCCATTGAACTGTTGGGGTCCAGGACCATCTCAGAAGGCACTCTCACAAGACTGCAGGGGTCAATAATCAAGCATATAGCCATATACCCCTATGCAGCTCTGGAGACATCTCTGTTTTTGGGCTACATTGTACATTGTGATTTTGCTACATAATGTAGCAACACATAAAAAAAAAAAAAAAAAACATAATATAGAATGACCCAGTAAGGTAAACTATGAAGGTCAACATCTGGAACCATAGCCAGCAAACTCAAAACTGCTACAATTTTTCCTACACCAGTCTAGTTAGAAGAATCTCAGGCAACTCCTAGGTGTTAACCAGAGCTTTCTACAAGACCAGATGGATTTGATAAGGCAACATAAAACAGATGCAAGCTCACAGGTAGTGGACCATACCAGATGACCAAAAGGGAAACAGAAGAAAATTCAGATAGGGTTGAGCGAACCCGAACTGTAAAGTTCGGATTCGTACCGAACTTTAGGATTTTTGGACCCTGGACCCAAACCAGAACATTTCAGTAAAAGTTCGGGTTTGGCGTTTGCCGATTTCTTAGCGATTTTTGAAAGGCTGTATATAAGCTTTAGTCACGTAGCTCTGCACATCACTCTGCTGCGCTTAGTGTAGGGAGAGGATGCTGCTGTGAGAGAGAGAATAGGATAGAATCTATGATCAGAACTCCAATTGAACTCAGCGATCTTCATAGATTTAGTTGTGTGGGTGCAGTGCACAATCTTTTTACCCTGCCCTGAGCCCAATGACAGAGAAAAATAACTTTTATTTGTCTTTTAGTTAGGTGGGCGGCGGCGGCCGTTTTATGCAAGCTCAGTGTGCCAGCTTGAAATACTGCAATAATAATCTGGTTTAAAAAAAAAACAAAACTTTTTTTGTCAATATCCAACATCTGGTGCCTTTGCAGGATTAGTCAGTGTGCAATTTAACCCCTTAGTGACCAAGCCCGTTTGGGCCTTTATGACCAAGCGTTTTTCTTACTTTTTTCATGGTCTCGTTCCAAGAGCTATAACTTTTTTATTTTTTCATCTATATAGTAGAGTTGAGCGAACACCTGGATGTTCGGGTTCGAGAAGTTCGGCCGAACATCCCGGAAATGTTCGGGTTCGGGATCCGAACCCGATCCGAACTTCGTCCCGAACCCGAACCCCATTGAAGTCAATGGGGACCCGAACTTTTCGGCACTAAAACGGCTGTAAAACAGCCCAGGAAAGGGCTAGAGGGCTGCAAAAGGCAGCAACATGTAGGTAAATCCCCTGCAAACAAATGTGGATAGGGAAATTAATTAAAATAAAAATTAAATAAATAAAAATTAACCAAAATCAATTGGAGAGAGGTTCCATAGCAGAGAATCTGGCTTCCCGTCACCCACCACTGGAACAGTCCATTCTCAGATATTTAGGCCCCGGCACCCAGGCAGAGGAGAGAGGTCCCGTAACAGAGAATCTGTCTTCATGTCAGCAGAGAATTAGTCTGCATGTCATAGCAGAGAATGAGGCTTCACGTCAGCCACCACTGCAACAGTCCATTGGCATATATTTAGGCCTAGCACACAGGCAGAGGAGAGAGGTCCCGTAACAGAGAATCTGGCTTCATGTCAGCAGAGAATCAGTCTGCATGTCATAGCAGAGAATGAGGCTTCACGTCAGCCACCACTGCAACAGTCCATTGGCATATATTTAGGCCCAGCACACACACAGGCAGAGGAGAGAGGTCCCGTAACAGAGAATCTGTCTTCATGTCAGCAGAGAATTAGTCTGCATGTCATAGCAGAGAATGAGGCTTCACGTCACCCACCACTGCAACAGTCCATTGGCATATATTTAGGCCTAGCACACAGGCAGAGCAGAGAGGTCCCGTAACAGACAATCTGGCTTCATGACAGCAGAGAATCAGTCTGCATGTCATAGCAGAGAATGAGGCTTCACGTCACCCACCACTGCAACAGTCCATTGGCATATATTTAGGCCTAGCACACAGGCAGAGGAGAGAGGTCCCGTAACAGAGAATCTGTCTTCATGTCAGCAGAGAATCAGTCTGCATGTCATAGCAGAGAATGAGGCTTCACGTCAGCCACCACTGCAACAGTCCATTGGCATATATTTAGGCCCAGCACCCAGGCAGAGGAGGGAGGTCCCGTAACAGAGAATCTGTCTTCATGTCAGCAGAGAATTAGTCTGCATGTCATAGCAGAGAATGAGGCTTCACGTCAGCCACCACTGCAACAGTCCATTGGCATATATTTAGGCCCAGCACACACACAGGCAGAGGAGAGAGGTCCCGTAACAGAGAATCTGGCTTCATGTCAGCAGAGAATCAGTCTGCATGTCATAGCAGAGAATGAGGCTTCACGTCAGCCACCACTGCAACAGTCCATTGGCATATATTTAGGCCCAGCACACACACAGGCAGAGGAGAGAGGTCCCGTAACAGAGAATCTGGCTTCATGTCAGCAGAGAATCAGTCTGCATGTCATAGCAGAGAATGAGGCTTCACGTCAGCCACCACTGCAACAGTCCATTGGCATATATTTAGGCCCAGCACCCAGGCAGAGGAGGGAGGTCCCGTAACAGAGAATCTGTCTTCATGTCAGCAGAGAATTAGTCTGCATGTCATAGCAGAGAATGAGGCTTCACGTCAGCCACCACTGCAACAGTCCATTGGCATATATTTAGGCCCAGCACACACACAGGCAGAGGAGAGAGGTCCCGTAACAGAGAATCTGTCTTCATGTCAGCAGAGAATCAGTCTGCATGTCATAGCAGAGAATGAGGCTTCACGTCAGCCACCACTGCAACAGTCCATTGGCATATATTTAGGCCCAGCACACACACAGGCAGAGGAGAGAGGTCCCGTAACAGAGAATCTGGCTTCATGTCAGCAGAGAATCAGTCTGCATGTCATAGCAGAGAATGAGGCTTCACGTCAGCCACCACTGCAACAGTCCATTGGCATATATTTAGGCCCAGCACACACACAGGCAGAGGAGAGAGGTCCCGTAACAGAGAATCTGGCTTCATGTCAGCAGAGAATCAGTCTGCATGTCATAGCAGAGAATGAGGCTTCACGTCAGCCACCACTGCAACAGTCCATTGGCATATATTTAGGCCCAGCACACACACAGGCAGAGGAGAGAGGTCCCGTAACAGAGAATCTGTCTTCATGTCAGCAGAGAATTAGTCTGCATGTCATAGCAGAGAATGAGGCTTCACGTCACCCACCACTGCAACAGTCCATTGGCATATATTTAGGCCTAGCACACAGGCAGAGCAGAGAGGTCCCGTAACAGACAATCTGGCTTCATGACAGCAGAGAATCAGTCTGCATGTCATAGCAGAGAATGAGGCTTCACGTCACCCACCACTGCAACAGTCCATTGGCATATATTTAGGCCTAGCACACAGGCAGAGCAGAGAGGTCCCGTAACAGACAATCTGGCTTCATGTCAGCAGAGAATCAGTCTGCATGTCATAGCAGAGAATGAGGCTTCACGTCACCCACCACTGCAACAGTCCATTGGCATATATTTAGGCCTAGCACACAGGCAGAGCAGAGAGGTCCCGTAACAGACAATCTGGCTTCATGACAGCAGAGAATCAGTCTGCATGTCATAGCAGAGAATGAGGCTTCACGTCACCCACCACTGCAACAGTCCATTGGCATATATTTAGGCCTAGCACACAGGCAGAGCAGAGAGGTCCCGTAACAGACAATCTGGCTTCATGTCAGCAGAGAATCAGTCTGCATGTCATAGCAGAGAATGAGGCTTCACGTCACCCACCACTGCAACAGTCCATTGGCATATATTTAGGCCTAGCACACAGGCAGAGCAGAGAGGTCCCGTAACAGACGATCTGGCTTCATGTCAGCAGAGAATCAGTCTGCATGTCATAGCAGAGAATCAGGCTTCACGTCAGCCACCACTGCAACAGTCCATTGTCATAAATTTAGGCCCAGCACCCAGGCAGAGGAGAGAGGTCCCGTAACAGACAATCTGGCTTCATGTCAGCAGAGAATTAGTCTGCATGTCATAGCAGAGAATCAGGCTTCATGTCAGCCACCACTGCAACAGTCCATTGGCATATATTTAGGCCTAGCACACAGGCAGAGGAGAGGTTCATTCAACTTTGGGTAGCATCGCAATATAATGGTAAAATGAAAATAAAAATAGGATTGAATGAGGAAGTGCCCTGGAGTCCAATAATATATGGTTATGGGGAGGTAGTTAATGTCTAATCTGGACAAGGGACGGACAGGTCCTGTGGGATCCATGCCTGGTTCATTTTTATGAACGTCAGCTTGTCCACATTGGCTGTAGACAGGCGGCTGCGTTTGTCTGTAATGACGCCCCCTGCCGTGCTGAATACACGTTCAGACAAAACGCTGGCTGCCGGGCAGGCCAGCACCTCCAAGGCATAAAAGGCTAGCTCTGGCCACGTGGACAATTTAGAGACCCAGAAGTTGAATGGGGCCGAACCATCAGTCAGTACGTGGAGGGGTGTGCACACGTACTGTTCCACCATGTTAGTGAAATGTTGCCTCCTGCTAACACGTTGCGTATCAGGTGGTGGTGCAGTTAGCTGTGGCGTGTTGACAAAAGTTTTCCACATCTCTGCCATGCTAACCCTGCCCTCAGAGGAGCTGGCCGTGACACAGCTGCCTTGGCGACCTCTTGCTCCTCCTCTGCCTTGGCCTTGGGCTTCCACTTGTTCCCCTGTGACATTTGGGAATGCTCTCAGTAGCGCGTCTACCAACGTGCGCTTGTACTCGCGCATCTTCCTATCACGCTCCAGTGCAGGAAGTAAGGTGGGCACATTGTCTTTGTAGCGTGGATCCAGCAGGGTGGCAACCCAGTAGTCCGCACAGGTTAAAATGTGGGCAACTCTGCTGTCGTTGCGCAGGCACTGCAGCATGTAGTCGCTCATGTGTGCCAGGCTGCCCAGGGGTAAGGACAAGCTGTCCTCTGTGGGAGGCGTATCGTCATCGTCCTGCCTTTCCCCCCAGCCACGCACCAGTGATGGACCCGAGCTGCGTTGGGTGCCACCCCGCTGTGACCATGCTTCATCCTCATCCTCCTCCACCTCCTCCTCATCCTCGTCCTCCTCGTCCTCCAGTAGTGGGCCCTGGCTGGCCACATTTGTACCTGGCCTCTGCTGTTGCAAAAAACCTCCCTCTGAGTCACTTCGAAGAGACTGGCCTGAAAGTGCTAAAAATGACCCCTCTTCCTCATCCTCCTCCTCCTCCTCCTGGGCCACCTCCTGTTCCATCATCGCCCTAAGTGTTTTCTCAAGGAGACATAGAAGTGGTATTGTAACGCTGATAACGGTGTCATCGCCACTGGCCATGTTGGTGGAGTACTCGAAACAGCGCAACAGGGCACACAGGTCTCGCATGGAGGCCCAGTCATTGGTGGTGAAGTGGTGCTGTTCTGTAGTGCGACTGACCCGTGCGTGCTGCAGCTGAAACTCCACTATGGCCTGCTGCTGCTCGCACAGTCTGTCCAGCATGTGCAAGGTGGAGTTCCACCTGGTGGGCACGTCGCATATGAGGCGGTGAGCGGGAAGGCCGAAGTTACGCTGTAGCGCAGACAGGCGAGCAGCGGCAGGATGTGAACGCCGGAAGCGCGAACAGACGGCCCGCACTTTATGCAGCAGCTCTGACATGTCGGGGTAGTTGTGAATGAACTTCTGCACCACCAAATTCAGCACATGCGCCAAGCAAGGGATGTGCGTCAAATTGGCTAGTCCCAGAGCTGCAACGAGATTTCGCCCATTATCACACACCACCAGGCCGGGCTTGAGGCTCACCGGCAGCAACCACTCGTCGGTCTGTTGTTCAATACCCCGCCACAACTCCTGTGCGGTGTGGGGCCTGTCCCCCAAACATATGAGTTTCAGAATGGCCTGCTGACGTTTACCCCGGGCTGTGCTGAAGTTGGTGGTGAAGGTGTGTGGCTGACTGGATGAGCAGGTGGAAGAAGAGGAGGAGGAAGCCGAGAAGGAGGAGGTGGCAACAGGAGGCAAAGAATGTTGCCCTGCGATCCTTGGCGGCGGCAGGACGTGCGCCAAACAGCTCTCCGCCTGGGGCCCAGCTGCCACTACATTTACCCAGTGTGCAGTTAGGGAGATATAGCGTCCCTGGCCGTGCTTACTGGTCCACGTATCTGTGGTTAGGTGGACCTTGCTACAGATGGCGTTGCGCAGTGCACACTTGATTTTATCGGATACTTGGTTGTGCAGGGAAGGCACGGCTCTCTTGGAGAAGTAGTGCCGGCTGGGAACAACATACTGTGGGACAGCAAGCGACATGAGCTGTTTGAAGCTGTCTGTGTCCACCAGCCTAAATGACAGCATTTCATAGGCCAGTAGTTTAGAAATGCTGGCATTCAGGGCCAGGGATCGAGGGTGGCTAGGTGGGAATTTACGCTTTCTATCAAATGTTTGTGAGATGGAGAGCTGAACGCTGGCGTGTGACATGGTTGAGACGCTTGGTGACGGAGGTGGTGGTGGTGGTGTTGGTGGTACATCCCCTGTTTGCTGGGCGGCAGGTGCCAACGTTCCTCCAGAGGCGGAGGAAGAGGCCGAGGCGGCAGCAGCAGAATAGGCCGAGGCGGCAGCAGCAGAAGAGGTAGCAGGGGGAGCCTGAGTGACTTCCTTGGTTTTAAGGTGTTTACTCCACTGCAGTTCATGCTTTGCATGCAGGTGCCTGGTCATGCAGGTTGTGCTCAGGTTCAGAACGTTAATGCCTCGCTTCAGGCTCTGATGGCACAGCGTGCAAACCACTCGGGTCTTGTCGTCAGCACATTGTTTGAAGAAGTGCCATGCCAGGGAACTCCTTGAAGCTGCCTTTGGGGTGCTCAGTCCCAGATGGCGGCGGTCAGTAGCAGGCGGAGTCTCTTGGCGGCGGGTGTTCTGCTTTTGCCCACTGCTCCCTCTTTTGCTACGCTGTTGGCTCGGTCTCACCACTGCCTCTTCCTCCGAACTGTGAAAGTCAGTGGCACGACCTTCATTCCATGTGGGGTCTAGGACCTCATCGTCCCCTGCATCGTCTTCCACCCAGTCTTGATCCCTGACCTCCTGTTCAGTCTGCACACTGCAGAAAGACGCAGCAGTTGGCACCTGTGTTTCGTCATCATCAGAGACATGCTGAGGTGGTATTCCCATGTCCTCATCATCAGGAAACATAAGTGGTTGTGCGTCAGTGCATTCTATGTCTTTCACCGCTGGGGAAGGGCTAGGTGGATGCCCTTGGGAAACCCTGCCAGCGGAGTCTTCAAACAGCATAAGAGACTGCTGCATAACTTGAGGCTGAGACAGTTTCCCTGGTATGCATGGGGGTGATGTGACAGACTGATGGGGTTGGTTTTCAGGCGCCATCTGTGCGCTTTCTGCAGAAGACTGGGTGGGAGATAATGTGAACGTGCTGGATCCACTGTCGGCCACCCAATTGACTAATGCCTGTACCTGCTCAGGCCTTACCATCCTTAGAACGGCATTGGGCCCCACCATATATCGCTGTAAATTCTGGCGGCTACTGGGACCTGAGGTAGTTGGTACACTAGGACGTGTGGATGTGGCAGAACGGCCACGTCCTCTCCCAGCACCAGAGGGTCCACTAACACCACCACGACCATGTCCACGTCCGCGTCCCTTACTAGATGTTTTTCTCATTGTTATGGTTCACCACAACAACAAATATATTATTTGGCCCAATGTATTGTATTCAAATTCAGCGGGATATAAATTTGAGGCCTAGTATTTAGGCGCTGGGTGACCGGTATGGATTTAGTGACAGAATTAGACTTGGAAATGCACAGAAGCGTGTGTGTGAAGTTATTCTGAATGACCCAATGTGCACCTTGAATATTATATACCCTTTTTGGGATAGATTTCAAATAGCTCTGATATAGCAGGAACCACTAAATTATGAAATTGCTAAATTGGGAATTGTACTTCAACCCAGAACAAAAAATGTGCTTTGACGGGCACTAAATAACTTTCCCAGCTACAACAGTACAGCGGTAACGAGAGATTTAGAGGGATTTAAATTTGAGGCCTAGTATTTAGGCGCTGGGTGACAGGTATGGGTTTAGTGACAGAATTAGACTTGGAAATACACAGTAGCGGGTGTGTGTGAAGTTATTCTGAATGACCCAATGTGCACCTTCAATATTATATACCCTTTTTGGGATAGATTTCAAATAGCTCTGATATAGCAGGAACCACTAAATTATGAAATTGCTAAATTGGGAATTGTACTTCAACCCAGAACAAAAAATGTGCTTTGACGGACACTAAATATCTTGCCCAGCAACAACAGTACAGCGGTGGGTAACGAGAGATTTAGAGGGATTTAAATTTGAGGCCTAGTATTTAGGCGCTGGGTCACCGGTATGGATTTAGTGACAGAATTAGACTTGGAAATGCACAGAAGCGTGTGTGTGAAGTTATTCTGAATGACCCTATGTGCACCTTCAATATTATATACCCTTTTAGGGATAGATTTCAAATAGCTCTGATATAGCAGAAACCACTAAATTATGAAATTGCTAAATTGGGAATTGTACTTCAACCCAGAACAAAAAATGTGCTTTGACGGACACTAAATATCTTGCCCAGCAACAACAGTACAGCGGTAGGTAACGAGAGATTTAGAGGGATTTAAATTTGAGGCCTAGTATTTAGGCGCTGGGTGACAGGTATGGGTTTAGTGACAGAATTAGACTTGGAAATACACAGTAGCGGGTGTGTGTGAAGTTATTCTGAATGACCCAATGTGCACCTTCAATATTATATACCCTTTTTGGGATAGATTTCAAATAGCTCTGATATAGCAGGAACCACTAAATTATGAAATTGCTAAATTGGGAATTGTACTTCAACCCAGAACAAAAAATGTGCTTTGACGGACACTAAATATCTTGCCCAGCAACAACAGTACAGCGGTGGGTAACGAGAGATTTAGAGGGATTTAAATTTGAGGCCTAGTATTTAGGCGCTGGGTCACCGGTATGGATTTAGTGACAGAATTAGACTTGGAAATGCACAGAAGCGTGTGTGTGAAGTTATTCTGAATGACCCAATGTGCACCTTGAATATTATATACCCTTTTTGGGATAGATTTCAAATAGCTCTGATATAGCAGGAACCACTAAATTATGAAATTGCTAAATTGGGAATTGTACTTCAACCCAGAACAAAAAATGTGCTTTGACGGGCACTAAATAACTTTCCCAGCTACAACAGTACAGCGGTAACGAGAGATTTAGAGGGATTTAAATTTGAGGCCTAGTATTTAGGCGCTGGGTGACAGGTATGGGTTTAGTGACAGAATTAGACTTGGAAATACACAGTAGCGGGTGTGTGTGAAGTTATTCTGAATGACCCAATGTGCACCTTCAATATTATATACCCTTTTTGGGATAGATTTCAAATAGCTCTGATATAGCAGGAACCACTAAATTATGAAATTGCTAAATTGGGAATTGTACTTCAACCCAGAACAAAAAATGTGCTTTGACGGACACTAAATATCTTGCCCAGCAACAACAGTACAGCGGTGGGTAACGAGAGATTTAGAGGGATTTAAATTTGAGGCCTAGTATTTAGGCGCTGGGTCACCGGTATGGATTTAGTGACAGAATTAGACTTGGAAATGCACAGAAGCGTGTGTGTGAAGTTATTCTGAATGACCCTATGTGCACCTTCAATATTATATACCCTTTTAGGGATAGATTTCAAATAGCTCTGATATAGCAGAAACCACTAAATTATGAAATTGCTAAATTGGGAATTGTACTTCAACCCAGAACAAAAAATGTGCTTTGACGGACACTAAATATCTTGCCCAGCAACAACAGTACAGCGGTAGGTAACGAGAGATTTAGAGGGATTTAAATTTGAGGCCTAGTATTTAGGCGCTGGGTGACAGGTATGGGTTTAGTGACAGAATTAGACTTGGAAATACACAGTAGCGGGTGTGTGTGAAGTTATTCTGAATGACCCAATGTGCACCTTCAATATTATATACCCTTTTTGGGATAGATTTCAAATAGCTCTGATATAGCAGGAACCACTAAATTATGAAATTGCTAAATTGGGAATTGTACTTCAACCCAGAACAAAAAATGTGCTTTGACGGACACTAAATATCTTGCCCAGCAACAACAGTACAGCGGTGGGTAACGAGAGATTTAGAGGGATTTAAATTTGAGGCCTAGTATTTAGGCGCTGGGTCACCGGTATGGATTTAGTGACAGAATTAGACTTGGAAATGCACAGAAGCGTGTGTGTGAAGTTATTCTGAATGACCCTATGTGCACCTTCAATATTATATACCCTTTTAGGGATAGATTTCAAATAGCTCTGATATAGCAGAAACCACTAAATTATGAAATTGCTAAATTGGGAATTGTACTTCAACCCAGAACAAAAAATGTGCTTTGACGGACACTAAATATCTTGCCCAGCAACAACAGTACAGCGGTGGGTAACGAGAGATTTAGAGGGATTTAAATTTGAGGCCTAGTATTTAGGCGCTGGGTGACAGGTATGGGTTTAGTGACAGAATTAGACTTGGAAATACACAGTAGCGGGTGTGTGTGAAGTTATTCTGAATGACCCAATGTGCACCTTCAATATTATATACCCTTTTTGGGATAGATTTCAAATAGCTCTGATATAGCAGGAACCACTAAATTATGAAATTGCTAAATTGGGAATTGTATTTCAACCCAGAACAAGAAATGTGCTTGAACGGACACTAAATAACTCGCCCAGCTACAGCATTAGGGACAGATTTAGCTGGATATAAATTTGAGGCCTAGTATTTAGGCGCTGGGTGACCGGTATGGATTTAGTGACAGAATTAGACTGGGATATGGCCAAAAAATGAACAGACTATTGCTGGTTAAATGCACTTGGTGTGACAGCTTCACCCTGATGTAGGCTTTAGCCAAAAAACAACCACACCATTGAGGGTTAAATGCACTTGGTGACAGGCGCAGCTTGCCCCTGATTTTGTATATGGCCAAAAAATGAACAGACTATTGCTGGTTAAATGCACTTGGTGTGACAGCTTCACCCTGATGTAGGCTTTAGCCAAAAAACAACCACACCATTGAGGGTTAAATGCACTTGGTGACAGGCGCAGCTTGCCCCTGATTTTGTATATGGCCAAAAAATGAACAGACTATTGCTGGTTAAATGCACTTGGTGTGACAGCTTCACCCTGATGTAGGCTTTAGCCAAAAAACAACCACACCATTGAGGGTTAAATGCACTTGGTGACAGGCGCAGCTTGCCCCTGATTTTGTATATGGCCAAAAAATGAACAGACTATTGCTGGTTAAATGCACTTGGTGTGACAGCTTCACCCTGATGTAGGCTTTAGCCAAAAAACAACCACACCATTGAGGGTTAAATGCACTTGGTCGCAGCTTGTGCTGGCGCACCACAAGACACAAAATGGCCGCCGATCACCCCAGAAAAATGAGACTGACAAACGGTCTGTGCAGCCTAAAAACAGTGAGCAATTGAGGATCAGCAGCTCAATGATCCACAGCTGCAGATCGATCAGTTAATCAAGTCCTTTGGAGGAGTTAATCTGCCTAATCTCGCCCTACTGTCGCAGCCGCAACCTCTCCCTACGCTAATCAGAGCAGAGTGACGGGCGGCGCTATGTGACTCCAGCTTAAATAGAGGCTGGGTCACATGGTGCTCTGGCCAATCACAGCCATGCCAATAGTAGGCATGGCTGTGATGGCCTCTTGGGGCAAGTAGTATGACGCTTGTTGATTGGCTGCTTTGCAGCCTTTCAAAAAGCGCCAAGAAAGCGTCACAAAAGCGCGAAGAAAGCGACGAACACCGAACCCGAACCCGGACTTTTACGAAAATGTCCGGGTTCGGGTCCGTGTCACGGACACCCCAAAATTCGGTACGAACCCGAACTATACAGTTCGAGTTCGCTCATCCCTACTATATAGCTTTATGAGTGCTTGTTTTTTATGGGACAAGTTGTAGTTTTTAATGGCACCATTTTGGGGTACATATAACTTTCTCATTAACTTTTATTAACTCTTTCTGGGAGGGAGATGGGGAAAAATAGCAATGCTGCCACTGCGTTTTTACATTATAAATTTTACGGCGTTCATTTTTCGGTACAAATAACATAATATCTTTATTCTCTGGGTCAGTACGATTATAGTGATACTAAATACTTTTCAACTTTTTTTCCAATAAAACCCCTTTTATTAACCCAAAAAATGAATTTGCATTGCCACTTCACAAGACCCATAACTTTTTTTTTTTTTTTTCTATGGAGTTGTGTGAGGGCTTGATTTTTGAGGGAAAACTTGTATTTTGCATTGGTATCATTTTTGAGTAAATGCCTCTTTTTGATTGCTTGTTATTAGGTTTTTTTTCAATGGAAACTAAGAATAAATTAGAAATTCTGTCTTTTTTTTTTTTTTTTACGGCGTTCACCATAGGGGATAATTTATGTAATTTTTATGTAGTCCGGGTCGTTACGGACGCGGAAATACCAAACATATGGTGGATGTTTTCTTTTTGCAATATTTTTCATTGAAAGGCGTATTTTCAATGGAAAAAAAAAGCATATTTTATTTTATGGAATTTTTTAATTTCATAAATGTGTATTTTTTTCTATTTTTTTTACTACTTAAAAGTCCCACAATGGGACTATAATATACAGTATTTTGATTGTTTTTAAAATGTAATGCATTATCTCTATAATGCATTACATTTCAATAGCAATGCTATTCAAAGATTGACAAGCAGGCTGCGCAAGAGAGGCACAGCCGGCTGAAGGTAACTGCAGACAGGCTCGGGGCCCTGATCGGAAGCAAGGTAAGCTTCCCAACACATGAGCACCCCGCAATCGCATTTTTTCGGGGTGCTGATGGGAGACAGAGGGAGTCCGCTCCCTCTGCCACCACTTTACATGCAGCGGGCGCAATTGTGCCCGGCATGTAAAGGGTTAAACAGCCCGGATCTGCACTTCTGCCGGTCAGGGCTGTTAGAGCAGGGCCCCGGCTCCCATGTAAGAGCCGAGTCCGCGCTCCCCGCTGCACGGGGGAGCCGTGCAGCGCTTAGACTGGGCCGCAGTAAAAACGCGGCGGCCCAGCCTAAGGCCCCTTATTGACCGCCGTAAAAAGGCGTATGGGTGGTCACTAAGGGGTTAAGCAAGAAATACAGCTATAATTTTCTGGGTTTTTAAAAACAGCCTTTTTGGGCAAAATACACAATTTTACAGCCCTTGCTGCACCTGCACGTGTGAAATTCAAGCATTATATACAGCTTTCATATTCTGTTACTAACAAAACACCCTTTTTTGGTAAAATACTTAATATTGCAGCCCTTGCTGCATCTGTGATTGTTAAAAACAAGTTTGAAATACTTAATAATTTTCTGGCTTTGAAAAAACACAAATTGTTGGCAATAACCTTCATTTTGGGACTCTGCCGCATTAGTCAGTGTGCAATTTAAGCTAGAAATACAGCTATAATTTTCTGGGTTTTAAAAAAACACTCTTTTTGTGCAAAATACACAATTTTAAAGCCCTTGCTGCATCTGCACATGTGAAATTCAAGCGTTATATACTGCGTCATATTCTGTTATTTAAAAAAAAAACACCCATTTTGGACAAAAAACTTAATTTTGCAGCCTTTGCTGCATATGTCATTGTGAGATACACCCTTTAGATACTGATTGTTCTATTCTGCTATTAATAAAACACGCATTTTGGCCAAAAATCATTAATTGCGTCCTAGTTTGCATCTGTACGTGTGAGATACACCCTTTAAATACTGTGGTTCTATATTCTGTTTTTTGAAAAAAAAAGTAAATTACGGCCTAGTCTGGATTTGTACGTGTGAGATACACCCTTTACATACTGTAGTTCTATTCTGCTATTTGAAAAACACTAATTTTGGGCAAAATTCTTTAATTGTGGCCTAGTCTACATCTGTATGTGTTAAATACACACTTTAGATATTGTGGTTAAATTCTGCTATTAATAAAACAACCAATTTGGGCAAAAATCTTCAATTGTGGCCTAGTCTGCATCTGTAAGTGTAAGATACACATTTTAGATTCTATGGTTCTATTCTGTTATATGAAAAACAGCTATTTTAGGTAAAAAAAGTAAATTGCGGCCTAGTCTGGATCTTTACGTGTGAGCTACACCCTTTACATACTGTCGTTCAATTCTGATATTAGAACACAAATTTTGAGCAAAAATCTTTAATCACGGCCTAGTCTGGATCTGTACGTGTGAGATACACACTTTAGATATTGTGGTTCTATTCTCCTATTAATAAAACACCCTTTTTGGGCAAAATACACAATTTTACAGCCCTTGCTGCATCAGCACGTGTGAAATTTAAGCGTTTTATAAAAAAAAAACACCCATTTTGGACAAAAAACATAATTTTGCAGCCTTTTCTGCATATGTCATTGTGAGATACACCCTTTAGATACTGTGCTTCTATTCAGCTATTAATAAAACAACCATTTTGGCCAAAAATTTTAATTGCGGTCTAGTCTGGATATGTAAGTGTGAGATACACCCTTCTTTGGTTCTATCCTGTTATTTGAAAAACAGCCATTTTGGCCAAAATTCTTTAATTGGCCTAGTTTGCATCTGTAGGTGTGAGATACACCCTTTACATACTGTGGTTCTATTCTGCTATTAATAAAAACAACCAATTTGGGCAAAAATCTTTAATTGCAGCCTAGTGTCACGAGGGTGTCAAAAACCACGTTTGACTCTGTTATACCCGGAGTCAGGAAGTCGCAGCGGTTGGCTGCGCGCTCTATGTAGATAGATTGGGCTGTTTCTTTATGGTAGCTTTCTGGGTTTGCTTTGCAAACCTTTTTGGCTCATTCAGGGATCCGTAGCTCCTTCTCCTCAGCTGTTCCTTGTCCAGCACTCCCAACCTCCTTAGTTTCCCCTCTCTCACTTCTCTGGTTGCCAGATATACTGACCCCCTGGAGCTGTGTTGCTGCGTTCTCTGGTTGTTGGTCCAGAACGTTTCCCTCTGGATCCCTGTTGGACCTTTGTGGTCTGCTGTTGTCGCCCACCTGGGTTTATGTGTATGTCTGTATTGTTTGTCCTCTCCCTGGTGTTTTCCTCTTAGTGTCAGTGGTGCGGACTAGCGATTCCACCGGCCCATTCACTACATAGGGCTCATTTTATGGAAAGCCAGGGTTTAGGCACGTGATCGCCGCACGGGTGAGGAACCCGTCTAGGGACGTCAGGGCAGTCAGGTGCCAGCCGCAAGGTGAGTCAGGGGTCACCACCTTTCCCTCTCCCTTGGGCAGGGCTTTCCCTTTTCCCTCCCTGTGCGTGACGCCGGTCATTACACCTAGTCTGCATCTGTACGTGTGAGATACACACTTTAGATACTGTGGTTCTATTCTGTTTTTTGAAAAACAGCCATTTTAGGCAAAAAAGTAAATCTGCTATTAGAAAAACACTGCAGTGCATATATATTTTTATTTTATTACTGTAATACCCCCTATACGCTTAAAAAAAAATAACTGCAACAGTGCAATGTATATACAGACGTGGACAAAATTGTTGGTACCCTTTGGTCAATGAAAGAAAAAGTCACAATGGTCACAGAAATAACTTTAATCTGACAAAAGTAATAATAAATTAAAATTCTATAAATGTTAACCAATGAAAGTCAGACATTGTTTTTCAACCATGCTTCAACAGAATTATGTAAAAAAATAAACTCATGAAACAGGCATGGACAAAAATGATGGTACCCCTAGAAAACACAGAACATAATGTGACCAAAGGGACATGTTAATTCAAGGTGTGTCCACTAATTAGCATCACAGGTGTCTACAACCTTGTAATCAGCCATTGGGCCTATATATGGCTCCAGGTAATCACTGTGTTGTTTGGTGATATGGTGTGTACCACACTCGACATGGACCAGAGGAAGCAAAGGAAAGAGCTGTCTCAAGAGATCAGAAAGAAAATTATAGACAAGCATGTTAAAGGTAAAGGCTATAAGACCATCTCCAAGCAACTAGATGTTCCTGTGAGTACAGTTGCACATATTATTCATAAGTTTAAGATCCATGGGACTGTAGCCAACCTCCCTGGACGTGGCCGCAGGAGGAAAATTGATGACAAATCTAAGAGACGGATAATCCGAATGGTAACAAAAGAGCCTAGAAAGACTTCTAAAGAGATTCAAGGTGAACTTCATGCTCAAGGAACATCAGTGTCAGATCGCACCATCCGTCGTTGTTTGAGCCAAAGTGGACTACATGGGAGACGACCAAGGAGGACACCATTGTTGAAAACGAATCATAAAAAAGCAAGACTGGAATATGCCAAACTACATGTTGACAAGCCACAAAGCTTCTGGGAGAATGTCCTGTGGACAGATGAGACAAAAATCGAAGTTTTTGCCAAGGCACATCAGCTGTATGTTCACAGACGAAAAAATGAAGCATATCAAGAAAAGAACACTGTCCCTACTGTGAAACATGGAGGAGGCTCTGTTATGTTCTGGGGCTGCTTTGCTGCGTCTGGCACAGGGTGTCTTGAATCTGTGCAGGGTACAATGAAATCTCAAGACTATCAAGGAATTCTAGAGAGAAATGTACTAGCCAGTGTCAGAAAGCTTGGTCTCAGTCGCAGGTCATGGGTCTTGCAACAGGACAATGACCCAAAACACACCGCTAAAAACACCCAAGAATGGCTAAGAGGAAAAAATTGGACTATTCTAAAGTGGCCTTCTATGAGCCCTGACCTCAATCCTATTGAGCATCTTTGGAAGGAGCTGAAACATGCAGTCTGGAAAAGGCACCCTTCAAACCGGACACAACTGGAGCAGTTTGCTCATGAGGAGTGGGCCAAAATACCTGCTGAGAGGTGCAGATGTCTCATTGACAGTTACAGGAAGCGTTTGATTGCAGTGATTGCCTCAAAAGGTTGCGCAACAAAATATTAAGTTAGGGGTACCATCATTTTTGTCCATGCCTGTTTCATGAGTTTATTTTTTTACATAATTCTGTTGAAGCATGGTTGAAAAACAATGTCTGACTTTCATTGGTTAACATTTATAGAATTTTAATTTATTATTACTTTTGTCAGATTAAAGTTATTTCTGTGACCATTGTGACTTTTTCTTTCATTGACCAAAGGGTACCAACAATTTTGTCCACGTCTGTATATTTTTAATATTTTACTGAAATATGCCCCTATACACTTTCACCAGAAATAAATGCAGAAGTGAACTGAGAATATATTTTTCTTGTAGTTCTAAATTATGCCCCTATACGCTTTTACCAGAAATCACTGCAACAATGTAGTGCATATATATATATTTTTTTTTTACTGTAATGCACTCCAATACGCTTTCACCAGAAATAACTGCAAGAGTGCAGTTCGTGTAATTTTTTCTTTTTTTATTGAAATATGCCCCTATGCGATTTCAACAGAAATAACTGCAACAGTGCAGTGCGTATATATTTTTCTTTTATTTTTTAAATAAGTCCCTATACACTTTCAACAGAAATAACTGCAACAGTGCAGTGCGTATATTTTTTTCATTTTTTTATTATTAATATCTCATATACGCTTTCACTAGAAATAACTGCAATAGTGCAGTATACAGGGAGTGCAGAATTATTAGGCAAATGAGTATTTTGACCACATCATCCTCTTTATGCATGTTGTCTTACTCCAAGCTGTATAGGCTCGAAAGCCTACTACCAATTAAGCATATTAGGTGATGTGCATCTCTGTAATGAGAAGGGGTGTGGTCTAATCACATCAACACCCTATATCAGGTGTGCATAATTATTAGGCAACTTCCTTTCCTTTGGCAAAATGGGTCAAAAGAAGGACTTGACAGGCTCAGAAAAGGCAAAAAGAGTGAGATATCTTGCAGAGGGATGCAGCACTCTTAAAATTGCAAAGCTTCTGAAGTGTGATCATCGAACAATCAAGCGTTTCATTCAAAATAGTCAACAGGGTCGCAAGAAGCGTGTGGAAAAACCAAGGCGCAAAATAACTGCCTATGAACTGAGAAAAGTCAAGCGTGCAGCTGCCAAGATGCCACTTGCCACCAGTTTGGCCATATTTCAGAGCTGCAACATCACTGGAGTGCCCAAAAGCACAAGGTGTGCAATACTCAGAGACATGTCCAAGGTAAGAAAGGCTGAAAGACGACCACCACTGACCAAGACACACAACCTGAAACGTCAAGACTGGGCCAAGAAATATCTCAAGACTGATTTTTCAAAGGTTTTATGGACTGATCAAATGAGAGTGAGTCTTGATGGGCCAGATGGATGGGCCCGTGGCTGGATTGGTAAAGGGCAGAGAGCTCCAGTCCGACTCAGACGCCAGCAAGGTGGAGGTGGAGTACTGGTTTGGGCTGGTATCATCAAAGATGAGCTTGTGGGGCCTTTTCGGGTTGAGGATGGAGTCAAGCTCAACTCCCAGTCCTACTGCCAGTTTCTGGAAGACACCTTCTTCAAGCAGTGGTACAGGAAGAAGTCTGCATCCTTCAAGAAAAACATGATTTTCATGCAGGACAATGCTCCATCACACGCGTCCAAGTACTCCACAGCGTGGCTGGCAAGAAAGAGTATAAAAGAAGAAAATCTAATGACATGGCCTCCTTGTTCACCTGATCTGAACCCCATTGAGAACCTGTGGTCCATCATCAAATATGAGATTTACAAGGAGGGAAAACAGTACACCTCTCTGAACAGTGTCTGGGAGGCTGTGGTTGCTGCTAAACGCAATGTTGATGGTGAACAGATCAAAACACTGACAGAATCCATGGATGGCAGGCTTTTGAGTGTCCTTGCAAAGAAAGGTGGCTATATTGGTCACTTATTTGTTTTTGTTTTGTCTTTGAATGTCAGAAATGTATATTTGTGAATGTTGAGATGTTATATTGGTTTCACTGGTAAAAATAAATAATTGAAATGGGTATATATTAGTTTTTTGTTAAGTTGCCTAATAATTATGCACAGTAATAGTCACCTGCACACACAGATATCCCCCTAAAATAGCTAAAACTAAAAACAAACTAAAAACTACTTCCAAAAATATTCAGCTTTGATATTAATGAGTTTTTTGGGTTCATTGAGAACATGGTTGTTGTTCAATAATAAAATTAATCCTCAAAAATACAACTTGCCTAATAATTCTGCACTCCCTGTATATATATATATATATATATATTTTTTTTTTTTTTTTTTTTTTTTTTTTACTGTAATACACTACTATATCTGCTGCCACCACATGGGTGATTAAATTTACTTGCTTTACCGAAGAAACCGTCTGGAGTGCTGTCCGATTTTTCCATTTGTTTAGTAGTGGGTAAGCTCCAGTTGCCGTACTCGGACCTTGCACCCGCTTTTGTTTCAGTTGTGGTGCTGCCGGTTGATTTTTTTCACTATATATATATATATATATATATATATTTTTTTTTTTTTTTTTTACTGTAATACACTACTATATACTTTCACCAGAAATAAATGCAACAGTGCAGTGCGTATATTTTTGTAATTTTTTTTTGTGAAATACACACCAATATGCTTTCAACAGATTAACTGCAAAATTGCAGTGCGTATATATTTTTCTTTTTTTATTGAAATACGCACCTATACGTTTGCAACAGAAATAACTGCAACAGTTCAGTGCATATATATTTTTCTTTTTTTATTGCAATTCTCCACTATACAATTTCACTAGAAATACCTGCAGCAGTGCAGTACGTATATATTTTACTTTTTTAAATTGAAATATGCCTCTATATGCATAAAAAAAACAACTGCAACAGTGCAGTGCATATATATTTTTCTTTTTTTATTGTAATACACCACTATACAATTTCACTAGAAATACCTGCAACAGTGCAGTGCGTATATATATATTTTCTTTTTTTACTGAAATACGCCCATATATGCTTTTAACTGAAATAACTGCAACATTGCAGTGTGTTGAGGGAAGTTTGGATTTAAATATATATGTATATATGCCCTTACATATATGCCTGTAGATGTGCCCCAAACATCTATATATGTGTATCTGTCATGGCTCTCCCCCAGGTATATATATATATATATATATATATATGTATGGGCCTATAACTGCCCATGTATGCCCCAGGTTTATAATGAGTATATATATATGTATATAGATGCGCCCCAAGTATCTATATACATATATATATATATATATATATATATATATATATATATATACTTAAATTCCCCCCATAGGTACAGCGTTCAGCCAGTTCCTGCAGGGGGGTGGATATGTCTCCAGGTGGCTGGTGACTTCAAAGGCTAAGGGATCAATTGATTTGAGGCACTTTGTTGAGTTTATCAGCCTAGTTACTATGCTCAGCCCCTCCTTATGTTTGAGACATGGCTGGGCGTGTGGTGTGTACGTCTATATGTATATATATTTATAACCATTGATCTATAAATATATATAGATATAGCGTATAATTAGATTACGATTATCCCCCACCCCCCCTGGTTAACCCCTGCATAGTTATTACCCCGTGTTCCTTGGCCTGTATGTATTAACTCCTGCAGTGCCATAATTGCACGAATATCCCCCCATGGTTAACCCTTGCATTGCTGTGCAGCCTTGGTATTTGTGTCTGTGGCCTGCATACACCTCCTCACCGTACACTTGTAGGGTATTAACCCCTGCATTGCTGTACAGCCCTTAACACCCCTATTGTCAACCCTTACCTACCCTGTCCCACCAACGCCCTGATCACAACCCCTAGATACCTCCCCCGTATTACTGTTTGTGGTCTGCTCACACCCCTGTAAGACCACAGTTAACCCTCGTCGTACCCCATAGGGATAGTATAGAGCCAGGCGGGTGGGCTGTTATACTTGTATGTGTGAATTGTATAGATAGTTTATGGGTGGAATTGGGAACGTGTAGTGTAGTTTAGGATTGTATATTTAGTGCTGTATTGTTAGGGTATTGCGTGCGTAGTGTATTGTAGTAATAAATACTGTGTTACTTGTAACTATCTGTGTAACGTGTAGTTATTGGCGATAGTTCAGTAAGGCGCATGCAGCTAGTGTAGCGATTAGTGTAAAGCATAGCGAAAGTATTGTAATTATTATATAAAGGCATAAATAGGCAGAGTCACCAATAGATGGATCCTCCCATTTATGAATATTAATTATCAATATTTACATAAATATTGGTGATTAATATTCCCCCTTAACATTGGCGAGTCAGGCCCACTGCTTAGATTTTGAAATCTGTGTATGGTTTTGAGGTTAGAGGTTGGTCATCCTGTGAATTATCAGGCAAGAGAGACGCGGTCAGTGGTCTGAGCGTCTAGGACCTGATAATTCGGACAGGTGATGCGACTCTTCCTTATGGTGTTTGAGGCTAGAGGTCGGTTATCCTGTGAATTGTCAGGCAAGAGAGACGTGGTCAGCGGTCTGAGCGTCTAGGACCTGATTATTCGGACAGGTAACGCGACTCTTCCTCACAGCACCAAGCGCAGATCAAAATCTTTAGCAGAGAATCTATAATTGTTCTGTGAATTAATATTTTGCTATTTGCTTTACACGGTCACTGCATCGCTCAAGTGATTGCGAGGGAGAAGAGGACACGTCACTGAAGGAGATCCATCTTCATTGGAGCGACGTACAAGTCCAGCTGGTCGGGAAGAAGCGATTCGGGAAAATGGACTTCTTCCAAGCAGCTGCTAGGACGAAGAGGTACGGCCCCAAGGAGAAGATGGACGCTCATCACATGGTGAGTATGGACTTCCCCACACTGCAACACTTGAGCAGACACAGCACATTTAACCCCATCCTCCCCACCACATACAAGTCAGCAGAAATGCTGTGGTCCGATTTGTTGGCACAGGCTTGTAGTTATGACAAGCTTTGTGTGAACAAACGGATGGTGTTAAACAAGGCCACTAAACGGCTTCAGATGCTGGCCAAACTCGTTCATACGTTTGAGGCTAGCATCTGTAAGCCAAAGGAAGTGGCGCTGGTGTCTCAGTCAACGTTCACTGCCTATGCTGTGCTAGTAATTCGGACCAGGTTTTGGCATTACGGGCACAGCTGGCGGAGAATGTGCAGTCTACTGTTGACCAAGATGCACAGGTGGCTAGGATACAGTCACAGTTAGTAGAGCTGCAGAAGCAGAAGGAGGAAATTGAGGATAAGTTGACCCAGTCTTATACTGAGGTCAAGGCCTTCAAGGAGCAGACTACCTCTACTAATGTGACAGTAGCCAAATTGAAGGCTCAGGTTGCTGTAAGCTCCCAGATAATGACTGGCATGCAACAGGCCATGACCAAGTTGGTGCCGCACCTTTCTTTTCCTGTAAAGTCAGGGTCGAAATCTCCCAAAACTTTGCCCTATGCAGGGCAAAAAGTGGGGAGAGTAGTCTGTGACAGGCCAAATCACCAGACCAAGCCTGTCCAGACTAACAGAGATTGTTCCCTGACTTTGGGGAAAAGAAACATGGTGAAAAGTGCCTCCCTGAGGATGGAACAATTCAGGGAGCGCGGATGCAGTGTGGATGGACCTAAGCCATGCCGGGCAAACATCAAATGTTTTGCGTGTGGTGGCTTGGGTCATATAGCGAAGCACTGCAAAACACACAAGACAGAAAGCCCAATCAGGTGCTTCAGGTGTGGGAACAAAGGACACATTGCAAGGAATTGCCCTTGTGCAAGTAATTGCAATGTGTCCAGTGATGGGATTCAGGTAACAAATTGTGCAGTGGGGTCTAGTCAGCTTGGCCATAAAGGGGTTACCTCTCGGCAGCATCACCAGCTACTGAGGGGTCAGAGTGGCCAAGCTAGGCTAGGCAACATTTGACACCCCTGTACTATTTGTTACACAGTGTGTTCCCTGTGTATGTCCATGTTGTGTGTTTTTGTTATCTGTATGTACGTTCTTCTTGGTATTGATGGTGGTCCTTGTCTGCGAGTGTGTTCCACCATGCTGATTTTTGTAGTTTACATTCCTTGTTGTAAGTCCTGTCTGCTGTTTTTGTTTCATTCTGTGTCCCCTTGGAGTGGAACAGTGTTATACTGTGGATCGAGAACATATAGGTTCGCGAGCAGATAATTTCACACGGGAAATCCTGCACAAAGGATGATGTGATATTATTCTGGGCAACCAGGGTCTCAGATCGATACGGATAACACTGTTTTGCTCAAGGTTTTCGGTAGGGCTGTGTTGCGCTGGGGACTGGGGCGGACAGACAACATTGGTGTAATGTTGTGCTGCGCACTTAATTCTAGTCCGAGCAGGTAGCACAGCTCTGATAGGGATTGGACACAGAATGTTTGGCAGCAGAGTCTGGACCGTGTTCATGTGTTGTGGGGTCCTGGACAGCCAGGGCATGACTATGCCATTGGTTCTGCGGGCCTCCACAAGACAGGATCACGGGGGAAATCAGCCTGGGTACACATGAGTGGACGGGGATACGGTGCCTTCAATAACAAGATGGTGCTTTGTCCACAGTACTTCAGTTATCCTAACCTAGTAGGGGGACCATCCTTATGTGTAGCAGAGGACGCGATCCTCTGAAGGTAGGGTGTTCAGACACCAGTGTTAGGATAACGAGGGGTCCTGTGAGATAAAGTGCAGCCCAATACCTTTCTCTACTCATGGGTCAAAGGTATTGGTGCTGGGATTTTTTACATCTAATTGCACAGTGAGGGGAGAAATCTCCCAGGAGCGCCTGGTATTTTCTTCTGTCATAGGTGTGTTCAATATGAAGCGGAAGAAAAACCCAGGAGATGCCATAGAAGAGACCAGCTATTCCCCCTGACACTCTTTTGAGGCTCCAGAGGATCCCACTGGATTTTGGCAATCAAGCGACCTCTGTCTAGAGGTGTTCTAGAGATGGAAGACTGTGCCACAATCCAGCAGGAGCATTATCTCAGGCTCTGGAGGAAGACTTGGAGATGTTCGGGTGGAAGAGCTCATTTTCACTTGTTTCACCCAGTGAAACTTCTTCTGGTTCGGGTCATCGTCATCTACATTAGACTGCTTATCGGAGGGTCAAGGGACTTATTGACCAAATACACCAGAACCAGACAGAACTTTACCGAACTAACTAGAGGAGGAGGCTCAGGACATAACTCAAACATTGTCCTGTAGCCAAATACCTTATGGACACACGTTATTTCCTATGAGGGTTCAGGACGTATGACTTGTGCTATCCTGAAACCCCATAGCAATATGTACATATCATGATTTTGTATGTTGGTCGATTGTGTACCCATAGACACTCTAGGTACAAATGTGTGACAGCCTATGCCCAGGGAAACTCAGCCAACGCACTGCGGTGAGTTATAATTTGGCTGTACACCTGCATCCTATAGTAGTTTCCCATTGACACGGGGGTCTGTGACCTACCTGTGTCTTTGGAGGTGTAGAGAGATAGGCCAGGTTGCATGAGTCTCTATGGGTACACACATTTAATGGAATTTGGTGGTGTTGGGAGGGGTGTGACCTGTTTTTGTGTAAATGGGGAAGAGTAGATTCCCTAGGGACAGCCCCCCCCCTCCTTTACCAAGTTAATTTGCCACTTTAAACCCAAGAACGGTGACATTTGTAAGGGTTGGACTGAATGTCAGTAAGTGCAGTGTTCTTTCCCGCAGTTAGAATTTAGGTACCATGACATCACTTCTTACCAAAAATTCTGACCTGCCTTGTAAAGACATACGTATCCGTTCATGGGAGAACCTCCCCAACAACTGATTGACACTGACAGACCACAGACCAAGAAAGTTCCAGAGAAGAAGACGGTGTATTCTGTGGATGGAGACGCCTGGTTACGTTGAAGGGCAGGTTGGAGGTGTTAGTGCGCTATGGGTGATGACTAGGTAACTAAGGGCCATATTACTTCAGTCCTTCCTGAACTGTTACCAAGAGGGGGGTTGAGGGGGCAAATATATCCCAACACTTCCCCAAAGTTTATTGTCGAATTGCGACAACAGGGGGATTGTTGAGGGAAGTTTGGATTTAAATATATATGTATATATGCCCTTACATATATGCCTGTATATTGGCGCTTTTATATTGTGCATATGTACATGCAGGTAGATGTGCCCCAAACATCTATATATGTGTATCTGCCATGGCTCTCCCCCAGGTATATATACATATATACAGGTCCTTCTCAAAAAATTAGCATATTGTGATAAAGTTCATTATTTTCTGTAATGTACTGATAAACATTAGACTTTCATATATTTTAGATTCATTACACACCAACTGAAGTAGTTCAAGCCTTTTATTGTTTTAATATTGATGATTTTGGCATACAGCTCATGAAAACCCCAAATTCCTATCTCAAAAAATTAGCATATCATGAAAAGTTTCTCTAAACGAGCTATTAACGTAATCATCTGAATCAACTAATTAACTCTAAACACCTGCAAAAGATTCCTGAGGCTTTTAAAAACTCCCAGCCTGGTTCATTCCTCCAAACCGCAATCATGGGTAAGACTGCCGACCTGACTGCTGTCCAGAAGGCCATCATTGACACCCTCAAGCAAGAGGGTAAGACACAGAAATAAATTTCTGAACGAATAGGCTGTTCCCAGAGTGCTGTATCAAGGCACCTCAGTGGGAAGTCTGTGGGAAGGAAAAAGTGTGGCAGAAAACGCTGCAGAACGAGAAGAGGTGACCGGACCCTGAGGAAGATTGTGGAGAAGGACCGATTCCAGACCTTGGGGACCTGCGGAAGCAGTGGACTGAGTCTGGAGTAGAAACATCCAGAGCCACCGTATACAGGCGTGTGCAGGAAATGGGCTACAGGTGCCGCATTCCCCAGGTCAAGCCACTTTTGAACCAGAAACAGCGGCAGAAGCGCCTGACTTGGGCTACAGACAAGCAGCACTGGACTGTTGCATGTCATTCGGAAATCAAGGTGCCAGAGTCTGGAGGAAGACTGGGGAGAGGGAAATGCCAAAATGCCTGAAGTCCAGTGTCAAGTACCCACAGTCAGTGATGGTCTGGGGTGCCATGTCAGCTGCTGGTGTTGGTCCACTGTGTTTTATCAAGGGCAGGGTCAATGCAGCTAGCTATCAGGAGATTTTGGAGCACTTCATGCTTCCATCTGCTGAAAAGCTTTATGGAGATGAAGATTTCATTTTTCAGCATGACCTGGCACCTGCTCACAGTGCCAAAACCACTGGTAAATGGTTTACTGACCATGGTATTACTGTGCTCAATTGGCCTGCCAACTCTCCTAACCTGAACCCCATGGAGAATCTGTGGGATGTTGGGAAGAGAAATTTGAGAGACGCAAGACCCAACACTCTGGATGAGCTTAAGGCCGCTATCGAAGCATCCTGGGCCTCCATAACACCTCAGCAGTGCCACAGGCTGATTGCCTCCATGCCACGCCGCATTGAAGCAGTCATTTCTGCAAAAGAATTCCCGACCAAGTATTGAGTGCATAACTGAACATCATTATTTGAAGGTTTACTTTTTTTGTATTAAAAACACTTTTCTTTTATTGGTCGGATGAAATATGCTAATTTTTTTAGATAGGAAATTTGGGTTTTCATGAGCTGTATGCCAAAATCATCAATATTAAAACAATAAAAGGCTTGAACTACTTCAGTTGGTGTGTAATGAATCTAAAATATATGAAAGTCTAATGTTTATCAGTACATTACAGAAAATAATGAACTTTATCACAATATGCTAATTTTTTGAGAAGGACCTGTATATATATATATATATATATATATATATATGGGCCTATAACTGCCCATGTATGCCCCAGGTTTATGAGTATATATATGTATATAGATGCGCCCCAAGTATCTATATACATATATATATATATATATATATATATATACTTAAATTCCCCCCATAGGTACGGCGTTCAGCCAGTTCCTGCAGGGGGGTGGATATGTCTCCAGGTGGCTGGTGACTTCAAAGGCTAAGGGATCAATTGATTTGAGGCACTTTGTTGAGTTTATCAGCCTAGTTACTATGCTCGGACCCTCCTTATGTTTGTGACATGGCTGGGCGTGTGGTGCTGCTAGCCTCAGGGGGCCAACTGGCATGCATACGTCACAGTCACACTATGATGTCACATCCCTGAGGAGGGGGGAGGTGGGCTGTTTCTGAGGCTGATATAGGAGCCTGAAACCAGGAACAGGTCGCTCTTGGAAACCTGGACTACAATCAGAGACACATGGGGACTGTTGCCTGAAGGAAGAGAGGCCCATATGCCCCTGGAGATGGCTGAATATACGCTGGCATGGCATTGTAGCTCTGCCCTTGCAGTGCCAACCATATTCACCCCTTCCCTGCCTCCAACTCCCTGTAATCTTATCCCTTCACTGCTGCCTGCTTACTCCAGTAGCAGCTGAGTGTGTGTTTTGGGGTGGGCTGCTAAGGAATGTATGTACAGCTAGAGTGTGGGGTGGAATTGGGAATTGTCTAGTGTAGCTAGGTTTGCATTGTGGTGTGTACGTCTATATGTGTATATATATTTATAACCATTGATCTATAAATATATATAGATATAGCGTATAATTAGATTACAATTATCCCCCCCCCCCTGGTTTACCCCTATACCCCCCCCCCCCCCCCCCCCTGGTTAACTCCTGCATAGTTACTACCCCGTGTTCCTTGGCCTGTATGTATTAACTCCTGCAGTGCCATAATTGTACGAATATCCCCCCCTGGTTAACCCTTGCATTGCTGTGCAGCCTTGGTATTTGTGTCTGTGGCCTGCATACACCTCCTCACCGTACACTTGTATGGTATTAACCCCTGCATTGCTGTACATCCCTGAACACCCCCATTGTCAACCCTTACCTACCCTGTCCCACCAACGCCCGGATCACCACCCCTAGATACCTCACCCCTATTACTGTTTGTGGTCTGCTCACACCCCTGTAAGACCACAGTTAACCCTTTTCGTACCCCATAGGGATAGTATAGAGCCAGGCGGGTGGGCTGTTATACTTGTATGTGTGAATTGTATAGATAGTTTACGGGTGGAATTGGGAACGTGTAGTGTAGTTTAGGATTGTATATTTAGTGTTGTATTGTTAGGGTATTGTGTGCATAGTGTATTGTAGTAATAAATACTGTGTTACTTGTAACTATCTGTGTAACGTGTAGTTATTGGCGATAGTTAGTTCAGTAAGGCACATGCAGCTAGTGTAGCGATTAGTGTAAAGCATAGCGAAAGTATTGTAATTATTATATAAAGGCATAAATAGGCGGAGTCACCAATAGATGGCTCCTCCCATTTATGAATATTAATTATCAATATTTACATAAATATTGGTGATTAATATTCCCCCTTTACACAGTGCGTATATATATATATATATATATATATATATATTTTTTTATTTTTTTTTTTACTGTAATGCGCCCCTATACACTTTCAAAATAAATAACTGCAACATTGCAGTGCGTATATTTTTCCTTTTTTTTACTGTAATGCGCTCTTATACGCTTTCACCAGAAATGAGAGTGCAGTTTGTGTACATTTTTATTTTTTTATTGAAATATGGCCCTATACGATTTCAATAAAAATAACTGCAACAGTGCAGTGCATATATATATATATATATATATTTTTTTTTTTTTTTCTGTAATACGCCACTATATACTTTCACCAGATATAACTGCAACAGTGCAGTGCGTATATATTTTTATTGTTTTACTGAAATACGTCCCTATACACTTTCAACAGAAATATCTGCAATAGGGCAGTGCATATTTATTTATTTATTTTTTTACTGTAATGCGCTCCTATAAGCTTTCACCAGAAATAACTGCAACAGTGCAGTTCGTGTAAATTTTTCTTTTTTTATTGAAATATGCCCCTATACACTTTCAACAGAAATAACTGCAACAGTGCAGTGCTTATATTTTTTATTTTTTTATTATTAAGATCTCATATACTCTTTCACTAGAAATAACTGCAATAGTGCAGCTCGTATATATATATAATAGTGCAGTGCGTATATTTTATTTTATTTTTTTTGTGAAATACACCCCAATATGCTTTCAACAGATTAACTGCAAATTTGCAGTGCGTATATATTTTTCTTTTTTTATTGAAATATGCACCTATATGTTTGCAATAGAAATAACATCAACAGTGCAGTGCATTTTTTTTTTTTACTGTAATGCGATCCTATATAATTTCACCAGAAATAACTGCAACAGTGCAGTACGTATATATTTTACTTTTTTTAATTGAAATGCGCCTCTATACGCATTCAAAAGGAATAACTGCAACAGTGCAGTGCATATATATTTTTATTTTTTTATTGTAATACACCACTATAAAATTTCACTAGAAATAACTGCAACAGTGCAGTGTGTATGTATTTATTTTTTTTTTTTTACTGAAATACGCCCTTACATGTTTTTAACAGAAATAACTGCAACATTGTAATGCGTATATATTTTTTCTTTTTTTTTTACTGTAATACACCACTATACGCTTCACCAGAAATAACTGCAACAGTGCAATACGTATATATACCGTATTTTTCGCCGTATAAGACGCACTTTTTCTTCCCCCAAAATGGGGGAGAAATGCCCCTGCGTCTTATACGGCGAATGCAGTCAGTTTTACATCGCTGGCAGCGATGTAAAGAGAGCGAGGACTCGGGGAGGGACTGGGAGGAGGAGCTGGGGCCGGCAATAGCGGCGGGGCGGTGCAGTCACTGTACTAATGGCCCGCCCCGCCGCTCCGGTGTACTAATAAAATATGTCATATTCAATGAATGGTTATTAAATATGCCCCTTTATGCTTAATAGTACCTTAAATCCTTAGCGCTTCAGTAGTATGCAGGCTGGGCGGGCGGCAGCGTAACTCCCTGATGTCACGTGCCTGCGCCGCCTACTTTATGAATGAAGCAGGCGGCGCAGGCAAGTGACGTCAGTGAGTGACGCGCCGCGCCGGCTGCCCGGCCTGCCGGCATTGTACTGAAGCGCTTCGGATTTAAGGTACTTTTAGGAATAAAGAGGCATATTTAAAAACTATTAATTGAATAAGACATATGATATTAGTATACAGGAGCGGCGGGGGATCTGTGGATGGCACAGTTATGGGCTGGGAGGGTCTGTGGATGACACATGTATAACAGTGCCATCCACAGATCCCCCTGTAACAGTGAAAGCCACAGATCCCCCCATAACAGTGTCCGTCATCCACAGTTCCCCCCTAACAGTGTCCGTCATCCACAGTTCCCCCCTAACAGTGTCCGTCATCCACAGTTCCCCCCATAACAGTGTCCGTCATCCACAGTTCCCCCCATAACAGTGTCCGTCATCCACAGATCCCCCCATAAGTGTCAGTCATCCACAGATCCCCCCATAACAGTGTCAGTCATCCACAGATCCCCCCATAACAGTGTCCGTCATCTACAGATCCCCCCATAACAGTGTCCGTCATCCACAGATCCCCCCATAACAGTGTCCGTCATCCACAGATCCCCAGTAATAGTGCCATCCACAGACCACCTAGTTCCAAACCCACAGCACACCTTTTGGTTAAAAATATTTTTTTTCTTATTTTCCTCCCCAAAAACCTAGGTGCGTCTTATACGCCGGTGCGTCTTATACGGCGAAAAATACGGTATATATTTTTTTTTTACTGTAATGCTCCCCTATACGCTTTCACCAGAAATAACTGCAACAGTGCATGCGTATATATTTTTCTTTTTTTATTGAAATACGCAACTATACGTTTTCAACAGAAATAACTGCAACAGTAAAGTGTGTAAATATTATTATTTTTACTGTAATACGCCACTATATGTTTTCACCAGAAATAACTGCAACAGTGCAGTGGGTATATATTTTTTAATTTTTTACTGTAATATGCCCCTATACCCTTTCAACAGAAATAAATGCATGTGATGTTGCCTTTATGAAAAAACGCATGTCTATGTTTGCGCAAGTGGTGTGAATTAAAAGTGGATAATAAGAGTGTGACTGCGCTGCTAGACTCAGGGAGTGTAGTAACTCTGGTGAAAGCAGGCCTTATAGCCCCCTCTGACAATCAGACACGTTCACTGTAACTTGTGTGCAAGGGGATGTATGTGAATACCAGACTACTCTTGCTTATATTACCACCCCCTATGGGTCTGTGTGTCATAAAGTTGGAGTAGTCCCAGCACTACTGCATGAGGTTATTCTTGGGAGAGATTTTTCTAAATTTTTGGAAATTATGGGAATCCAAGTTGGAAACAAAAGGAAGTACATCGCAGATATTGACAGCATCTGATATTTTTGGTTTTATTCTGCTAAACCGTTCGTGCGTGGTCACTGAATATTGGTAGTGACTTACCGGATTGTCCACTTTTTCTTTTGTCTCCTGACGAACCTGCCATTGAAGGGGAAACGCATCGAGACTAGGACTGTAATTTAATAACCAACAGTATTTTATCTATTGCATTGAATGACCCAGGCATCCATATGGGCCAATTCTTGTTGTAAGGGCGCTTCAAGGACAGGTAGTTTTAGGCACGGGGACAGAGTGTTTCTACCATCTGTGGGCATCTCTGGGCAGAGATTAGATCAGGGACACCCTAGGGACCCATATGGTATTGCCCTGCGTCCGCCGTTGGTAATGTAACACCTACACCTGATCCTTGTTGGTTTCTTACTGTTTGTTTTTGTTGTATGTACGTCAGTCCCCAAGTGAGGGACCCCTTGATTTTATCATATTGAAAATAAAAGCTATGTTTTAGGTAGTTGGCCTCAGTGATAGTGTTTTGTATACAACTACCAATTAAGTATTTTGACGGTTGATAAAAATTTGCATCTGATATAGGCCCAGAACTATTAGAGGATTCCCCACTAGGGGATGTATTTGAGCTATCGGCAGATAGCTCCGCCCCTTTTCCGTTCTCTGTTATGGCAGGGGATCTAGATGAGTCCACATCAGAGACTGAGACTGAAGGTGTAACACCTCTGGGTATGCCTGACCTAGACGTTCGGAAAGACGACTTTTAAAGTGAGCAAATGAAGGACCCCACCCTTACACGGGCCAGAGAGAATATAAAAGTGATAAATGGGAATCCTGTGGAGTCCGCTGCTAGGCTGGCTTTTCCCTACATGGCTCTAGAGAATGATTTGTTGTATCAGATAGACAAGAAGAGAGAAGAGGTGGTACAGCAGTTAGTGGTCCCAAAGCCCTACTGGAGAACTGTTCTGGATCTGGCACATGGACACATTATGGGTGGCCATTTGGGGATCCAGAAAACTACTGAAAGGATTTTAGAGAGGTTTTTCTGGCCTGGAATGCATGGATACATTAAAGCATATTGTGAATCCTGCCCTCGGTGTCAGATTACAGCCCCTATGCCCCATTTCAGTAGCCCTTTGGTGCCCCTGCCGATTATTGAAATACCCTTTGAGCGCATTGGGATGGATTTGGTGGGTCCCCTAATAAAGTCAGCTCGGGGTCACCAGCAGCGCATTGGGATGGATTTGGTGGGTCCCCTAATAAAGTCAGCTCGGGGTCACCAGCAGCGCATTGGGATGGATTTGGTGGGTCCCCTAATAAAGTCAGCTCGGGGTCACCAGCATATCTCAGTCATAATGGACTATGCTACCCGTTACCCCGAGGCCATACCTTTGCGCAATACCTCGTCAAAGACCATCGCAAAAGAACTGGTCCAGGTGTTTATTCGGGTTGGTATTCCAAAATAAATACTCACAGACCAAGGGACGCTCTTTATGTCTAATGTCATGAAGGAACTTTGCAGGCTTTTTAAAGTTACCCAGCTACGTACGTCAGTCTATCAACCCCAAACTGACGGATTGGTGGAAAGATTTAATAAAACCCTAAAACAAATGCTGAAAAAGGTGGTAGATAAAGACTTTTTGCTCCCATATCTGCTGTTTGCTATAAGGGAGGTACCACAGTCACCCACAGGGTTTTCACCTTTCAAGCGTGTATATGGTAGACATCCACGTGGTTTATTAGATGTGGCTAAAGAAACATGGGAAGGACAGGTCACACCATACAAAAGTGTAATAGAGCATGTGTCCCAGATGCAGGACAGGATTTCATCAGTCATGCCAATTGTTAAGGAACATATGGAATTGGCTCAAGGAGTGCAGAAAATGATTTATGATAGAGGGGCCAAGATTCGAACATTTGCGCCAGGGGATCGAGTACTAGTTCTCGTCCCCACCGTGGAGAGTAAATTCTTGGCTAAATGGCAAGGTCCATTTGAAATAATTGGAAGAGTAGGTGAGGTGAACTATAAAGTATACCAACCAGGTAAAAGGAAGCCAGAACAGATTTACCATATAAATCTGTTAAAACCTTGGAAGGACCGGCCAGTCCTGGCAGCAGCACTTGCTCCAACCATCAATAATGGGGCAGCAATATCTGCTGTCAGAATAGCCAAAACTCTGTCCGATGTCCAAAAGAAGGAAGCTAGATTGTTGGTCGCTCAGAACAGAGAATTTATTTTTTTCAGAAAAGCCGGGGCAGACATCACTCATAAAACATGACATCATAACTGAACCTGGGGTTAAGGTCTATGTAAAACCTTATAGGATTCCTGAGGCCAGACGAGAAGCAGTCTCAAAAGAAGTAAAAGATATGTTAGAGTTGGGAGTAATTGAGGAGTCTCATAGTGAATGGTCAAGCCCGATTGTGTTAATTCCAAAGCCTGATGGTTCCATAAGGTTCTGTAATGATTTTAGGAGGTTAAATACTGTGTCTAAATTCCATGCATACCCTATGCCACGAGTGGACGAACTTATAGACCGACTTGGTACAGCCCGTTACATTACGACCTTAGACCTGACAAAGGGTTATTGGCAAATACCCCTGACGGACGCTATATTTTTTTGTGTGAAATACACACCAATATGCTTTCAACAGATTAACTGCAAAATTGCAGTGCGTATATATTTTTCTTTTTTTATTGAAATACACACCTATACGTTTGCAACAGAAATAACTGCAACAGTGCAGTGCATATATTTATTTTACTGTAATGCGATCCTATACAATTGCACCAGAAATAACTGCAACAGTGCAGTACGTATATATTTTACTTTTTTAAATGAAACACGCCTCTATATGCATAAAAAAATAACTGCAACAGTGTGGTGCATATATATTTTTCTTTTTTTATTGTAATACACGACTATACAATTTCACTAGAAATACCTGCAACAGTTCAGTGCGTATTTTTTTTCTTTTTTTTTACTGAAATACACCCTTATATGCTTTTAACAGAAATAACTGCAACATTGCAGTGGGTATATATTTTTCTTTTTTTTTTTACTGTAATGTGCCCCTATACGTTTTCACCAGAAATAACTGCAATAGCGCAGTGCGTAAATTTTTTTTTTTACTAAAATACGTCCCTATACACTTTCAAAATAAATAACTGCAACAATGCAGTGCATATATTTTTCTTTTTTTTACTGTAATGCGCTCTTATACGCTTTCACCAGAAATGACTGCAAGAGTGCAGTTCGTGTAAAAAAATTTTTTATTGAAATATGGCCCTATACGATTTCAACAGAAATAACTGCAACAGTGCAGTGCATATATATATATATATATATATATATATATATATTTTTTTTTTTTTTTACTGTAATGCGCTCCTATTTTTATTATTAAGATCTCATATACACTTTCACCAGAAATAACTGCAACAGTGCAGTGTGTATAGTTTTTATTTTCTTAATGTCATGCGCTCCTATACACTTTTACCAGAAATAACTGCAACAGTGCAGTTCGTATATATATTTTTAATTTTTTTGCTGTAATACGCCATTATATGCTTTCACCAGAAATAACTGCAATAGTGCAGTGCATATATATTATCTTTTTTTACTGAAATACGCCCCTATACGCTTTCACCATAATTAACTGCAACAGTGCGTATATATTTTTTCTATTATTACTGTAATGCGACGCTATACGCTTTCACCAGAAATAATTGCAACAGTGCAGTGTGAATATATTATTCTCTTTTTACTGAAATATGCCCCTATTCACTTTCAAAAGAAATAACTGCAACAGTGGAGTGCATATTTTTTCTTTTGTTACTGCAATGCACCCCTATACGCCTTCACCAGAAATAACTGCAACAGTGCAGTGTGTATATATTTTTCTTCTTGTATTGAAATATGCTCCTATACGTTTTTAACAAAAATCACTGCAACAGTGCAGTGCGTATATATTAATCTTTTTTTTTTTACTGTAATACGCCACTATACGTTTTCACCAGAAATAACTGCAACAGTGCAGTGCATATATATTTATCTTTTTTTATTCTGAAATACACCACTATACGCTTTCACCTGAAATAACTGCAGAAGTGAAATGCGTATATATTTTTCTTGTAGTACTGAATAAGATACTAAGATATAAGCCTATAAAGGCTTTTGAACATAACACTTGCAACCCAATAACAAATAGCTGGAATGACAGAGCTGTCTAATGACTATTTGGATCCCCAAATTATTGTTCCCTGCACTTTACTTTCCTATGAATGTCCCTATCACCTTCTGACATCTCTCCCTGATACCTCCCTATCCTTTCCCTGCACTTATAAATGATTTTTTATTTTATTTTTACGTCTGTCCCTACACTCTGAACGCTGGAAAATGTTTTTATAGGGTTGTGACATCACAGGGCTGGCTATCTGCTGATTGGCTGCATGCAGGCATGTCAATCTGGGTGATCCTGCTTTTTCAGAGTTCCTTGCCCCATGTCATTAGTACTCACACATGTAGCCTCGCATTCGTTGCAAATTGAATTTTTAAAGAAATTCCACTTCATCAGCTTCGATTCGTTCATCTCAACTCCCCTTTTTCTAAAATTCACATTCCCGCCCATTCCTTGGTTGAATTTGATGGACTTGTGTCATTTTTCAACTGTATTAACTATGTAACTACTTTTTTTCCCACTTTTCTGGAGGAATTTTGCCTTTCTGTGGGTGGACAGCAGTTCATCAAATACAACCATATCCCAGGATGTATTGCACTTAGCTCTTATTAACCTCTTCCTCCCCTGGATAATAAATAGTCCCTCACATATAGACCCAGAGATACATATGGTATTTAATGGACCCACAATTTTCTTCTCCACAGTTTAAAGAGATATAGCTATATATTTTCTGAATTTTGAAGTAGCGATAAATAAAGTAATAAATAAAGGAAAGGTGCCTAAATTGGCATTTTTATTAGGGGGAGGGGAGAATTGAGTTATCTATCCATTTAACAAAAAATAAAATACCAGACAAAACACGAAAAAGTGTAAAGTCTAGTGTAGGCATTAATTAAATGAATTGAAAATTTGTCTATAGAGCATTTCATGTAAACTTTTATAGCTCTGATACTACTGAAAATGACATGGGTCCTGAGAATGGGTTAAGTAATGCATGCAACAGATGCCCAAGTGTGACCTAGTAGCTTTTGGGATGAAATAGATAATCTACTCTGGGTTGCTATGAGATTGTTATGAACTGTGGATCTGGATCCACTGTAACAACTACCTAGGAGTATTAGGATGCTGACCTACGAGGATCAGGGACAGCAGAGCGGAGTACCAAAGAAATCAGGTTAACTCATAGTCAGGAACAGGCTGAGGTGAAAGTCCAGGAAGGCAACTGTTAGTATACCGATATTTAAACGGATTAAGCATGAGTAAATCACTTAGTAACTAACCAGGTTTGTTATGAATTTCACAAAAAAGTGCATCCCCCCCCATGAAACCCTAACTTTTGTGATTCATTTAAACAAATCACATAAAATGGCATGCAGCACCATATTACTGTGACAATTGCTGGGAAAATATGATGTGTGTCTGAAAAAATAAATAAAAGCACAATTGTTCAGCGTTTGCAGAAGAATACTATTGGTGTACTTCCAATAAGTCTATGAAATGTACAAATTTGTTTTTTTATAAAAAAAAAAGCCTAGCTGTTCATAATATAGAGAGAAATGTGTTAATTTTCTTGCATGAGGTTTTGTAATGTAGAAGTAGATGCCAGCAGCAGCTGTATTAAGCATAGTATGACCAGCCCTGAACTCCCTTAAAGCTTTCCCTTATCAAATTCCCTCAAATCTACCCCAGAATATCTTCCTATTCCCTCCCTATAGTGTCATATGCCTGTAATAATCTTTTTGTCAGCGACTGCCAAATAACACCATTCCAGGTCACAAGCTGGAGACAGAAAGTCAATTCTTCTGCCTCAGCATAAGGAGCTGCCTGTCAACTTCCCCCTGATTGGCTGACCCAGGCTGTTAATTTCTCAGGCTATCAGGTCAAGTCATCCACCCCACTTCCTCCTAGTATCATCTGATCCTCCATCTTTCACTTGGCAGATAATTTTTTGTAAAATTTGTAATGAATCGGATTTGTTTAGAATTTGCTTGTCTCCACCGTACACCTATACAACCTATCTAACCTTAAGTAGTTGAAGCAATAGTGCTTGGAACAATTGGCAAATACCCCAGCATCTAGGTTTGCCAAAGTAATGTCACAAACAGGCTTACAACTCGAATTTAGTAAAAGATAGCTCCACAAAGTGTCGACTTTTGGGGGACTAATATCACATTAAATGTGTCTGCTTTTATCTTAAAGGAAATATGTCACCAAAAAAGTAATCTGCCAGTTGAAACAAGGTAGTATTCCTTTTATTTAATTTTTTATTTTATTTTTATGTTTCCTGAACATGATTATGGGGGCAGAAAAAGCTTTAGGAAAGTCACGGCACTCTCGACTTCAATCCAAATTTATTGCTTAATCACACTGAAAAATACAGCAACGTTTCGACACACAGGTCTTTCTCAAGCTACATGTAGACCTCTGTGTCGAAACGTTGCTGTATTTTTTGGTGTGATTAAACACTAAATTTGGATTGAAGTTTGAGAGTCCTGTGACTTTTCTAAAGCTTTTTCTATGTTTGAGGGGTCCCTGAGGCTGGGATCTGATGCCACGAGCACCGCCACCATATAATGAATTTTTTCAAGTAAGTGGTGCTGTCCTATTTCATTTTTCTTGTTGATTATGGGGGCAGCCATCTTGGCTGAGCTCTTAAAAGCATTTACACAGCATTAAAATAAAAATTGCTTTATGACATCCCCATGGGCCATAGACAAATTAGTCAGGAGAGGACCTCGTTGACTTCTATGGCAGGGTTTTCTGGGCATTTTTTGTGAACTGAACAGGGGTCATTGTACAAGGAAAGAATAGATAAGATTTGACAATTACCTACAGTAAATGGTGGATTCTGTCTTTTCTATACACAGAAGTGATATCTCCTTATCATTACATGCAGGATTAGAATAATGTATAACTGCAGTAAAGTAATTTGTACAGACTAAGGAGTGGAAAGTGTGGAAACTGCATTTTATGTTTTTTGTTTAAATATAGATGTTGACATGCAAAATTTTAATAATATCATCAAAACTTCTTTCAAAATGTTAAACATAAAAACATGATTTAAACAATAGGTTGTTTTCTGATGACACCTTCCCTTTAATTATTGTTATTTAATTATTTAATTATTGTTTGTATAACAGTAAAAAATAAAATAAAATAACCTTCAAAGTAGTAGTAGTAAGCCAAATGGTACAAACCTCTCAGTAATCTATTTTTGTTCCAAATTGAAATGCAATAAAACAGGAAAAATGCCAAAGGGGTATACTTTCACAAGGAACTGTACATACAGGTCCCTGTAGTTTTTCTACAAAGATGATCTAATAATGCTATGGAAAATGGGACTGACTTAATTTTTGAATAGCAATGGTATCATTACCACCACAAATAAATCTGTTTTATAGATCGCTATTGCATCTTTTTTTATATATAAACAGTTACCCAGCTACAGAAAAAACTGTTTCTGAAGTTATTCCAGATTGAAGAAGCGATATATTAAAATATTCTATCCATGTACGTCTCCACAGATTCCCACATTGACACTAAAATAAAACAAGAGGATAAGTATTTAAAATAAAGCATAAAAATAAGTCACAAAACAGTACATTGTCTGTCCTTCCTCCAAGCCTACTAAAGGACTCCCAAAGTACAGTATTACATTTATCTCAGCTCACTTTTATGGGAGTCATTGACAGACTTGCAGTTTGTGACTACTAAGGGAAAAAATAAGAACTCTTGGTTGGAACAGTGGCATAAACAGAACAATAGAATTTCAGTAGTGAGATTTTTATATAGTAGCAAGGGTTTAGCAGTATTTTAGGGTCATTGGACAATTCTATGGCTGAAATATTACATTAAAGTCTCACATTGTTTAGATTTTATGACAAAGAAAATCAATGTTCATTTATTATTCACAATGTTCAGAGCAGTAAATACAAACTAGGTTATATAAAATTAATTAAATCAGTTATATAAGGACACAAGATCCTACAACAGCAAGAATTAGATAATGGCTCTGAAGATTGTTTCTTACTCTGAGTGTTTTAGGTGTTTAATGATGTATATACATTATTAAATTTCAGAAAATGTAATATATGCCAATAATATGATCTTTCTGTGTACAGTAAAACCATACTAATAAGAACAAGATACAATACAATTATTAGACCGTGCCACAAGCTAACAGATGCAAAATAATCCAAAAGTAGGAAATAGTAAATGGCCAATGGTTTAATACTTTCAGTGTCAATTTATAGAAAAAACATAGCAGTAGTATTCAGAATATTTCTACTATGGTATTTTACACATCATTTGAGTAGTCTCATATACTGTACCTATATTTTCATACTGCAAAAATAATAATTCATATTCCAAAATCAATAGGTTGGGGTACTAATATAATTCCCGATGATATTTACTTTAGCAGGGCAATTTATAGATAGTATTAGACATGCATTTTTTTTTTAACATTCGACTTGGAGCAGAATCACTTGTCTGAATTGATTCAGGTCTAAATAAGTTTGACCTAAATCACAAGTTTCCCATTGCTTGGAAAACTCTCTTTCATATCACAAAAAATTGAAATTCCTTTGAACTTGACCATTTTTAAACATTTTAATATAATTTTAGAATCAATTTGCTCATCTCCAGATAGTATAAATAACATAGATATTATTTCAAATATTTTTTTATAGAAAGGCTGCCCATTATTGCATGCCTAATCACATAACTGCCACAAAGAAGTATATAAGGTTCCCAATAGTAGCAATGAATTTAAAGGAAGACAGAACTCCTAATACATAATTTACAGTAAATAATTGAACGCACAGAAAACTCCCCTTGAATACATAAGAGTAAAATAACAGTAATGCACTAAAAGTAACAATGGCAAAATGGACAATCGCTAATAAAACTACCAGCAAGTACAGTCACAAAATAACACAAATGAGAACAAGTACCGTAACAAACAAGCATAGGAAATTGCTGGTACTCACAACCATTGACTATAACTGATGAATTTGGAAAGATCAGATTGTAGTGAGTCTCATATTGCCAAAACCAAATCACATGCCAAAAGATCTTTAAACAAACAGATGTGTTCAGTTTTAATTTTCTGTTGGGCTTAGCATATCCCGAGATGCTTTATAAAAGCTTAGAAGAAGCTTAGTAAAAAGCATGATTTTTTGATATCCTGCCATGAGATTACTATGCTATGTGCCCAGTGGTTGTGATGCAGCCTCTTAAGTATTTTGAAGTACAGCGGCGCTTGAAAGTTTGCAAGCACTTCAGAGTTATCAATATTTCTGCATAAATTTGACCTAAAACTAGATAAAGATAAATTTAAAACAATGAGTAAAAAATATTAGACTTGATTTCTTATTTATTGAGGAAAAAGATCCAATATCACATGTCTGTGAGTGACAAAAGTATGTGAACCTCTAGGATTAGCTGACAGTTTGAAGATGAAAGTAGAGTCAGGTGCTGAATGGGCAACCTGTTTTATTTAAAGAATAGGGATCTATCAAAGTATGATCTTCGCAACGCATATTTGTGGAAATGTGTCACGGTACAAGCAAAGGGGATTTCTGAGGACCTCAAAAGTAGAGTAGTTAATACTCATTAGACTGGAAAAGGTTAGAAAACAAAATCTATTTGGATAGATGGAGAAAATCCATGACCATTATTACCCTCCCCAGGAGAGGTCAACCAACAAAGATCATGCCAAGAGCAAGGCGTGTAATAGTCTGTGATATAAAAAAGGAACCCAATGTAGCCTCTAAGCAACCAAACGCCTTTCTCATATTAGATCATGTTCATGAGTCTACCATCAGGAGGAAACTAAACAACAAGGGTGTGCATGGCAGAATTGCAAGGAGAAAGCAGCTGCTCTCCAAAAAGAACATTGCTACCTATCTGCATTAAGTTAAAGATCACCTGTAAAAACCAAAAGGCCATTGGGACTTTTTGGTTTAAATGAGAAGTGTTATGTTTGAAAAAAAATAAAACACTCCATTCCAGCATAAAACCTCTGTGCCCTCATCTGTCCTGCATTAGCCTCTTTCTTTTGCTGCTCATTATGCTCTGGGAGTAATGTATGCTGCTGGCTCTGCTCTGTTTTTCATCGAGAAGGAGCTTAGTGAGGACAGTCATCAGCTACAGTCCAGAATAGACTTGAAGGAGAGGTCTGCTGCGTTTTCCCTTAGGCATGCAACTAGTGATGGTGATAGTCGGGAGGGAGCACATGCTCAGGGATGCGTGTGGTCAGGGATGTGGCAATGAGACTGGTGAAGGTGACATAAGTGAAAAAAACAGACAGTAGTGGATGATGATGTAGCCGACACACATGGGAGCTGCACATGGGAGCTGGGTTAAGAGGGGGCATCATCTTCAGGGGGTGAGGGTGGAAGCAGGCCCTTGAGACAGCAACAGGGTGGCAGTGTTCCGATGAGCCAGCAGGCTAGAGGAGCCAAACATGACTGGGGTGGACTGTCTTCTACTCAGGAGTTTATCTGTCAGGAAACAACTAACAGTGCACGGGTTAATAAAGTCAGCAGCAGGCAGTCAACAAGGAGTGGTGGGGATTTAATATCAAGTCACTGAAGGACGTTAGCGTAGTGGTATGCAAGACATGTTCTCTCACTGCTCCTTGCCATATAAGCCGTGAACAAGATCCGGGATGGACCGAAACATTGGTCATTATATATATATATGTACATATTGAAGGATGGAATAAAGCAATACTAACTTGCTAACTATTCAAGTACCCTAATTCCTCATATATTGATTATATTGGGCTATTACCCCATCACTGAGCACTGTACGTTATTCAATCGAGGAGTGCCAACCATCTTATGTGTTTAAATACCATCTGCCCCTAAGGGACAATTTTTGGAAGCACTTGACAATGTGTTTTTAACCCCTTAAGGACTCAGCCCTATTTCACCTTAAGGACTTGGCCATGTTTTGCAAATCTGACCAGTGTCACTTTAAGTGCAGATAACTTTAAAACACTTTGACTTACCCAGGCTGTTCTGAGATTGTTTTTTCGTCACATATTGTACTTCATGACACTGCTAAAGTTGGGTCAAAAAAGTTAATTTTTTTTCACAAAAAAATACCAAATTTACTAAAAATTTGGAAACATTTGCAAATTTCAAAGTTTTAGTTTCTCTACTTCTGTAATACATAGTAATACCACCAAAAATGTTGATGACTACTTCATGTTTGTTTCATTTTGGGAATGTCATTTTATTTTTTTGGGATGTTACATAGCTTAGAAGTTTAGAAGCAAATTTTGAAATTTTTCAGAAATTTTCCAAATCCCACTTTCTATGGACCAGTTCAGGTCTGAAGTCACTTTGTGAGGCTTACGTAATAGAAATCACCCAAAAATGACCCGATTTTAGAAACTACACCCCTCAAGGTATTCAAAACTGATTTTACAAACTTTGTTAACCCTTTAGGTCTTCCACAAGACTTCATGGCAGATGGAAAAACAATTTAGGAATTTCAATTTTTTGGAAAATTTTCAATTTTAACCCATTTTTTCCAGTAATAAAGTAAGGGTTAACTGCCAAACAAAACTCAATATGGGTTGCCCTGATTCTGTAAATTGCAAAAACACCCAATATGTGGTTGTAAACTACTGTTTGGCCAAATGGGAGGACATAGAAGGAGGGGAACGCCATATGGTTTTTGGAAGGCAGATTTTGCTGGACTGGTTTATTTACATCATGTACCCTTTCAAGCCCCCTGATGCACCTCTAGAGTAGAAACAAGGTAGTTGTTGTTTTGGGACTATTTTAGGGTAAATATGATTTTTGGTTGCTCTGTATTACACTTTTTTGAGGCAAGGTAACAAAAAATGTTAATGAAAAAAAAAATTCTACATTTGCTATTTAGTTTTGTGGAACACCTAAAGGGTTAACAAAGTTTGTAAAGTAACTTTTGAATACCTTGAGGGGTGTAGTTTCTTAGAAGGGGTCACTTTTTTTTGGAGTTTCTAGTCTAGGCTACATCAGGGTGGCTTCTAATGGGACATGGTGTAAATAAAGCAGTCCATCAAAATCTGCCTTCCAGGAACCATATGGCGTTCCCTTCGTTCTATGCCCTGCCGTGTGGCTATATAGCCATTTACGACCACATATGGGGTGTTTCTGAAAACTACAGAATCAGGGCAATAAATATTTAGTTTTGTTTGGCTGTTAACCCTTGCTTTATTACCGGAAAAAAAGGATACAAATTGAAATTTTGCCCAAAAATTGGTGTTTTTGCACCATTTTTATCTTATATTTGTAACCCTGTTCATCCGAGGGGTTTGGTCAAATGTTATTTTTATAGGGCAGATTCTTCCGGACGCGTCCATACCTAATATGTCCACATTTTAAAATGTATTTTGATTTTACACTATATTATCATTTTAGGAAACCCCCAAAAATTATTTTAGTATCTCCATAGCCTGGGAGCTACATTTTATTTATTTTTTTTGGGTGACTATCTAATGTAGGGGCTCATTTTTTGCGGGATGAGATGGCGGTTTTATTGGCACTAATTGGGGGTGCATATGACATTTTTATCGCTCGCTATTACACTTTTTGTGATGTTAGGTGACTTTTTTTACCCTTTTTTTTTTAACCCTGTTCATCCTGTGGGGTTGGGTTAAATGTTATTTTTATAGAGAAGATTTTTATGGATGTGGCGATGCCCAATATGTATGGCTCTCAGACTTTGGAGACACTAAGCAGATATCCTCAAACTGTGGCCCTATAGATGTTGTAAAACTACAATTCCCACTATGCCCTGATGATGGCTGTAGGTTGTCTAGGAATTCTGGGAGTTATAGTTTTATCTGGAGGGCTGCAGTTTGAGGATGCCTGCGCAAAAACTAATATTTTTGAAAAAAAAATTGTTTCCGTGTCTCCAAAGTCTGAGAGCCATAGTCTTTTGTGTTCTCTAGGGGACTGTTGGGGATTATAAAAATGTAGTACTCCATGGAAGTGTGATACTCCCTGAAGCAATCTAATGCAGAGGCCCGGATGATCGGGGCAAGTGTCACATTAAGTGTTGGTGTCCTTCTGTATCCCCCTCCAGTGACACACTCTGCATTTTTGGGGGGTTCGTCCCTTCTTTCCAGTATGGGGTACCACACCTGAAAAATGTTGGCCAGGGACAATCCAGGCGCCTCCAATTCCCGAGGTACTCCGGCCTGCTCTTTCCCGGTCTGAAAATATCAGGTCCTTGAGGACTGCCTCATAGAATTGGAAGAATGTCCTTGTGCTGCTAGCAACCTGTACCAAGTAGACCGCAACTTTTTTGTACCATGCCCGGATTTTGTGCATGGCATTATATGGCTTAGGACTTGATCAGAGAGATCAACTCCTCCCATATACCGATTGTAGTCGATGATACAATCGGGCTTGAGGATCGTTGCCGCGGTACCTCGCACAGGGACAGAGGTGATGCTGTTACCGTGGATTGTGGACAGTATAAGGACATCCCTCTTGTCCTTTATACCCGACCAGCAACAGGTTTCCACTGGTAACGGCATGGGTCTCACCCCTGGGGATAGGTACCTAGAGGGGGTAGGTAGGGAGGCCGCGTTGATTTTTCCGCACGGTCCCACAAGTGGACGTGGATCTGGCGGAAAAGGACCTGCTAGTATAAAAGTTATCCACGTACAAGTGGTAACCCTTATCTAGCAGTGGGTACATAAGGTCCCACACGAGTTTCCCGCTAACACCCAGAGTGGGGGGACATTCTGGGGGTTCAATACGGGAATCTCGCCCCTCGTACACACAAAATTTGTAAGTGTACCCTGAGGTACTCTCACCAATTTTGTTCATTTTCACGCCATACCTTGCCCGCTTAGTGGGAATGTATTGGCGGAAACTGAGTCTCCCCTTGAACGCAACGAGAGACTTATCAACCGCGACCTCCCTTCCAGGTATGTAGGCCTGCGCAAATTTGGCCCCGAAGTGATCGATGACCAGCCGTATCTTATACAGACTGTCATGGGCAGGATCACCTCGGGGGGGACATGCTGCATTATCTGAATAATGCAGACATTTCCGGATGGCCTCAAACCGGGGACGTGTCATGGCCATACTGTAGAGTGGGGTCTGGTAGAGGACGTCCCCACTCCACTATTGCCTGGCACTGGGTTTTTGCACTAGACCCATGTGCAGCACGAGGCCCCAAAATGTCCTCATCTCAGCTGCACTGACCAGTGTCCAGCCACCGGGTCTAGCCAAAAACAAGTGGCAGGGGGGGGTCTAGGGTCTCAACGTTAGAAAACAATAAATTTAGATAAAGTTTTTTTTTTTTTTCCCCTAACTAACTTTTCCCTTCTATCCCTGCCTAACGGGGCCTCTCCCTCACTGACCCTAACCTACCTGGAGGGTGGTGGGTGCAGGAGGGTGATGGGTGCCGACGACGGGGGTATCGCAGGAGCTGGTGAGAACAGTGCTGGACGGTGCAGGTGCTGAAACGGGAAGAGGAGGGGAGAGAGGAGAGTCGGGAGTTTGAATTTCCCGTCTCTCTCCCCGCACCAATCAGCACCATGGACACCGCCTCTCCCAAATGCTCGGACTGTGATTGGTGGTGTGTAATCACACCACCGATCACAGTCTTTTTCCGGTTCATCGGGTCACCGGAGGGTCACATGACAGGATGCCCAATGTATGATTAAGTCCCTAAGGGGTTAAAGTGTAACTGTCATTTTTATTTGATTTGCTAGTTCATTAGAGCTAGGCATGTATACTTCAGTTAGTCTGTCAATGATTGTCAAAATATTTGTAATTACCTTATAATAGCAGCTTTCATTAATGTCCTCTGTCCCTTTCCACTAGTCCCTTAAAAGACTGTTGCTATGGCTTATCTGTCTCCGGCTAAGAAGACAGAAGACAGAGGGGTGGTCCTTCACACTGCATGTCTGCATTAGGCTTCAGAGTGCGGAGGTGTGTCTCTCAGTAATCCAATCTGATTGGCTGGCAGGGAGCTGCTGGCTACAGCAAATGTGTATGTGAAGTGAGGGAAAGAAGTTTTGGCCTCAGACAACTGTCAGAGGAGCCATCTTGAGAAGATCTTTATATTGTAGAGGTTAAAACAGCCATAACTAATGGAAAAACACAAAGAACACAGTGATATTTACAGAACCTAAAGGTTGCTTTATGCATAATTCTCCACAAGCAGTAACATATGATAAAATAGATTTGTTGATAAAAACATGACTGTTACACTTTAAACACGCTGTATGTTAATACTAGTGTTGAGTGCGAATATTCGAATAGCAAATTTTTCTTTCGAATATCGGCACTTCGATAATTCAATAATGTAGAATAAATTGATATATATTCATTAAAATGAATATTAGTTTATTTTTTTTTTTCATCTGAACCCGTTAGTGATAGTAAATGTAATGGGTTCAGATGAAAAAAATTAAAATAAAATAAAAAGAATATTCGTATTACGAATATAGCGCTATATTCTACATATTCAACAATTCTACCAAGCAAACCCAATAGGAAAGTTGCTTAAAGAGGACCTTTCACCTTGAAAAACATTGTGAACGAAGTATGCTGCCATGGAGAGCGGTGCCCGGGGATCTCACTGCACTTACTATTATCCCCGGGCTCCACTCCATTCTCCCGTTATGCCCTCCGGTATGTTCACTCTCTAAGTTATAGTAGGCGGTGTCTGCCCTTGTCCTGTAGGCGTCTCCTTCTCCTAGGCTGCAGCGCTGGCCAATCGCTGGCACAACGGAGCGGCGCCCGGGGATAATAGTAAGTGCAGTGAGATCCCCGGGCGCCGCTCTCCATGGCAGCATACTTCGTTCACAATGTTTTTTCAAGGTGAAAGGTCCTCTCTAACTCCCTTACGTGATTTGACTAATACGCATATTTAATTGCTGATTTTTGGCATAAGATAAACTATATTAAATAATGAAGAATATTCTAATTCAGTACCGACTGAAGATATTTTAGCCTTCTCACATTATTATTGACATATTAATTATTGACTTCTCCTTCAGCATTATGTGTAGGCCTTATACTCCACCGTTACCAATGACTGCTGCTATTATCCTGATCCTTCAGAGTTATGTGTAGGCCTTATACTCCACTTTTACCAATGACTGCTGCTATTATAATGATCCTTCAGAGTTACCGTATTTTTCACCCTATAAGACGCACCTAGGTTTTTGGGGAGGAAAATAAGAAAAAAAAATGTTGAACCAAATGGTGTGCTGTTGTCATGGTCTTACCTTCTCACTGTTCTCCTTCGTTTGACATGTGCTGGCGGCCATCTTGGTTTCTGGGTTTCTTGTAGCCTCCCACCCTGCGGCTCCTCCTTCCCACTGGGAGGAGCTGGATGCCCAGCTCATATATATAGAAGGTCTGTGGCTTCAGTTCCTTGCTTGGTCCTCCTGTGTGCACATGCTTCAAAGACTGCTGCTGCTTCTGGTTCCTGATCCTGGCCTCGTCTGACTACCCCGTTGGTTCCCGATCCTGGCTTCGTCTGACTACCCCGTTGGTTCCTGATCCTGGCTACGTCTGACTACCCTCCTGGTTCCTGACCTCCGTCTACGCAAGACCCTGCTTCAGTTTAGCCATCCGTTCGGACTTTAGCTACGGCTTGATTTTCAATAAAGCCTTCTTATTCCACCTATCTCTGTTGTACGTCTGGTTCATGGTTCCTTGACATTAGGACCAAGCCATGAATTCTGACGGTACAGGGCCATCCTCGCTACCTACGCTGGTTGCCAGACTTGATCAGCAGGATCACCTGTTGGGTCGGTTCGCTGTGGCGTTACAAACCCTGCTTGAACGCACGGCTCATTTAGCTTCCGTTGCCGATGGGTCGGTTGTCGCTCCTGGGCCCGCTCCTACTGCCGCTCCGGTTGTTGCGCCAGAGTCTACCCCGACACCTGTTGCTGCACCTGCGGTGTTTCAGGGTATGACCGGTTCTGCCCCCCTTCCACAGCGCTTTGGGGGAGAGCCAACTCAGTGCCGAGGTTTCCTTAACCAGGTGGCCATTTATTTCGAGTTGCTGCCACATGCCTTTCCTACTGAGAGATCAAAGGTGGGCTTCTTGATCTCGCTGCTCTCGGACAAGGCCTTGGCCTGGGCCAGCCCTTTATGGGAGAACAACAATCCGGTGGTTGCCGAGTTTTCCGGTTTTGTTGCTTCTCTTCGGAAGGTATTCGATGTGCCGGCTCGTGCTGCCTCTGCTGCGAAGCTCCTTATGTCCATCAGACAGGGTTCACGATCCGTAGCTGAATACGCCATTGAGTTTCGTACCCTGGCAGCAGAGGTGGGCTGGAATAATGAGGCTCTGGTCGCTGCTTTCTCTCATGGTCTCTCGGATGCCTTGAAGGATGAGATTGCAGCCAAGGACCTACCAGTGGAGCTCGAGTCCCTTATTTCTTTCCTGATTTTGATTGACACCAGACTCAGGGAGAGACCTTCCTTTAAGGAGAGCCTGCGGAGGCCTTCTAACAGATTGGCGCCTACGTTTGCTGTCCCACCCGTGCCTCCCTCTCCTCCCACGCCTCCTGGGGATGACTGGTCTGGGGGTCAACCCATGCAGCTGGGGGTTGCTCGCCTGTCCGAGGGGGAGAGGGTACTCCGGAGACGCGAGGGCCGATGCATGTACTGTGGTCTCGGTGGGCATTTTCGGTTGGCATGCCCGAACCGTCCGGGAAACGCTCGCACCTGAGATCCTGTCGGGGGCAGATCTTGGGTGGAGTCTCCTCGTCCCCGGTTTCCCGTGTTGACAAACCACTGATTACTGTTGTCCTCTCCTGGGTCGGGGGCTCGGTGACGACCCAGGCGTTGGTGGACTCTGGTGCTGGTGGCTTGTTCATTGATAGTGTGTTCGCCGCCGCCAATTCCATTCCTCTGCAGCCTCGAGGTTCCCCACTGGCTCTTGAGGCGATAGACGGCAGACCCCTTCTGCCGCCACACGTGACTCAGGAGACCCTTCCAGTGGGGATGGCCATTGGTGCTGTTCACAGAGAGTCGGTCTGTCTCCAGGTTATTTCGTCTCCACACTACTCGGTGGTTTTGGGGTACCCCTGGCTCCAGAAGCATAATCCGACTTTCGATTGGAGATCGGCCGAGATCCTCTCGTGGTCACCGCAGTGTGGGGCTAGTTGCATCCATGGGCCTGTCAAGTTGCTGTGTACTTCCTCGGACTCTCTGTTGCCTCCTGAATACGAGGAGTACCGGGATGTATTCGATAAGGTGCGTGCGGTTGCCCTACCTCCGCACCGCCCATACGATTGTGCCATAGAGTTACAATCTGGTGCCGTTCCTCCTCGTGGCAAAGTCTATCCACTGTCGGTAGCGGAGAATGAGGCCATGGAGGAGTACGTGAGGGAGGCGCTTTCACGCGGACACATTCGCAAATCCTCGTCCCCGGCAGGGGCTGGATTTTTCTTTGTGAAAAAGAAGGGCGGTGAGTTGAGGCCTTGCATCGACTACAGGGGTCTCAATCGCATCACGATCAAGAACGCTTACCCGATACCCTTGATTTCCGAGCTGTTCGATCGCCTCAAAGGGGCCACGGTCTTTACCAAACTCGACCTGAGGGCGGCATATAACCTGGTAAGGATCAAGGCGGGCGATGAGTGGAAGACCGCGTTTAACACCAGGACCGGTCATTATGAATCCTTGGTTATGCCCTTTGGGTTGTGCAATGCGCCCGCAGTCTTCCAGGAATTCATCAACGATGTTTTCCGTGACCTGTTGCAGCAGTGTGTGGTGGTCTATTTGGATGACATCTTGGTATATTCTGCATCCATGGAGGCCCACATTCTGGATGTCAGACGAGTGTTGCAACGCTTACGAGAGAACAAGCTGTTCGGTAAGCTTGAGAAATGCGAATTTCACCGATCCCAGGTAACCTTCTTAGGTTACATCATTTCCGCTGAGGGGTTCTCCATGGATCCTGAGAAGGTTTCGGCTGTCTTACAGTGGCCCCAGCCCAGTGGGCTTCGTGCCCTGCAGCGCTTTTTGGGCTTCGCCAATTATTATCGGAAGTTCATCAAGGACTTTTCCATGCTAGCCAAGCCTCTCACGGATCTGACCAGGAAGGGCAGTAATCCTCAGGTCTGGCCGCTCGAGGCCATCCGAGCTTTTGAGGCTCTAAAGTCCGCCTTTGTGTCGGCTCCGATTCTGTCGCATCCCAACCCTGGGTTGCCTTTTGTCCTCGAGGTGGACGCGTCTGAGACGGGAGTAGGCGCCCTCCTGTCTCAGCGTAGAACACCAGAGGGTCCTCTGCTTCCTTGTGGGTTTTACTCCCGGAAACTGTCTTCCGCGGAGTGCAACTATCAGATTGGTGACAGGGAGTTATTGGCCATCGTGCAGGCCCTTAAAGAATGGAGGCACTTGCTCGAGGGCTCGGTGGTTCCGGTTCTCATCCTGACGGACCACAAGAATCTGACCTACCTCTCTGAGGCCAAGAGATTGACACCACGTCAGGCCAGATGGGCTCTGTTCTTGTCACGTTTTAATTACGTGGTCTCCTACCTACCCGGCTCCAAGAACATCAGAGCGGATGCCTTATCACGGCAGTACTCCGAGCTGTCCGGGGAGGAGTCGATTCCGACTACGGTCATACCCCCGAATCAGATCCTGGCTGCTATTCGCACCAGCCTGACCTCTCCTCTGGGTGAGCAGATTTTGGCGGCTCAATCTGGTGCTCCCTCTGGGAGACCCAACGGCAGATGTTTTGTGCCTGAGGAGTTGCGCACTCGGTTGTTGCGAACCTACCATAACTCCAAGGCCGCGGGGCACCCTGGAAAGAATCAGCTGTCCTGGGCGGTTTCACGTCTGTTCTGGTGGCCTTCTCTACGTTCCGACATCGCCGCATATGTAGCGGCATGCTCCGTTTGTGCCCAGAGTAAGTCCCCTCGGCACCTTCCGTTGGGCCTTTTGCAACCCATAGCCACCGGGGAGCGTCCATGGTCACACCTGGGGATGGATTTCATTGTGGACCTTCCTGCATCCCGAGGCCATACGGTCATTCTCATGATTGTGGATCGGTTTTCCAAAATGTGCCACTGTGTTCCTCTCAAGAAGTTACCCTCTGCACAAGAGTTGGCCTCGATTTTTGCCAGGGAGGTCTTCCGGTTGCACGGTTTGCCCAAGGAGATTGTGTCGGATCGGGGGAGTCAGTTTGTGTCCAGGTTCTGGCGCGCCTTTTGCTCCCAGTTGGGGATTCATCTCTCTTTCTCCTCGGCCTACCACCCTCAGTCCAATGGGGCCGCAGAACGATCCAATCAGGCCTTGGAGCAATTCCTTCGTTGCTATGTCTCCGATCACCAAGACAATTGGGTTGACCTCCTGCCTTGGGCTGAGTTTGCCAGGAACACGGCGGTGAACTCTTCCTCTGGGACGTCTCCCTTCATGGCCAATTATGGGTTCCAACCTGCCGTGTTACCGGAGGTATTCTCTCCCCAGGATACTCCGGCTGTGGAGGATCACCTTTCCGTCCTACGTACTTCTTGGGTACAGATCCAGAGGTCCCTTGAGGTCTCTGCGCAACGCCAGAGACTCCAGGCTAATCGCAGACGAGCGCCCGCTCCTTCCTACCAGGTCGGAGACCGTGTATGGTTGTCCACCCGCAACCTCAACCTTCGAGTGCCCACTCCCAAGCTGGCGCCTCGCTTTGTTGGTCCCTTCCGAGTGCTTCACAGGGTAAACCCGGTAGCCTATGCCCTTGCGCTTCCTCCTGGCATGCGGATCTCCAACGTGTTTCATGTCTCCCTGTTGAAGCCATTGGTGTGTAATCGTTTCACTTCCTCGGTTCCTCGGCCCCGTCCGGTCCAAGTGGGCAATCGTGAGGAATATGAGGTGAGCAATATCCTGGACTCACGCCTGGTCCGCGGTCGGTTGCAGTTTTTGGTCCATTGGCGTGGTTATGGTCCAGAGGAGCGTTCCTGGGTTCCCTCCACAGATGTCCATGCTCCTGCGTTGCTCCGAGCCTTCCACGCACGCTTCCCTCTGAAACCGTTCCTTACTCCGCGGAGGAGGGGCCCTTGAGGGGGAGGTACTGTCATGGTCTTACCTTCTCACTGTTCTCCTTCGTTTGACATGTGCTGGCGGCCATCTTGGTTTCTGGGTTTCTTGTAGCCTCCCACCCTGCGGCTCCTCCTTCCCACTGGGAGGAGCTGGATGCCCAGCTCATATATATAGAAGGTCTGTGGCTTCAGTTCCTTGCTTGGTCCTCCTGTGTGCACATGCTTCAAAGACTGCTGCTGCTTCTGGTTCCTGATCCTGGCCTCGTCTGACTACCCCGTTGGTTCCCGATCCTGGCTTCGTCTGACTACCCCGTTGGTTCCTGATCCTGGCTACGTCTGACTACCCTCCTGGTTCCTGACCTCCGTCTACGCAAGACCCTGCTTCAGTTTAGCCATCCGTTCGGACTTTAGCTACGGCTTGATTTTCAATAAAGCCTTCTTATTCCACCTATCTCTGTTGTACGTCTGGTTCATGGTTCCTTGACAGCTGTGTGTTTGGTGGGTTTGGAACTAATGGTGGTCTGTGGATGGCACTATTACTGGGGATCTGTGGATCACTGACACTGTTATGGGGGATCTGTGGATGACGGACACTGTTATGGGGGGGATCTGTAGATGACGGACACTGTTATGGGGGATCTGTGGATGGCGGACACTGTTATGGGGTGGATCTGTGGATGACAGACACTGTTATGGGGGGGATCTGTGGCTTGCACTGTTACAGGGGGATCTGTGGCTTGCACTGTTACAGTGGGATCTGTGGCTGGCACTGTTACAGGGGGGGATCTGTGGATGGCACTGTTACAGGGGGGGATCTGTGGATGGCACTGTTACGGGGGGGATCTGTGGATGGCACTGTTACAGGGGGGGATCTGTGGATGGCACTGTTAGAGGGGGTATCTGTGGGTGGCACTGTTATATATGTGCCATCCACAGACCCCCCAGCCCATAACAGTGCCATCCACAGACCCCCCCAGCCCATAACAGTGCCATCCACAGATCCCCACCAGCCCATAACTCTGCCATCCACAGACCCCCCAGCCCATAACTGTGCTATCCACAGACGCCCCCAGCCCATAACTGTGCCCTCCACAGATCCCCCCGCCGCCGCTGCTCCAGTATACAAATATAAGATGTCTTATTCAATTAATAGTTATTAAACATGCCCCCTCACTCCTAATAGTATCATATATCCTAACCGGTTCAGTAGAACCCAGGCAGGCAGACCGGGCGGCCGGCGCGTCCCTTACTGACGTCACTTGCCTGCGCAGCCTGCTTCATTCATAAAGTAGGCGGCGCAGGCACATGACATCAGGGAGTTAAGCTGCCGCCCGCCCGGCCTTCCTGCCTGCATTCTACAGAAGCGATTAGAATGTAAGGTAATAATAGGAGTGAGGGGGCATGTATAATAACTAGTAATTGAATATGACATCTTATATTAGTATACCGGAGCGGCGGGGCGGGGCTATACTACACTGACTGCACCGCCCCACCGCTATTGCCAGCCCCCAGATCCTCCTCCCAGTTCCTCCCCAAGTCCCCGCTCGCTGGTACATCGCAGCTTGCAGGGGCATTTCTCCTGCATTTTGGGGGGAGAAAAAGTGCGTCTTATGAGGCGAAAAATACGGTATGTTTAGGCCCTATACTCCCCTGTTACCAATGACTGCTGCTATTATCCAGATCCTTCAGAGTTATGTGTAGACGTTATACTTTACCGTTACCAATGACTGCTGCTATTATCCTGATCCTTCAGAGTTATGTGTAGTGCTTATACTACACCATTACCAATGACTGCTGCTATTATCATGATGCTTCAGAGTTATGTGTAGGACTTATACTCCACCGTTACCAATGACTGCTGCTATTATATTGATCCTTCAGAGTTATGTGCAGGCCATAAATTCCACTGTTGCCAATGACTGCTGCTGTTATCCAGATCCTTTAGAGTTATGTTTAGACCTTATATACTTTACCATTACCAATGACTGCTGCTATTATCCTGATCCTTCAGAGTTATTTGTAGGGCTTATACTCCACTGTTACCAATGACTGCTGCTATTATAATTATCCTTCAGAGTTATGTGTAGGCCTTTTACTCCACCGTTACCAATGATTGATGCTATTTTCATGATCCTTCAGAGTTATGTGTAGGCCTTATACTCCACCATTACCAATGACTGCTGCTATTATCTAGATTCTTCAGAGTTATGTGAAGGCCTTATACTCCACCGTTACCAATGACTGCTGCTATTATCCTGATCCTTCAGAGTAATGTGTAGGCCTTATACTCCACCGTTACCAATAACTGCTGCTATTATCCTGTTCCTTCAGAGTTATGTTATAGGCCTTTTACTCCCTCATTTCTACCTGTGGCTGCTGTATGTCATGATACTGATGAGTTTGGGATGGACTAAAGGGGACTTACTGTCACCCTATTGGTTAAAACACATAAAATAGAAACCATAATATATATATATATTTTTTTTTAAATCACATAATATAACTTAACTAGAAAACCTTTATAAACATTTTACATTTTTAAACACCTTTATATGGACATGTAAAACTAGGGCAAAGCTTTAAGTTTGTCGTGGAGGTTTAACAGCACCTCCATGGCCTAATTATGCTTCTCCTCCATCTTCATCATGTTGTGGGAAAACTATGGTATCAGCTCCCACAACTTCCTCAGCTGGTGCTCCCATAGCTCCTTAAGATCTTGGTGGTGCTCCCGCTGAAGCTCCAAAACAGTTTTTTTTTTTTTTTCATTCTATTATAAAATTAAATAAATATTTGGTCATTAGATTAAAAGCCAATTAGTGATTAGTGTATAAAGCTGCTGACAATTTACATCTCAATTCATTATATATTGGTAGTTGTTTAGTTAGGAATAGTTCATTAGAGTCTAGTGTTATTTAGTTGTTAAGTTAATGGGTTTTATGTAGATTAATTAATTAGTGTATAGTGTTGCTGTTTTATATTATTGGTGTGTTTGTTATGCCTTCATATTTGCTATTTTCCCCCTTATTTTATTCAATTTATACAATTTTATAGATAAAGATTAATATTGCTGTGTGCACTATAGGAGCCCAAAGGGGAGAATCATGAATGGTTGTTATGTCTTACTGAGAATGTATGTCTCAGTGAGATAATTCCCGGGAATCAGTACACCTGTAACAGTTTACTGGGAGGTTATCATTAAAGTGCATTTTGGGACTGGGTTTTAGGAGTTAAAAGAGAAAATGGGTGGGACCTAGAATACTCCCGTACTAAATCCAGGGTTTTCATAAAGGTGTGGTTAAAAAGGCTGGGGAGATAAAGTGTGGACAGGCGATCTGAATGCTGAACAAGCTGAGAGGGGAACCTGATCTCTGAAATACTGTAAAGAGTGTTGAGATACTAATGTTTTGTTACCCTGCTTGGACTGAACTCAAAGTGTGTGAATTTATGTTATCCAATGTGTGTGGGCTAAAGAAAGATTTAAGGTAAAGCTTGTACATGTTTATTATTATTTGCTGGAATAAACTGTGCCTATGGTGAAGACTAAACTGATGTGTGTGTGTGTGAACAGTGACTGAGTTAAAACACCCACAGCGCATATTTACCCTCCTGGCGCGGGGTGGTCACAAAATCATCTTCGTCCTCCTGCCGAGAAGCTGGGGGGAAGAAATGGGGTGGTGTGAGGGTACGCCTTCTTCAGACGGCATCATTTCACCCTAATGGGGTAGGGGCATTCTGCTGCCCAGAGGATCCCGCATGCTCCTCCTCCGACGACGAAGAGACCTCCACCACCGCCTTTGTGGAAGCCCTGCTGCGGGCTTAGGCAACGGGAACACCTATAATGACTAGTTTTCATAATTTATAAAAACAACTCTTAAAGCATAACTTTACATACAGTACAGACCAAAAGTTTGGACACACCTACTCATTGAAAGAATTTTCTTTATTTTCATGACTATGAAAATTGTAGATTCACACTGAAGGCATCAAAACTATGAATTAACACATGTGGAATAATATACATAACAAAAAAGTGTGAAACAACTGAAAATATGTCATATTCTAGGTTCTTCAAAGTAGCCACCTTTTGCTTTGATTACTGCTTTGCACACTCTTGGCATTCTCTTGATGAGCTTCAAGAGGTAGTCACCTGAAATGGTTTTCACTTCACAGGTGTGCCCTGTCAGGTTTAATAAGTGGGATTGCTTGCCTTATAAATGGGGTTGGGACCATCAGTTGTGTTGAGGAGAAGTCAGGTGGATACACAGCTGATAGTCCTACTGAATAGACTGTTAGAATTTGTATTATGGCAAGAAAAAAGCAGCTAAGTAAAGAAAAAACAAGTGGCCATCATTACTTTAAGAAATGAAGTTCAGTCAGTCCGAAAAATTGGGAAAACTTTGAAAGTAAGGGCTATTTGACTATGAAGGAGAGTGATGGGGTGCTGCGCCAGATAACCTGACCTCCACATCACTGGACCTGAGCCCAATCGAGATGGTTTGGGGTGAGCTGGACCGCAGAGTGAAGGCAAAAGGGCCAACAAGTGCTAAGCATTTCTGGGAACTCCTTCAAGACTGTTGGAAGACCATTTCAGATGACTACCTCTTGAAGCTCATCAAGAGAATGCCAAGAGTGTGCAAAGCGGTAATCAAAGCAAAAGGTGGCTACTTTGAAGAACCTAGAATATGACACATTTTCAGTTGTTTCACACTTTTTTGTTATGTATATGATTCCACATGTGTTAATTCATAGTTTTGATGCCTTCATAGTCATGAAAATAAAGAAAACTCTTTGAATGAGAAGGTGTGTCCAAACTTTTGGTCTGTACTGTATACATTACTGAGTGTTGGTGAAAGATACAAAAGTTATGTAAGCATTGTACCCAGACATATTTTGTCGCGGATCTCTCTGATCTGCTTCAAATGGGACCATTTCTTCAGGATGGCCATCCTTTTGTGCTGGCCATCGTGCTCCCTCCATAGTTCATACCCAATCCTCCGCACTATCTTATGCTTGTCAGCGTGGGAACGGGTCTTGTCATACCCCTGCTCCAACATGTGCTGCAGGATAAAAATGCAAGCATATATTCCCAAATATTTAAAATGCAAGTATTATGCTACTTTCACATTAGCGGCAGGGGAGTGTCACGCCCTGCAGTGTGAGTGTTCTGAGACGATCTGTCAGAGTGACTGCAAGTGACTCAATCTGACAGTTTGTTTTGTTTTGGGTTTGAACAGAATCCAACCTCCTATCAGGTGTGGTTCATTTGGTCATTGGGGAGGCTATTTATTCTTCCCTCTCCCTATAGCCTTTGCGGGTTATAGTTCTTCCTTGTTTGTGTGCTGGAAGTTTTGGTGGATTGTCTGCTCCAATTCATCTAAAGATAAGTTATTTTTCTTCTGTGTCTGTTTTTACTAGGCCCCTAGAGTGACACTGGCTCCTTCAGTGGTTGAAGGAGCTGGCAGTCTCTTTCCCTTTTCCCTACTGCTGAGGGTTTTGTCCAGTGTGTTTCAGCTTAGGTATGTGGGCATGTGTGGGAGATATGCACATGAGCATAGCAGCGTAGGGAAAGTCTTTTAGGGATTGCTAGGAGGTGACCCCTTTGTTCCCTAGCTTTTGGGGCCTAGTTAGTTGTTTTGTTTGCTTTGCCGTTTCCTGTTTCCTTCCCTTATCTTGAACCAACCAACGAAAGAAAACAATAACCCCATAGAAAATAAAAGAACACACATATAAAATATATATGTAGTTTATTAAGACACAATACAATTATTATAACACAAAGGCACAGCGTAAAGGAGAGTGGGACGCCCCGTGTAACGGGACCGTGAGCAACCACCCTCACATATACCCGACTGACAGGGAAAGGGGGTCACAAACACTGGGTATAAAAACCGCATAGAGATGGGAGAGATGTAAGTTTGCCCAAAGCAATAAGTAAGCATATGTATGTTAAATACATTTAAAGAGTCAATGCGGTCACACATAGCAGACTTGCCCACTGTAGGTAACATGAATGGCCATCATAAAAATGCAGACAACCAAACTACATAACACAGTGATGGCGAAGCAAGAATGCTATGTGTAAGCGGTAACACAAAATAACAAACTAGCCATGCATGAAACAAAACATTAGTTACCCATGGTATGCTGAAACCCAAGGTTAGTAACCAGAGCTGCACATCTGATTGTATTGAAATAGTTTGTGTGTGGGGTATGAGCAATTGGGTATTGGCCATCTGAGGAGAGGTGTAGCTGTCTAGTGAAGTGACAGTACGTTATGGGGTGTACAGCTGGTTCGCCTCCCCGTGGTGCACCATTAGTAACGCTAAATGAAACAACAAATACTAAATGTCAAACATTACTTCTCCTGACCAACAGAACACAAATTAGAATCTATAGACGGTGCGTGTGTGTGTGGGGGGTCTAGTGGTATATAGTGGGGCGTATATAGTGCAGGGTATACAGTGTTAGGCAGGAAAATGGATGTGCAATGTGCATATGATATATACTTGTCTGCTATCCATACATACATGCTACTGACATAGTGCTGTCATGTCAGATAAACGGTTTCTAAATATTCGCGATAGCGAATATATTTTCTAATATTTTTCTCAATGCATAAAAAATTCACATTTTATCTTGTCAAGTAGATATTAAAGATTCAGGGCAATAAGTTTTTTTTTAGTTTTTTTTGACTCACAACAATACTTATTGCCCCAAATCATTAATATCTACTCAAACGACATAAAAAGTATGTATTGCAAAAATTATTTGTAATATTTAGGAACACTTTATCTGCATAAAAATACATTTAAATAACAAGCATGTGATATGTAATAGAGTGCTGTAATGTTGAATTACTTACAGTGATCTGGATATCTTCCTTGACTTGTGTGAAATTACTTCCGACCGTTTTTTCTAGTCCACTTCCGAAACAAATGTATGAAAACGCTCCCTAGACTAAGCCACGTCCATATGTGCGCATGCACACATGAATATTTCAATGACGATTTTTCGCAATAGAATAGCATTGTACGAATATAACGAAGTCTCGAATTAGCGAATGTATCACGAATATTTAGAGAAATATTCATGAAATATCGCAAATTTGAATTTGGCACCTGGCGCTCATAACTAGTTAACACCTTCAAATGTGCATTTACTCATAGCTATGTATCTCAGTGACATGATTTACTATTGTTATCTATCATTGCATTCAATACCTTGTGGAGAGGAGTGGAAAATAGAGAAAAATCATTAAAAATAAATGAAAAGAGATTACATGTTTTCCTAGGAGACTAGAGGGTGTTATATACCAATTTTCAGGGCCATTGGAGCAACTTTGGTTTGGTGCAAATCTATTTGGGTTTGAACCAAACATTTGGGAAAATTTGGCGAACCAAACTGAATTTTGAGTGGTTTGCTCATCTTTAGGCCATACAAAAATATGATGAAAATCTGTTCTATGTAAAATCCCTATAAATTACAAGGAGACCCTTACTCTGGAGAAGAAAAAGTTCAGTGTCCAGAGGCTTCAAAGCTGTAAGTAGTGATGGACGATCAAATGTTTACGAACCACAAGTTTGCGGTGGGCCCTATTCACTTTAATGGCATGGCGAACCTGAAGAACATTCAGGTCATTATTGCAGCCACCAAATACTTACAAGAAGTGCACAAATTGTCCCACAACATGGACAGTGACATACCAGAGGGGGATCAATGGCAAAAATTTCCACAAAAAAATATGTGTCTTAAAGGGAAACTGTCAAAAATGTGGCCTGCTGGTGCCTATAAAAAATTATTTTAGGCCACAGGAGTACAGGCCCCCAAAATTAGGCGTTCATCTGACAGAAAACATCAAGTGATTTTTGGCTGGAGGTATATTAGACGGTCATTGGATATCAATTTTACTGCAGGCTAATACAAATAGATGTCAAATGCATATGTTTAAAAGAACACAAAATATTAAATTGGATTAAAAACATGGCTGACGAAATCCCCCCTCTTGAAAAAACGCCAATTGTTAATAGTTGAAATTTGATAACATGTGGTCGTCGTCAACAGGTGTTGAATTCCTCTGAGGTCCCAAATATTAGGCATTCACCGGACAGAAAAGAACAAGTAATTATGTGGCTGGAGGTACATTAGAAGGTCATTCAATATTAATTTTACTGCAGGCCAGTGTAGTACAGGCCTCAAACATTAGGCATTCACTGAACAGAAAAGAACAATTGATAAAGTGGCTGGAGGCAGATTAGGCTGGTCACCGTATAACAATTTTACTGCAGGCCACTAGACTTCAGGCCCCAAAAATTATTCAATCACCGTACAGAAATGTACAATTGATAATGTGGTTGGAGGTAAATTAGGCGGTCACCGTATAACAATTTTACTGTTTGCCATTTGGATTACAGGCCCCAAAAATTATGCATTCACCGTACTTAAATGATCAAGTGATTATGTGGCTGGAGGTATATTAGATGGCTATTCAATATCAATTTTACTGCAGGCCAGTGTAGTACAGGCCCCAAACATTAGGCATTCGCCGGACAGAAAAGAACAAGTAATTATGTGGCTGGAGCTATATTAGACGGTCATTAGATATCAGCTTTACTGCAGGCCAGTGAAAATAGAAGTCAAATACATATGTTTAAAGGAACAAAAGATATAAAATTGGATTAAAAACATGTCTAACAAAATCCTCCCTCTTGAAAAAAAACAAATGATAATAGTTGAAATTCAATGACACGTGGTTGTCACAGGTGTTGAATTCCTCCGAGGTCCCAAACATTAGGCATTCATTGGACAGAAAAGGCCTTTTACATAAGACAGAGACCATTATTTGTTCTGGGTGGTGGTGGATATTTGTGGGCTGTCATGAGCAAATTCAATTAAACATGGTCGTCACAGGTGTTGAATTCCTCCGAGATCCATGCCTCATTAATTTTTAGAAATGTGAGCTAGTCAACATTGTTGTGAGCTAGGTGAGTGTGCTTATCAGTCACGTGCGCTGAACGTCCTTTCGGACAGGACAGTCGACGAGGGGCAAGCCAAGAGCTCCATGGCAAATTGTGCCAGCTCTGGCCAAAGTCAAGCCTGCACACCTAGTAGTGCAGGGGTTCCTCGCTTCTCAGAGCGCCACATCGGCCGTTAACCCGATGTAGTCGGACACCTGTCGGTCTAGGCGTTCCCTGAGGCTGCATCGGGGTTGGCTGCAAGAATGATCTCATAGCCGAAGTTACCAATACATCTTCAAACCGCCCTCTTCTTGCATGCGCTGTAGGATTGGTACTCTGTATCTCTCGAATTTTCCAAAAAGATTTGATTCAATCAGAATTTATTTGTGACAAATCGCATTAAAAAACAGCTGTTTCCTGGCTGCTGAGAGCCTGTATAGTAGTCTAGATCATTTCATTGGGAGTCCGCTCTGCTAGTGAAACAGTACTGTGAGTCAGTATGACACACATATGACAGGTGTCACTCTTAGAATCACTTCACACTTATAAAACTGACCAAATATCTTAAGTTTGAACTCAGCCTTACAGGTCAATTTTAGCATCAGGTATAAAGAACCGTGCAGTGACCCTAGATTCAACTATAGAGTGAAAGAGTGCACACCGTCAGCTGATTCCACATAGATTTCTACAGAACCTGCTCTGTTACACGCTGAGACATGTAGTGTCCCCCTGACACTGTGTCAGCATTAAGTTTGTGTTGACGTCACTGTTTATTTTGCCCTACTTCACATCCGTCATAAGAACAACTCCCCAAAACGCATCCTGTCTTTTGAACATTCTCCTTTACACAGTCAGCATTTGGTCAGTAATCCATCAGTATCCCTTAGGCCCAAAAAAAAACAAAAACAGGACTGGATCCAAAACAAAGATGACACGTGAGTGGAATATTTACATGTCTTCTGCGATATGTACCCACTCCTGCTTTTGGCTTCCAAATTATGATCCAATCCTGATGCAAAATAGAGACCATGTGATACAGGCCTTATGACTGCTCCAAAGACAGTATCCATTGTGTTTCTCATTCTTCTGTCCTTCTGACAGATCAGACAAAGAGTAAAATAAATGGTAATGTCAACAAGGCTAAACAGAGACAATATCGTCCCCGCCATAGTGTGGTGAGGTGGCAACAGCATGAGGAGTCAACACAGTGGCCCAGTCACAGAGTGGTAAGTGTAGCAACAGCATGAGGAGTCAACACAGTGGCCCAGTCACAGACTGGGGAGGTAGCAACAACATGAGGCATCAACACGATGGCCCTGGATGGCAAAAGCAGTGGCAATAACAGCACAAGATGGTGGGTGGCAGTAGAAGCACATGGCAGCAGATGTGTGGCATCAGGCGGGTGGCAATATCCCAATAGAGGCTGAAGCAGGTGGCCAGAAGAAACAAGTCTCTTTTCACAAAGTTTGGGTGTGGCACCCAGAATAATCTACTCTAATGCATCAGGTACTGGTGTGTGGAAATTCTTGCTGATCCACACCTGATTCGTCTTCACAAAGTTTCTCCACATTTTGGCTTAAAAGGCGAGTTCTTCTTGGGGTAATTATGCCCCCAGCCGCACTAAACACCCGCTCTAGTGCCACCCTACTGGCCGGGAAAGAAAGCTTGTCCAGGGCAAACTCAGCCAGTTGCAGTTACAAATCAAGTTTAGCTGCCCAGTAGTCCAGGGTATCTTGGATCTGGGGTGGCAGGGTACAGTCCACATATGCCACCACTTGTTGATTCAGGTTCTGCCCCATGTCTTGCTGCTGCTGGTGGGTGGTTTCTTCACTAGGCAGGTGAAGAAAATTGTTCATTAGAGACTCCAGACTAAAGTTGCTGCTGATGTAACTGGTACTGCTCCTGTCCCCTCATCGCGATCCAGCAGCCATGGCAGTGGAGCATGAGCGCAGATGAGCGTGAGGATGGACGATGGCGCACTTAGGTAACTGCCAACTGACTACATAGGTTGTCTTGATAGTAGTTCCGCTTATCCTTCCTCTCAGCTGGTATAAGAAAGGACCCCATTTTGGACTGGTAGTGAATGTCTAACAGCGTAGAGAGCCAGTAGTCATTCCTCTGCAGAATAGTGACAATTCGGCTATCACTACACAAGCAACCGAGCATGCATTGGTCTATTTAGACAAGGGACTTGGAGGGACTCCCTGCCTCCATATCCACTGCATACTTTCACTGTGTCTTGGAGTCATCTGCCTGGTCTTTCCTCAATGCCCTCTACTTCCTCCTGCTCCTCCTCTCCTATAACTTGTGCAAAAAAAACATTTCTGTATAAATTGCTTGTGCGTGAATGTTCTCCTCCTCCTCCTCCTCCTCCTCCAGTTCAGCCCCCAAAGGGCAGAAGTGGCAGTGAGATGTAGGCGCCACATCTCTTGGCCAGGCCAGACAAATTTAGCAGCATCTGTTCCAGAACATAAAGTAGTGGAATGACGTTGTTCATCCCGTAGTCCTGACGACTGACAAATAAAGTGGCCTCCTGAAAGGGCCAGAGCAAACTGCAGGTGTCACACATGAGCTGCCACTGGCTAACATCAAAGTTACACAGGGAAGTGCTCCTGTCCGCCTGCATCATCAATAAATCGTTTATGGCCTTCTTCTGCTCATATAGTCGGTCCAACATGTTGAGGGTGGAGTTCCAACGGGTGGAAACATTGCATATGAGGCAATGTTAGGGAATGCTATTCTACCTAGGTCGTCTTCCAGATGGGTGAAAGACTTCAGGAACCGCTTTACAACCAGATTAACCATGTGCACCATGCAGGGCGCATGACTCAGCCCTCCTTGACACATTGCCGTAAACAATATTATTCCCGTTGTCAGTGACCATGGTTCCAATCTTAAGTTGGTGAGGAGACAGTAAGGATTTAATTTCTTGATAGAGAATGCAGAGCAGTTCCTCCCCTGTGTGACTCCGCTCACCCATGTAAACTAGGTGCAGAACAGCGTGACACCGCCGTGCCCTGCATATGTGGTATTCTGAAGGAGCACTCCAAATGGAGGCTGAGGACAAGGTGGAGGATTAGGAGACAGCGGAGGGGGTCACCTGTCTAAGTTGCTGGTATGGCTGGGTAGGAACCACATTTATCCAGTGGGCTGTAAAGGACATATATTATCCTTGACTGTAGTTGCTACTCCACACATTGGCGCTGCCGTGAACTTTATCAGACACCGATAGGCTCAAGGACTGGCCCATCTTCTGTTGGGCATAAATGTCCAGCGCTGGTACTGCCTTTTTGGAGAAGTAATGATGGCTTGGGACTCTTCACCTTGGCTCGGCACAAGTCATCAGTTCTCTGAAAGGTGCAGAGTCCACCACATGAAAAAGGAGGGACTGTAGTATCGGCAACTTACCAGGCCAGGAGCACGTTCAGTTTCTGAGTCGTTGCATGAGTGCACACATATTTGCAATCGTCTCTGGGATCGATTGCTGACAAAATGAGTGATGAGGAGTAGAAGTATCAGGACCATTAGATGATGGGAAGGAAACACAGCTCCCTTCTGCTGAGGTGGTGGAGGCTTGACTTGTGGAAAAGGGGTGCAGGCCACTGGGTGATGCAGTGGTTGCTGCCTCAGGCTATACCACTATGTTAGCACCACATTTGTCCCAGGCCACTTTATGGTGAAACTGCATGTGTTGATGCAGGGCTGTGGTGCCAACATTGGCAATCTGGCCACACTTCACCTTCTGCCCACAGATGTCCTCTGATTGCTTGAAGAAAAATTGCCACACTGCCGAGTATGGCATTTTCCCCCCACCACTTTATGCTGACTTCCTGCTACCGCTGCCTAATGAACCCCTGCATGCTAATTCTTTCCGGACAGGTAGGCTTCTGCATAGCAAGCTGTCTATCCTGGGCACATTTGGCTCCTGACCTCACACTGCTGCCAACCTGCAGACTCACGGCCAAGCTACCACCCTGCTGGCTCAGCCGCTGCCTTGCACTCAAGCTGCCACCCTCTTCTCCTGATGATGATGAAGCCCCTCTTCACCCAGCTCCCACGTGTGATCTATCATATCATCGTCCACTGCTGTCTGCAGGTCACTGATGTCACCGTCACCAGTCTCAGAGCCACGTGCCTGACCGCTAAAAACACTAGCTCCTATGAGACTCTAATCATCATAACATGCCCGTCTCCCGGAAGAAGCAGCGGATCTCTCCTCCAGATCTTGGTGGGCAGTAGCTGCTGACTGTCGTCTAGAATCTCATCCTCACTGAAAAGTGGAGCCGAGCCGACAGAAAATTACAGAGGCAGGTTGAGGACAGGTTGGGGCACAGAGCTTATTCCCGGGCCAACTAAGCATCGTGTCAGAGGAACCCTATTGACTCCTGGCTGGGGTTGTCTGACGTCACTTGCGATGAAGTACAAGACCGAATCAACTGTTCAAGAACCGCTGGGTTGCTGGTCAAGGCACGACCGCTAGATGACACTGGCAGCTTAGGCCTATCGCAGTGACTGCTGCTGCTGCCACCTCCCCTTCTTCTGCTGCTACTTCTGCCTGCTCCAGAAACATTTTAGCCCATTCCCTTTCACCTGTCTGCCTGACATACTGTAAATTAAAAGAAACCTGCAAGGGGAAAAGAGCAATACTATCAGACTGCAATTTCACCCCAGAAGCAACTATGAATGGAAGAACTGTTATATATGAAATAAATACACCACAAAACTGTTTGTATCAGGCAGCAAATTTACCCCAAAAGCAAGAATGAATGGACATACTGTACTTTTATATTTTTAAAATAAACACACCCCAAAACTGTTTTTATCAGGCCGCAAATTCACCCCAAAAGCAAAAATGAATGGACTTATTTTTATATATTTAAAATAAACAATCCAAAACTGCAAGCAAGGATGATAATAAAAAAAAAAAAAACACCTCAAAACTACTTGTATAAGGCCTCATGCACACGGAACCATTTCCTTAAATAGGTCCGCAATCTGGGAGTTTCAGTGTGGAATGGAAGCACGGATCGGAACCCCACGGAAGCACAATGGAGTGTTTCCGTGGTGTTTCTGTCTGTGCCTCCGCACTGAAATAAAATCGAACATGTTTTATTTTTTTATTCAAGTTGAATGGGTCTTGATCCGTCCCGGACAGAAGTTTCCCGTGCCTTGGGGACCCCAAATTGCAGTCCCCAATGCACGGAATGGCTGCACAATGGCCGTGTGCATGAGGCCTAAGGCTGCAAATTCAGCCCAAAAGCAAGGATGAATGGACGCATTTTTTTATATTTAAAATAAATACACCCCAAAACTGGTTGTGTCAGACTGCAAATTCACTGCAAAAGCAAGGATCAATGAACACATTTTTATATATCTCATATATATATATATATATATATATATATATATATATAATATAAAAATGAATTTCTGTCTGTCTAGACATCTGCCTGTCTGTCTGGACGTTCTTTATGCACGACCAAACGACTGTACCGATCTTCACCAAATTTGGCACACAGGTACATCAGGTGTCCGGGAAGGTTTTAGACTGGGTCTCAGCTCTCTAGGACGTACCGTTCCTGAGATATTACCCCAAAAATTACCCACATTAGCCAATACAAGCCTGCAAGTCTTTCTCTTCAAATCCCAAATGCCATAAACGCAGTTTTACTCCAGGTTTCCATAACAACCCAGCCATTTTTCTTTACTACTTAAAGGGACGGGCACTGTGGAGGTCACTGTTTTTAACTTAGTCTCAATCCGTACGGGCTCAATGAGGCCTTTGAAATAAACCTCTAAAAAGAAAGGATACATAAAAAACTCTTTCCTTTTTTTTTTTTTTTTTTTTACGTTTATTATTATTATTTTTTAATTACATTTTTTATACACATCTCTATATACATATTTATATGAATATTCATCACTATTTTTTACGGTCTGTACTTGAGATACATATGGATTTAAACTCCTCCCCCCCCCTTTTTTATATATATATACATGTTTATATATATATATATATATATATATATTTTTATATTTTTTATATTATATTTTTTTTATTTTATTTTTTCTATATACTTATCGAATATGTCTTTTATTTGTATATATTTTATAATATTTTATGATCACTGGCTACTATATACTTTCTCCTTTTGGCTAAGTATTTCTCTATACATTATATAACATATATAGAGTGCTCAGAATGGGTTGAAATTAGCTCTTTATTTAATTATAGAAATTATGGTGTGACCTAAGATATAGGTTTCCTTTTTATATATCCATTTTCTTTGTCTCTACATGAGTACTAAATATTATGGATCGCTATAGTTCAGGAACTAACTCTGTGTCTATGAAGCCGTGCTGAAAGACGACAGGTCACATGACCGCACCATACGATCATGTGACACCCCCTGCTCTGAACTCCGGCTGCCAGCTCAGAGTGTCCATGTGAGCATGCGCCGGCAGGGGGATCGTAACACCACTGCTGCTTCCGCCCGGCTAGATGTAAGCGGCGCTAAGACAGCATACACTTCCGGATTCCTGAGTCATTTGACGCCTGTACTAGCGATCACATGACCGGGAACTATATCCTATCTTCTATGTTTATTTTCGCAATCGGCAGCGAATTTCAACAAAATAAAGAAGCGATTCAAGCCACAAAACTGTACACAGTTTGTCACTCCAACTTAATGTTATGTATGTCTGGTACACCTATATGGTTTGGATGACACCTGGGGATAGCTCCTCCCACAAGGGGCGTCACCCAGGTGCATCCTTTGGCGTTTTTTTTTGAAAGAATTTATCTATAAATATGTTCTTGCCACAATACCTATTATATGTTTGTGAAACCTGATGAAGGGGAACCTTTGATCACCGAAACGCGTTGTTTCTGAATAAAAGAAGAATACATCTATAAGACTGCTTCCACTAAGTGATTTCGCGCCGACGCAGTACCTCTTTTCTTTACCACAATTTTCTTTTGGGGGACTGGACATCCCACCCAAGAGACTACAAAATCTGCGGCTGCAATCCTGGTGCAAAAGTCTTATTTATACTAAAGCTTACAGTAGAGTTGTGCCTGCCGGAGCACAACTTCATAAGGTGAGTTTGATTACTTCTCACTTTGATATCCTCATCCGGTGAACATATTACACTATTGTGCGCTCTTCTTTTTCTGTTTCCCTGTTTCCGAGGGGAAATTAGATTCGTCCGTGACCTTCATTACTGTTTTTAAAGAGGCAGTCATTGTGAAAGTCACTGTTAAAGGGGCGGTCACTGTGAAAGTCTCTGTTAAAGGGGCGGTCACTGTGAAAGTCACTGTTAAAGGGGCAGTCACTGTGAAAGTCACTGTTAAAGGGGCAGTCACTGTGAAAGTCACTGTTAAAGGGGCAATCACTGTGAAAATCACTGTTAAAGGGGCGGTCACTGTTAAAGTCACTTTAAATGGGCGGTCACTGTGAAAGTCACTGTTAAAGGTGCGGTCACTGTTAAAAGGGTGGTCACTGTGAAAGTCACTGTTAAAGGGGAGGTCACTGTGAAAGTCACTGTTAAAGGGTCAGTCACTGTGAAAGTCACTGTTAAAGGGGTGGTCACTGTGATAGTCACTGTTAAAGGGACGGTCACTGTGAAAGTCACTGTAAAGGGACGGTCACTGTGAAAGTCACTGTAAAGGGGCGGCCACTGTGAAAGACACTGTTAAAGGGGTGTTCACTGTGAAAGTCACTGTTAAAGGGGAGGTCACTGTGAAAGTCACTATTAAAGGGGTGGTCACTGTGATAATCACTGTTAAAGGGACAGTCACTGTTAAAGGGGCGGTCACTGTAAAAGCAGTTGTTAAAGGGGTGGTCATTGTGAAAGTCACTGTTAAAGGGGTGGTCACTGTGATAATCACTGTTAAAGGGACGGTCACTGTTAAAGGGGCTGGCACTGTAAAAGCAGTTGTTAAAGGGGTGGTCACTGTGAAAGTCACTTTTAAAGGGGCAGGCACTGTGGAGGTCTCTGTTAAAGGGGCAGGCACTGTGGAAGTCACTGTTAAAGGGGCAGGCTTTGTGAACGTCACTGTTAAAGGGGTGGTCAATGCTAAAGGGGCGGGCACTGTGGAGGTCACTGTTAAAGGGGCAGGGACTGTTAAAGGGGCGGGCACTGTGAAGGTCATTGGTAAAGGGGCGGGCACTGTGGAAGTCAATGGTTAAGGGGAGGCAAATATGGAGGTCAATGTTAAAGGGGTGGGTACTGTAGAGGTCACTGTTATGGGGGAAATTGTTGATATCTTTTTTACAACACACGGAAGCATAAAATTAAATAGATGAAATATACCCGTGCGAAGCCAGGTCCTTCTGCTAGTTTAAAATAAATACACCCCAAAACTGTTTGTATCAGGCAACAAATTCACCCCAAAAACAAGAATGAATGGATGTACTTTTATATATTTAACAACTTACAGACCGGGCCATTTACCCCCTTCCTGACCAGGCATAATTTTGAAAATCTGACTTGTGTCACGTTATGTGGTAATAACTTTAGAACACTTTTAAATATCCAAGCCATTCAGAGATTGTTTTCTTGTGACACATTTAGCTTCATAGAAAAAATATGGGGGATTCAGCCCGCACAACCCTATGCAGGTGCAGATTGCTATGGCGAAATACAGATACAAACGCAAAAAATACAAATGCAATCAGCACTCTGCAACCAGCACTCAGCCCTGCCTTTATGCTGGATGTTGAATAAGGCATTGGTGTACATTTTGGCCAAAGCGTAATAAGCCACTCACCACGTCAAGGTCGCCTTCATGAGTGGTCGCTAACACTAGTTCCGACCTGTTCTGAGCCATGACAGTCACACAAAGTCCAGGGAGCGCAGGTACAGCATGCATGCCAAGCACACTCTGCTTTTAACCCTGTCCAGTGCCATTACAGCTTTCATTGGATCCAGGGATGCAAGTACCAACATGCATGCTGAGCCCACTATATACTTCTCCTGGAGCCAAATGGCTACTGGTAGGTGCTAGATAAGCAGACTCAGTTTTATACTGACTTTAAAACACACCTCCAGGGCATACTAACTGGTCAGGTGTGCATGACTGCTTGGAGATCGCCACGCCTCCAATATATACTACAAAGAAAAAATGTGGGGGATTCAGCCCGCACAACCCTATGCAGGTGCAGATTGCTATGGCAAAATACAGATACAAACGCAAAAACACAAATGCAATCACACTCTGCAACCAGCACTCAGCCCTGCCTTTATGCTGGATGTTGAATAAGGCATTGGTGTACATTTTGGCCAAAGCGTAATAAGCCACTCACCACGTCAAGGTCGCCTTCATGAGTGGTCCCTAACACTAGTTCCTACCTGTTATGGGCCATGACAGCCACACAAAGTCGAGGGAGTGTAGGTACAGGCATGCACGCCAAGCACGGCAGGGCTGAGTGCTGGTTGCAGAGTGCGATTGCATTTGTGTTTTTACATTTTACTTCATGTTAATGGTAAATTTGAGTCAAAAATGTTTTACCTTTATTTATTTTAAAAATCCAAAGTTAATGAAAATGTGAAAAAATTCACTGTTTTCTAAATTTGAATCTCTCTGCTTTTAAGACAGATAGTGATTAGAGTTCAGCGGACACCTGGATGTTCGGGTTTGACGGGTTCGGCCGAACTTCAGAAAAAAGTTCGAGTTCGGGACCCGAACTTGACCCGAACTTGACCCCGAAGCCAAACCCTATTGAAGTCAATGGGGACCCAAACTTTTGAGCACAAAAATTGCTGTAAAAATGTCATGGAAAGGGCTAGAGGGCTGCAAATGTTGTCAAAATGTGGTTAAGAGCGTGGCAAGTGCTTTGCAAAAAAATGTGGATAGCGAAATGACTTCAAATAACATAAAATACGTAAAAATAAAAACAAATTATAATCTTGATCTAGAAGGATAAGGTCCATATGGAGTAGGAGGTTTAGGAGGCGGTTGAAGTGGCTGTGGAGGAAGTAGCCTACACTGCTTTTTAATTTAAAATGTATTTTTTTTATTTTTTTTTTATTAGGGTACACCCCAAAACATTGGGAAATATAACCCTCCAGTCGTGCTAAACACACGTTCAGACAATACACTGGCTGCAAGCCAGCACCTCCAAGGCATAAAGGGCAAGCTCAGGCCATGTGCCCAATTTGGAGACCCAGAAGTTGCAGGGGCTGATGTTCACAATCCAATTTGATATCTGTTCTATCACCTTTCGATGTTCTTTTATGCGCCTAACATGGTGATCACAGGTGGCGGAGAATCAGGGTTCCAGGCCGGAGAGGGAGCGTGAGAAAAAAGAGACCAAATTTAAGGGAGATAAATGTATTTAAAAAAATTGGGATCGAGCAGAAATGTGGGAAAAGCTATTGATGTGCAAATAAGGGACAAATTACAGAAGCCCAAATGTGGGCAAAAGAGTCAAGCGGAATTGTGGGAAAAGCTATTGAGGCGCAAATGTTGGCCAAAAGAGTATAGTGGAAATGTGGGACAAAATATTGAAGTGCAAATGTGGTGCAACTTGTTTAAGTTTAAGCATTGAATCAAAGGTGGTGGCGTGCATCAATTAAAGAAGCATTTGAGAAATGTTATTCCCTGTCACCTATGCACAGCAGGGGTTTATTCACATCTAAAATTGTATAATGTTAACCCAAGAAAGTAACAGAAAAATTACAGAAATTAATTAACCTGTTTACTTGGTAGAGCAGGGGTCTATGACAGAAAACAATTGTTTATTGTCACCTGAAAATGTTAAATAAAAATTATTGAAATTTATTAAGCTGTAGAACTAGGTAGAGGAGGGGTTTATTACACCCAAAAATTGGTGAATTTGACTCTAAAATGTAACTGACAATTGTTGTTTTTTTTTTTTTTTTTTTTTTTTTACCGGTCTACTAGGTATAGCAGTGGTACTTCACACCCAAAAAATTGCTGAATTTCAACAGAAAATGCAACTGACAATTTTTTATTTTTTTGGGTTAACCGGTCTACTAGGTATAGCAGTGGTACATGACAACCAAAAAATGGTGAATTTCACCATAAAATGTAACAGACAATTTTTTTTTTATTGCTTAACCTGTCTACTAGGTATAGCAGTGGTACTTCACACCCAAAAATTGTTGAATTTCAACAGAAAATTTAAATTATACAAAAAATTTATAAAAATATTATACAAACATTTTTTTTTGTTAGCCAGCCTACTAGGTATAGGAGTGTTAAATGTAAATTACATTTTAATATATTTTTTTTAAAACGGCATACTAGGTATAGCAGTGGTGCTATACTCCCAAAAATTGGTGAATTTCACCCAAAAATGTTAATGATAATTTTTTATTTTATTTTTTTAACCAGCCTACTAGGTATAGAAGTGGTACTATACACCAAAAAATCGGTTAATTTCACCAGAAATTGTTAATGACAATTTATTTAATTTTTTTAACCGGCCTACTAGGTATAGTAGTGGTACTATACACCAAAAAAATGGTTAATTACAACAGAAAATGTAACAGATAATTTTTAACATTTATTTTACCGGTCTACTAGGTATAGCAGTGGTATTATACACACAAAAATTGGTGAATTTCACCCGAAAATGTTAATATCAATTTTATTTATTTTTTAACCGGCCTACTATGTATAGCAGTGGTACTTTACACCCAAAAATTGGTGATTTTTCCCCGAAAATGTAAATGACAAAGTAGTGAAATGATATAAAATAAAACACGTAAAAAAATAAATAAATAAAATAAAAATATTTATTAGGTAGAGTTCCATATGGAGTAGGAGTTTGAGGAGGCGGTGGACGTAGCTGAGTAGGTGGAAGCGGCGGTGGAGGAGGACAAGATAGCCAACACAGGTTTTTGGTTTTAATAGAATTTTTTAAAATTAAGGTACACTCCAAAAGAGTGTGAAATATCCAGAATACAAACATGAGCAATTGCGCTGCAGTATAACAATGGCTGGTTAGTGCCGGTATACATGTCTATTCTGGACAAGGTAGAAGTAGTGAGGGATCCATGTCTTGTTCATTTTAATGAACGTGAGCTTGTCCACATTGGCTGTGGACACCCCCTGCCGTGCTAAACACACGTTCAGATAATACACAAGGCGTAAAGGGCAAGCTCAGGCCATGTGCCCAATTTGGAGACCCAGAAGTTGAAGGGGCAGACCCGTCATTCAGTACGTGTAGGCGTGTGCACACATACTGCTCCACCATGTTGGTGAAATGCTGCCTCCTGCTAAGACGTTCCATATCAGCTGGTGGCTGATTTGCAAGGGGGTGAGGTAAAAATCTGATGGACATCGGCTGCAGGTCCCAACTGTGATCTTTCAGCAGGAGACTAGGTGGGAGACAATGTGAAGGAACTGGATCCACTGTCAGCACCCCAATCTACTATCACCTGTACTTGTTCAGGCCTCACCATTCGTAGAGCCGAATTAGGCACAAACAAATACCGCTGCAGGTTTTGTCGCCTACTCACACCTGAGGAAGGGGTTTCACTTGTGTGTGTAGCTGGCACAGATCGACCACGTCCTCTCCCTGCAATAGAAGCTCGACCAGCAGCACCACGACCTGGGCCACGTCCCCTAATTGACGCTCTCCTCATATTTTTCGAATTAAGGATCTTGCTCTAAATGGGTGTTTAATTAATAGTAGAATATAATGACAGTATTTAAAAGGGCATCTCACACAGCCTGAATCAGACTAGGCCTTAATAAAAGATTTTTTTTGCCCAAAATGGCTGTATTTCAAATGCCTGAATTAAACCCCTGTATGTAGAGGGTGTATCTCACACTGTCTGAACCAGTGTAGGCCTGAATTCAATATTGGTGCACCAAATGGCTATACCGTATATACTCGAGTATAAGCCGAGGCCCCTAATTTTACCCCCAAAAATGGGAAAAATTAGTGACTCGAGTATAAGACTAGGGTGGGAAATGCAGCTATAATGCAGAGTGTATGTGTATATAATGCAGACACTCTACATTATATACACACATCTGCAAGAGGGTGACTCAGATTGATGGGAGTCTGACTCTGACTCCCTGTATTTAATGCAGAGTGTGTGCATTATATACACACACACTCTGCATTAAATACAGGGAGCCATCCACAGATCCCCCCTAAACAGTGCCATCCACAGATTCCCCCCTAAACAGTGCCTGCCATCCACAGATCCCCCTACAGTGCCATCCACAGATCCCCCTCCCCGACGCTCACAGCAGTATATTTATAAAGTAGTATTTATCAGTATTCTTTAACTTTGGATATCTTACTTTGTCTTTACTCCGGTAATAGCAGCCGCAGGCAGTGCGGGGAGCGGCGCTCACTCACTGACGTCACGCGCCTGCTCCCACTAGGCGGCGCAGGCGCGTGACGTCAGTGAGTGAGCGCCGCCCCCCGCACAGCCTGCATTACCGGAGCAAAGACAAAGTAAGATAGTAGACTCGAGTATAAGACGAGGGGGCTTTTTGAGCACAAAAATTTGTGCCCAAAAACACGTCTTATACTCGAGTATATACGGTATTTAAAATGCATGAATCAAACCCCTGTATGTAGAGGGTGTATCTCACATGGTCTGAACCAGTGTAGGCCTGAATTAAATATTTCTGTGGCTAAAATGGCTGTATTTCAAATGGCTGTATTTCAAATGCCTGAATCAAACCCCTGTATGTAGAGGCTGTATCTCACATGGCCTGAACCACTGTAGGTCTAACTTAAATATTTCTTTGCCCAAAATGGCTGTATTGAAAATAGCTGTATTTCAAATGCCTGAATCAAACCCCTGTATGTAGAGGGTGTATCTCATACGGCCTGAACCAGTGTAGGCCGGAATTAAATATTTCTTTGACCAAAATGGCTGTAGTTCAAATGGCTGTATTTCAAATGCTGGAATCAAACCCCTGTATGTAGAGGGTGTACCTCACACGGCCTGAATCAGTGTAGGCCTGAATTAAATATTTCTTTGCCTAAAATAGCTGTATTTCAAATGGCTGTATTTCAAATGCCTTAATCAAACCCATTTATGTAGAGGGTGTATCTCACATGGTCTGAAGCAGTGTAGGCATGAATTAAATATTTATTTGACCAACAAGGCTCTATTTCAAATGGCAGTATTTCAAATGCCTGAATCAAACCCCTGTATGTAGAGGGTGTATCTCACACAGTCTAAACCATTGTAGGCCTGAATTCCATATTGGTGCACTAAATGGTGGTATTTCAAATCTCTGAATCTAACCCAAATGTGTTAAGGGTGTATCTCACAATGACATCTGCATCAAAGGCTGCCAACAATTTCTTTTTTTTTTTTTTTTCCCAAACGAGGGCTTGTTTTTTTGTGGGACGAGTTAACATTTTTATTGCTACCATTTTTTGGGTACATACGACTTTTTGATTTGTTTACATTATGTTTTTTGTGAGGTGACCAAAAAAAACAGTTTTGGCATCATTTTTTTTTTTTTAACTGTTCACTTGATGGGGTAGATCATGTGATATTTTTGTACAGCCAATTGTTACAGATGCAGAGATACCAAATATGTCTATTTTTTATTTATCTTTTACATTTTACACAACAAGATCATTTTTAGAAAAAAAATCATGTTTTTGTGTTACAATTTTCATAGAGCCATATTTTTTTTTATTTTTCTGTCTATGGTTATGTAGGGGCAAATTTTTTGCAGAATGAGGTGACTTCTTTATTGCTACCATTTTGGGGTACATACATTTATTTTTTCAAAACACTTTATTTTATTTTTTTATTTTACACTTTGTGTCCCCCATAAGGTCATACAAGACCTCTGGTGGTCATTTAACTTCATTTTTTTTTTTTACTATTGATTTCTCCTGTAACTGGGGCTGAGATAGTAGCTGTAGAGGCTGTACAGTATAATACAGCATTGTACAGCCTCAGTGCAGGGCTGATCGAGGTCTGTGGAAGACCCGACAGCTCCTGCACTCTCCTGGCTCCGGCTGGTCACATGACCAACGGGCCGGGACAGGAAGCGGCATAGCACTTCCTGCACTGTATACACAGGCCTCATTGAGTGCTGTGTATGTAGCAATCTAGAAGGCAGGGACACCCAGGAACGGTGTCCCCCACTCGGCAGCTTGCAGCTGGGATCTCTGAATGGACGTTCCATAGTCGTTTATAGTCAATGGGTGTTCGGGAAGTGGTTAAAATAAATGCCCCCCAAAACTGTTTGTATCAGGCAGCAAAATCGCCCTAAAAGCAAGGATGAGTGGAAGTACTTTTATGTATGAAACTAGACATTAATCCCGTTAATAACGGGTGCTAGAACAGTAGTACATAAACATTAGTAGGAACAGTCTATATTAAATGGCAAGGGAACTTGACCACATTGGCTGAGACTGCCGTCTCTGAGTGCTGGCTGTGGCTGAGACTGCTGAGTCTGACTGCGGCTGGTGGCTGAGACTGCTGGTACTGAGTGCTGGCTATGGCTGAGACTGACGCACCCGATGACGCATGTTCGGCTCATTATTAGTCAGGGAGAGCTGCACTTAGGAAGGGACAGATAGTTTAGGGAGTGTGATCGCAATCTATTTAGTTGAAAAACGTTTCAAAGTCTCAAAAATCCTTTTAAGGACTATTGTGTGTGGTGGCAGCAATATAATATAGCCATCTTTTTTTTTTTTTCCATACTTTTCAATACTTTTTATATAGAGGGTGTCTGCAGTGACTTGTGACATCTGTGAAATACCTTCTGTGTGTCAGGACAAGAGATAGAAAAAATATAAGTGAAATCTATTTTCCTTTTTCCATACTTTTACAAACTGTTTCCATATACTTTGCTTGCTGTGAACTGTCACATCCGTGCCACATCTTGTGTATCAAGTGTACATATAACATTAAATATGAAGAAGGCAAGCATTAAGGGACATAGAAACATAGAATGTGTCGGCAGATAAGAACCATTTGGCCCATCTAGTCTGCCCAATATACCGAATACTATGAATAGCCCTTGGCCCTATCTTATATGAAGCATGGCCTTATGCCTATCCCATGCATGCTTAAACTCCTTCACTGTATTTGCAGCTACCACTTCTGCAGGAAGGCTATTTCATGCATCCTAATATTACTTTTAAACCTTTGCCCCTCTAATTTAAAACGACCGTATTTTTCACCCTATAAGACGCACCGGCCCATAAGACGCACCTAGGTTTTTGGGGAGGAAAATAAGAAAAAAAATATTTTTAACCAAAAGGTGTGCTGTGTGTTTGGTGGGTTTGGAACTAATGGTGGTCTGTGGATGGCGCTATTACTGGGGATCTGTGGATGACTGTCACTGTTATGTGGGGGATCTGTGGATGACGGACACTGTTATGTGGGGGATCTGTGGATGACGGACACTGTTATGTGGGGGATCTGTGGATGACGGACACTGTTATGTGGGGGATCTGTGGATGACGGACACTGTTATGTGGGGGATCTGTGGATGACGGACACTGTTATGTGGGGGATCTGTGGATGACGGACACTGTTATGTGGGGGATCTGTGGATGACTGTCACTGTTATGTGGGGGATCTGTGGATGACGGACACTGTTATGTGGGGGATCTGTGGATGACGGACACTGTTATGTGGGGGATCTGTGGATGACGGACACTGTTATGTGGGGGATCTGTGGATGACGGACACTGTTATGGGGGGGATCTGTGGATGACAGACACTGTTATAGGGGGATCTGTGGATGACGGACACTGTTATGGGGGGATCTGTGGATGACGGACACTGTTATGGGGGGATCTGTGGATGACGGACACTGTTATGGGGGGGATCTGTGGCTTGCACTGTTACAGGGGGATCTGTGGATGGCACTGTTACAGGGGGGGATCTGTGGATGGCACTGTTACAGGGGGGGATCTGTGGATGGCACTGTTACAGGGGGGGGATCTGTGGATGGCACTGTTATATATGTGCCATCCACAGACCCCCCAGCCCATAACAGTGCCATCCACAGACCCCCCCAGCCCATAACAGTGCCATCCACAGACCCCCCCAACCCATAACTGTGCCATCCACAGATTGCCGCCGCCAGTATACTAAAATAAGATGTCATATTCAAGTAATACTTATTAAACATGCCCCCTCAGTCCTATTACTACCTTACATCCTAATCGCTTGTGTAGAATACAGGCAGGCAGGCCGGGCGGCCGGCGCGTCTCTCACTGACGTCACTTGCCTGCGCCGCCTGCTTCATTCATAAAGTAGGCAGCGCAGGCACGTGACAAGAGATACGCTGCCGCCCGCCCGGCCTGAATTCTACAGCAGCGATTAGGATGTAAGGTAGTAATAGGACTGAGGGGGCATGTTTAATAAGTATTACTTGGATATGACATCTTATTTTAGTATACCGGAGCGGCGGGGCGGGGCTATACTATGCTGACTGAACCGCCCCACTGCTATTGCCAGCCCCCAGATCCTCCTCCCAGTCCCTCTCCGAGTCCCCGCTCGCTCCTACATCGCAGCCAGCGATGTAAAACTGCAAGCATTCGCCCCATAAGACGCAGGGGCATTTCTCCCCCATTTTGGGGGAAGAAAAAGTGCGTCTTATGGGGCGAAAAATATGGTATGTCCTCTTGTAGCAGTTTTTCTTTTAAATATTCTCTCCTCTTTTACCTTGTTGATTCCCTTTATGTATTTAAAAGTTTCCATCATATCCCCTCTGTCTCGTCTTTCTTCCAAGCTATACATGTTAAGGTCCTTTTAATCTTTCCTGGTAAGTTTTATTCTGCAATCCATGTACTAGTTTAGTAGCTTTTCTCTGAACTCTCTCCAAAGTATCAATATCATTCTAGAGATATGGTCTCCAGTACTGCGCACAATACTCCAAATGAGGTCTCACTAGTACTCTGAAGAGCGGCATGAGCACCTCCCTCTTTCTACTGGTAATGCCTCTCCCTATACAGGGAGTGCAGAATTATTAGGCAAATGAGTATTTTGACCACATCATCCTCTTTATGCATGTTGTCTTACTCCAAGCTGTATAGGCTCGAAAGCCTACTACCAATTAAGCATATTAGGTGATGTGCATCTCTGTAATGAGAAGGGGTGTGGTCTAATGACATCAACACCCTATATCAGGTGTGCATAATTATTAGGCAACTTCCTTTCCTTTGGCAAAATGGGTCAAAAGAAGGACTTGACAGGCTCAGAAAAGTCAAAAATAGTGAGATATCTTGCAGAGGGATGCAGCACTCTTAAAATTGCAAAGCTTCTGAAGCGTGATCATCGAACAATCAAGCGTTTCATTCAAAATAGTCAACAGGGTCGCAAGAAGCGTGTGGAAAAACCAAGGCGCAAAATAACTGCCCATGAACTGAGAAAAGTCAAGCGTGCAGCTGCCAAGATGCCACTTGCCACCAGTTTGGCCATATTTCAGAGCTGCAACATCACTGGAGTACCCAAAAGCACAAGGTGTGCAATACTCAGAGACATGGCCAAGGTAAGAAAGGCTGAAAGACGACCACCACTGAACAAGACACACAAGCTGAAACGTCAAGACTGGGCCAAGAAATATCTCAATTTTTCTAAGGTTTTATGGACTGATGAAATGAGAGTGAGTCTTGATGGGCCAGATGGATGGGCCCATGGCTGGATTGGTAAAGGGCAGAGAGCTCCAGTCCGACTCAGACGCCAGCAAGGTGGAGGTGGAGTACTGGTTTGGGCTGGTATCATCAAAGATGAGCTTGTGGGGCCTTTTCGGGTTGAGGATGGAGTCAAGCTCAACTCCCAGTCCTACTGCCAGTTTCTGGAAGACACCTTCTTCAAGCAGTGGTACAGGAAGAAGTCTGCATCCTTCAAGAAAAACATGATTTTCATGCAGGACAATGCTCCATCACACGCGTCCAAGTACTCCACAGCGTGGCTGGCAAGAAAGGGTATAAAAGAAGAAAAACTAATGACATGGCCTCCTTGTTCACCTGATCTGAACCCCATTGAGAACCTGTGGTCCATCATCAAATATGAGATTTACAAGGAGGGAAAACAGTACACCTCTCTGAACAGTGTCTGGGAGGCTGTGGTTGCTGCTGCACGCAATGTTGATGGTAAACAGATCAAAACACTGACAGAATCCATGGATGGCAGGCTTTTGAGTGTCCTTGCAAAGAAAGGTGGCTATATTGGTCACTGATTTGTTTTTGTTTTGTTTTTGAATGTCAGAAATGTATATTTGTGAATGTTGAGATGTTATATTGGTTTCACTGCTTAAAATAAATAATTGAAATGGGTATATATTTGTTTTTTGTTAAGTTGCCTAATAATTATGCACAGTAACAGTCACCTGCACACACAGATATCCCCCTAAAATAGCTAAAACTAAAAACAAACTAAAAACTACTTCCAAAAATATTCAGCTTTGATATTAATGAGTTTTTTGGGTTCATTGAGAACATGGTTGTTGTTCAATAATAAAATTAATCCTCAAAAATACAACTTGCCTGATAATTCTGCACTCCCTGTACACCCAAGCATTCTGCTAGCATTTCCTGCTGCTCTATGACATTGTCTGCCTACCTTTAAGTCTTCTGAAACAATGACCCCTAAATCCCTTTCCTCAGATACTGAGGTTAGGACTGTATCACTGATTTTATATTCTGCTCTTGGGTTTTCATGCCCCAGGTGCATTATCTTGCACCTATTAACATTAAATTTTAGTTGCCAGATTTTTGACCATTCCTCTAGTTTTCCTAAATCATTTTCCATTTGGTGTATCCCTCCAGGAACATCAACCCTGTTACAAATCTTTGTGTCATCAGCAAAAAGACGTACCTTACCATTGAGGTCTTCTGCAATTTTGCTAATAAAGATTTTAAACAATATGGGTCCCAGAACAGATCCCTGAGGTATCCCACTGGTAACAAGCCCATGCTCTGAATATACTCCATTGACTACAACCCTCTGTTGTCTGTCCCTCAGCCACTGCCTAATCCATTCAACAATATGGGAGTCCAAGCCCAAAGACTGCAATTTATTGATAAGCCTTCTATGTGGGACAGTATCAAAAGCCTTACTAAAGTCCAGATAAGCAATGTCTACTGCACCTCCGCCATCTATTATTTTAGTCACCCAATCAATAAAATAAATAAGATTAGTTTGACATGATCTCCCTGAAGTAAACCCATGCTGTTTTTCATCTTTCAATCCATGGGATTTTAGATGTTCCACAATCCCCTCCTTAAGTATGGTTTCCATTAATTTCCCTTCTATTAATGTCAGGCTTACTGGCCTATAATTGCCCGATTCCTCCCTACTACCTTTTTCGTGAATGGGCACAACATTTGCCATTTTCCAATCCTCTGGTACGACTCCTGTTGCCAGTCATTGGTTAAATAAATCTGTTAATGGTTTTGCTAGTTCACCGCTGAGCTCTTTTAATAGCTTTTGGGGTATCCAATCAGGCCCTTGTGACTTATTTGTATTAATTTTAGACAGCTGACTTAGAACCTCTTCCTCTGTAAAGACACATGCATAAAAAGATAAAAAGATCTAATAGTCTTCTTTCCTAACTGAGGTCATTTTCCTTCATTTTCCTTTGTAAAAACTGAACAGAAGTATCCATTAAGGCAGTCAGCTAGTTCTTTATCTTCTTCCATATACCTTCCTTCTTTTATTTTTAATTTGGTAATTCCTTGTTTTAGTTTCCTTTTTTATTTATGTATCTGAAGAATATCTTATAGCCTTTTTTTTGACTGACTGAGCTAATTTCTCTTCTGCCTGTGCTTTAGAAGCTCTTATAACTTGTTTGGCCTCTCTCTGCCTAATCTTATAAATTTGCCTGTCATCCTCTTTTTTTTTATAATTACTAAATGCTATATTTTTGTTTTTAATTATTTAGGCCACTTCTGCTGAGTACCACAGTGGTCTCTTCCTTTTTTTTACTTCAATAGTGCCACTTTTAAGTAGTCCCATTTCTCCTGGACTCCATTGAAACTGTTCCAATCTGATAGGGACTCGTATACCACTAATCAAATTTTAGAAAAGTCTGTTTTTCTAAAATCTAAAACTTTTGTTTTTGTGTGGTGTGAGTCACTGTACTTATAGTAAACCACACTGACTGGTGATTACTAGATCCCAAGCTTTCCCCTACAGTAATATCAGATACCAAATTCCCATTTGTGAATACTAAATCTAAAATGGCCTCCTTCCGGGTTGGCCCCTCAGCTACTTGCTGTAGAGATAATCCCAGTAGGGAATTTAAAATATCTATACTCCTGGCAGAACTAGCTATTTTGGTTTTCCAGTTTACATCAGGGAAGTGGCTGTGATGCTGATAGTTCAAGCAAAGGTCGTGTCCCTGGGTGCGTTGAAACTGTGCCTGCTGCCAGAGCACAAGAAAAACAATAATCCACGATACCTATTTCACGTCCCAGTTTGCAGGGCATCACAGGACAAAACTCTTGAAGTCAGACCAGTGCGACCAGGTGGTCGGTTGGATTGCAGCAGATAATGCTTCCAGTCGGTTAAGCACCACCCTGTTTTCCACCAATTTCAGTCTCAGTATCCAAGAGTCTGGTTAACAGAATCCTCATCCTGACCCTCCTTCCTCCCACCATGTACAGTCTGGCCAAACAAGTGATCCCACACTCAGAAATTCCGATGAGCTCTTTTCATCGCTATTACTTGATTTGGCCCTCTCGCCAAGCACGCTTGAAGAGGTACATGAGATCTTCTACCCTGATTCCCAACCTCTTGAGCATCCACAGTCACAAGAACATGACGGTAGGGAATGGCAATTAGTGTTTAATGAGGTAGATGATGATGAGACACAGGTGGCCAATGGGTCAACCACAATTACTGTCTCAAGAGGTTGATGAAGAGGATGAGACACAGTTGTCAATCATTGAGGTTGTGGTTAGGTCAGCAAATCAAGAGGATGATCAGAGTGAGGAAGTGGAAGAGGGGGTGGTGGACGATGAGGTCACTGACCCAACCTGGGAAGGTGGAAAGCTGAGCGAGGACAGCAGTACAGAGGGGGAGGGATCCGCAGCAACGCAACAGGCTGAAAGAGCCAGTGGGGTGGCAAAAGGGAGATAGCGGGCCACACCACACAGGCCCGCAACTCTTCCAAGGAGCACCCCCTTGCGGAAATCTCCCTTGACAAGGGGTAGGTGTTCAGCAGTATGACGCTTTTTTGAGGAAAGTGCGGAAGACAAAAGAATAGTACTTTGCAACCTTTAAAGATAAAAGGAGGACAGGAGGCAGCGCCTCATTTGTGGTGTTGTATCATAAGATGATAAAATAATAGTAAGTTACTCTTACCGGAAAATGTTGTGAGAAGTCACAACATCGATATGTAGCCTCTGCTGATTTACCCAATCAGTGTGCATGGTGCCTGCGCTGCTGCCTAGGTTCCAACCCATGCTATGGGAGCATTCGTCGGGGAAAGATAATCCGTACAGAAGAAGAAAAAAACAGAACCTTTGTAGTGGTGCTGTCAGCAGGAGTCGGAAGCAGGTAAGTATTGATAAAACAATACTATTTATTTACAGTCGATGTGTTTCAGGGGCAGAGAGCCCCCTTCATCAGGACAATATACAACATGAGACAGCATTCACATACACCGGTTATTTAAACTCAAATATTTTTTAGCGCCTGAAAACTGGGGGAGGTGGTGCGGATGGAGGAAGAGGGGCGGGTTGGTGGGCGTGTACTAATGGAACTTGCATATTGCAAACACTGGAAGATGTGACCTAACCTTAATATTCCCTACAAACCTATTTAATAATTGTGCTGGTTTCTTATTGGCGATATACATTGCGTGACAGAACAAGGGGTGATCTACAGTAGTATTTTTATATATATATATATATATATATATATATATATATAGCAGAAAAAGAGATTTGGCGGCACCAGTCTGTTGGCTCAGGTGCTATGTCCAAAGGAATGAGCTTTCACCTTCTTATATATGTAGAGAATCGGACAGCACTCCAAGACTTGAAAAAAGTAGAAATCTTTATTCACCCATGTGAAAAATAATTGCTATATATATATATATATATATTACTACTGTAGATCACCCCTCGTTCTGTACCCCGACATACCAGTATGAGATGAATATACTTTTAGATAATACAGAACATAGCCACTTTCTTTACATCAGTATCGTCCTACCTAACAGTATGCCCCGCAATGAATATCGCCAATAAGAAACCAGCACAATTATTAAATAGGTTTGTAGGGACTATTAAGGTTAGGTCACGTCTTCCAGTGTTTGCGATATGCAAGTTCCATTAGTACACGCCCACCAACCTGCCCCTCTTCCTCCATTCGCTCCACCTCCCCCAGTTTTCACGCGCCAAAATATTTGAGTTTAAATAACCGCTGTATGTGAATGCCGTCTCATGTTGTATATTGTCCTGATGAAGGGGGCTCTCCGCCCCTGAAACACATTGACTGTTAATAAATAGTATTGTTTTAGCAATACTTACCTGCTTCCGACTCCTGCTGACAGTGCCACCACAAAGGTTCTGTTTTTTTCTTCTTCTGTACGAGTTTGCAACCTGTGCCGCACCAAATTGAGCCTGGGCGTGAACACTAGCAACCTCACCACCATCAGCATGATCCGCCACATGGCATCCAAGCACTGTAATAAGTGGGATTGGCTCTGATAATACAACTAGCTTCTTTACGTAATAATTGAGTGTGTCTATCACTCCTGTTGGTGAAAAGGGTACTATTTCCAACCCTGGGGTCGCCTCCATGCATCGCTCTGACATGTTTGATTAACCGTGGACATCCTTTACCAGATGTCACAGAATTAAAGTGCTCCCTTATTCTTTCAAATGTTGCTCTAATAGTTTTGCCAATGTAGAATCGGCCACAGGGGCCCAATATCAGGTACACCAAGAACCTACTCTGACAAGTAATAAGGTGATTAACCTTATGCTGTAAACTACTGAAACATACTACCCTATGCTGAGGATTATGCTTACAAAATGAACAGTTTCCACATTTGCGATTGCCTCTGGGTACATATTCTTTCAACCATACGTCTGGCTTTCTTTCCGAATACCTACTTCTAACCAACCTGTCTTTCAAGTTATGGCTACGCCTAAAAGCAACTATAGGTTTATTCCGTGTCAAATCCCCTAGTGATGGCTAACCTTGGCACTCCAGCTGTGGTAAAACTACAACTCCCAACATGCCCCCCTTGCTTGGCTGCTCTCAGAACTCTATAGAAATAAATGGAGCAAGCTGGGAGTTGTAGTTTCACCACAGCTGGAGTACCAAGGTTAGCCATCACTGCCCTAGGGATTCATCACCACTCAGTATATCCCAATTATGGTTTATGGTCCTACGAATGTCGTCTGCCATAGGACTATATTTGAATGAAAATATAAATCTGTGAGAAGTCCCATTTGCTTTACCCCTCTTCAGGTTCTTTTTAACAGACAGCAAATCATCTTGGGAGAATTGTGAAGCTATTAGCATTGCTCTGTGGAGATCTTTCAAGGAGTAACCCCACTTAAACAACCGCTTAGTCAAATTAATGGCTTGGGATTTGAAATCCTCTTCCCGGCCATTGATTCTTCTAAGCCTTATGTTTTGGCCGTAGGGTACTGCTGACTTTACATTTTGGGGGTGGAAGCTATAATAGTGTAACAGCGAATTGGTCGCCATGGGTTTTCTGTATCCCCTGGTGACCAATTGATTGCCTTCCACTGTAACTAGTACATCAAGAAACTCCAGCGTGAGGCCCCCAAATTTAAAAGTAAATCTAATATTCATAGCGTTATATACATTGAGATAGTAACAAACTCACTGAACTGGGATTCTGTGCCTGACCAAATGATGAATATATAATTTATATAGCGTAAGAACAGCTGTATATAGCAGATACAGATTATCCAAGGAATAGATATATTTATCTTCAAACCTTGCCAAAAAGATATTGGCGAAAGTGCATGCTACCAGGTTCCTCATCGCCATTCCATGTTTTTGCTTATACCACTGCTCCCCAAATCTGAACACATTATTACCTAACACAAACTGAAGGAATTATTCAATAAACTGTATATAGGCATGGCTCTTATCTCTCTGTCCTTGAGATATGAGGGGGTATCCTTGAGAAGTGGCTGGAGGAGCCAGTCCAAGTATTCAGAGAGGGGAGCAATGGCAGAACCAATACCTGCCACAATAGGATGCCCAGGTGGGCGGTCCAGGTTCCTATGAATTTTGGGCAAAACGTACCAGGATGGTTTTGTCACGGATGATGTTGCAGAAATCTGGAACTTATAAATAAACATCCAACTGGCTTGATCCCAAACTAAGGAGCATATGGGTGAGCCCTATAAAAACCCTTGAGCTCTCCCTTACTGCTATGACCATGCAAAGGTCTTTAGGGTAGACGATTGCATGCCCACGTACCTTATACTATGTGACACCTGAAAACCCTATAATAGTGAGAGGACACGACCATTGTTTCTCTGCACTTAATACGGACAGAGTCAGGGTCACCTAGAATCAAACCAGCTAGGAAACACAAATAAAGGAAACAGACTTAACTGAGGAATCAGCAGAAGCAGCATCCAGTAGTGAACACAATCCAGGAAGAAGTATAAAACCGCAAAGTGAGGCAGTATGGGAGGGATTATAAAGGGAGACAATTACTGTAAATAGGTGACAGCTGGGAGAAGGAAAGGAGAGACAAAGTGAAACCAAAACAAAGAACGTCATGCAGGTAGAGAAGAACATCTAACAGACCTTCTCACAGAAGTGACCGTGACAGTACCCGTCCCTCTACGGGTGGACTCCGGACACTCAGAGCCCACCTTCTCAGGATGAGACCTATGAAAAGCCCTGATAAGACCAGTGGCCTTAATGTCCTCCACTGAGACCCACATCCTGTCCTTAGGACCATAACCCTCCCAATGAACGAGGTACTGGAGAGAACCGCGGGTAATGCGAGAATCCACAATCCTAGAGACCTGAAATTCAAGATTACCATCAACAACAATCGGAGGAGGAGGCAAAGAGGAGGGTACAGTGGGTTGGACATAAGGTTTTAATAGGGACCTGTGAAAAACATTATGGATCTTCCAAGTCTGAGGAAGATCAAGACGGAAGGCAACGGGATTGATGACGGACAAGATCTTGTAAGGCCCAATAAACTTAGGACCTAACTTCCAGGAGGGAACCTTCAATTTGATATTCTTTGTAGACAACCACACCAGATCACCCACATTCAGGTCCGGACCAGGCGCACGTCTCTTATCCACCACACGCTTATATCTCTCACTCATCCTCTACAGATTACCCTGAATCTTTTGCCAAATAAATGACAGATGAGGAAAATCTCTCCTCATCAGGTAAACCAGAAGACCCCTCTCCAGAGAATGTCTCAAACTGCGGATGAAACCCATATGCACCAAAAAATTGTGACTTATCAGAGGACTCCTCGCGACAGTTATTTAAAGCAAACTTAGCAAGGGACAAAAAATAACACCAATCCTCCTGATTCTCCGCCACAAAACAGCGCAGATATATCTCCAGATTCTGATTGACGCGTTCGGTCTGACCATTCGACTGTTGGTGAAAAGCAGAAGAGAACGACAACCGAACCCCTAAGCGAGATCAGAAGGCCTTCCACGCTTGTACCAGTGTCTTAGCATTGGGTAACCCAGGAAAGGGAATGAAATGCACCATTTTGCTAAAACGATCCACTACTACCAGAATCACAGTCTTCCCCGAGGAATGAGGCAGGTCCGTAATGAAGTCCATGGACAGATGCGTCCAAGGACTTAAAGGAATGGGTAACGGGAGGAGAGAACCCGATGGCCGTGAATGAGGGACCTTGGCACAAGCGCAGGTCTCGCAGGCTGCCACAAAACCCTCAACCGTCTTACGAAGAGCCAGCCACCAGAATCTCCGAGCAATGAGATCCACTGTGGCTCTGCTCCCCAGGTGCCCAGCAAGGACGGTATCGTGGTGCTCCTTAAAAACCTTGTGTCGTAAAGCGAGAGGCACAAACAACCTCCCAGGGGGACAAAGATCAGGATCCTCTGCCTGGGCTGCCTGAACCTCTGCCTCCAAATCAGGATAAAGAGCACAGACGACCACCCCTTCAGCCAAAATGGGACCCGGGTCTTCAAAGTTTCCCCCTCCCGGAAAACAACGTGACAGGGCATCCGCCTTCACATTTTTAACCCCAGGGCGGAACGTAACAACAAAATTAAACCTAGAAAAGAATAAAGACCATCTGGCCTGTCTCGGGTTCAGACGCTTGGCCGATTCCAAGTAGGTCAGATTCCTTTGGTCTGTAAACATGGAAATATGGTGTCTGGCTCCCTCTAACCAATGGCGCCATTCCTCAAAAGCTAATTTGATGGCCAACAACACCCTATCTCCCACATCGTAATTTCTCTCTGCAGAGGAGAGTTTCCTTGAGAAAAAGGCACACGGTCGCCATTTGGCAGGAAAGGGACCCTGAGATAAGACTGCACCCACACCCACCTAAGAAGCGTCCACCTCAACAATAAAAGGTAGAGAGACATCAGGTTTTACTAAAATGGGAGCGGAAGCAAAACTCTCTTTGATACTAGAAAAGGCTTCTTCGACCACAAAGAAAAATCTACCACCTTTTTAGTCATATCAGTGAGTGGCTTAGCAACAGAGGAATAATTCAAAATTAACTTTCTGTAATAATTGGTAAAACCCAAAAACCACATCAGCGCCTTCTGATTCTCAGGAAGCTCCCAATCAAGCACAGCGTGGACCTTCTCAGGGTCTATGCAAAAACCAGAAGTGGAGAGAAGAAAACCAAGAAATGTAATCTCCGAGACTGCAAACACACATTTTTCCAGTTTAGTGTACAATTTATTATCCTGCAGAATCAGCAAGACATGACGTAGGTGGTCTCCATGAGTCTTGAAATCAGGAGAAAAAATCTAAATCTCATCCAGATACACCAGTACAAATTTCCTCATTAAATGATGAAAAATGCTGTTCACAAAATGTTGGAAGACGGCCGGAGCAGTCATCAAACCAAAAGGCATAACCAAATTCTCGAAATGACCCTCAGGGGTATTGAAGGCCATCTTCCCCTTCCCTGACCCTGACTAGGTTGTATGCGCCTCTTAAATCCAACTTAGAAAAAACCTTAGCCCCAACAATCTGGTTAAACAGGTCCAGGGTCAGAGGAAGCGGATATAGGTCACGAATCGTAATACGGTTCAGCTCCCTGAAATCCAGACAAGGTCTTTAAGAACCATCTTTTTTTCTTAAAAAAAAAAAAACAGCGGCAACAGGTGACTTTGAGGGTCGGATGTGTCCCTTTCTCAGGCTCTCAGAGATATAAGTACGCATAGCGACTCTTTCAGGTTGGGAGAGATTGTATAAACGTGATTTTGGCAGTTTGGCGCCTGGGATGAGATTAATAGGGCAGTCGTACTCCCGTGCGGGGGCAACTCCTGGACACCTCTCTCGGAAAACACATAAGAAAATTCTGAGAGAAAAGATGGCACAGTCTTGGTAGAAACCTCTGAAAGAGATGCCGTGAGGCAATTCTCTCTGCAAAACTCACTCCAACCATTGTTTTGCCTTGCTTGCCAATCAATGGTGGGGTTATGTTTAGTGAGCCAGGGTAGCCCCAACACTAGAGGAGTAGGTAATCTGCTTAAGACGAAACATGAAATATCCTCAACATGAGCATCACCCACAGTCAAACGGATATTGTGAACTATGCCCTTTAACAATCTTTGAGAAAGTGGAGCGGAATCGATAGCAAAAACAGGTATCTCCTTTTCCTAAGTGTATACCTGGAAACCATGCGCTATTGTAAATTGATTATCAATGAGATTGACAGCTGCTCCACTATCTACAAAAATCTCACAAACAATGTTCTTGCTGTCTAGTGCCACCCTGGCAGGTAGGAGAAAACGGGAACTACAAGTAAATGGCAAACCTTCAATTTCCGCATCAACCTTGCCAATAGTAGCAAATGTAAAGTTTTTAGAGGTTTTTTTTTTTCTTTTTATTTGTCTTTTATTACCCTCAGAAAACTCCATGAATCTCCTAGAGGGGCAAACATTTGCCAAATGATTTATACCCCCACAACAGAAACAAACCCTCTTCTGAGAGCTGAATTCTCTACTATCAGAGGCAAGCAAACCCAGCTGCATGACCTCCTCCTCAGAGGGGATTGAGACCGACTGAGACCCCTGCGCACTGAATGAGACAGCCCCACTGTCCTTGGACTGAATATGACAGGAAGGAGTAGCCTCCTCTCTTTCTCTAAGACGCCTGTCAATACGAACAGCTATAGACATGGCAGATTCTAACGAGGCTGGTCTCTCTATGAAAAGTAAATGCATCTTTCAATCTTTCCGAAAGACCATGGCAAAATTGACTTTGGAGTGCAGCATCATTCCAACCAGTATCAGATGCCCATCTCCGAAATTCTGAACAATATATCTCTGCGGAAGGTTTACCCTGGCATAAAAGACGCAGTTTAGATTCAGCCAGAGCAATACGATCCGGGTCATCATATATCTGCCCCAGGGCTACAAAAAATGCATCCACTGATTGAAGGGACCATGCCCCGACCGGCAGCGAAAGGGCACTAGACTAAGCGTTATCCCTGAGCAGCGAGATGATGATCCCCACCCTCTGCTCCTCATTACCAGAGGAATGTGGAAGTAGGCGAAAAAATGTGGAAGTAGGCGAAAATGGAGTTTGCAAGCCTCTCTAAAGCGAACAAAATTCTCACTACCCCCGGAGAACGTATCCGTAAGCGAGTGTCACGGCTGAGGATAGGGGAAACCCTCAGCCGTGCGATGTTACACGTATGTGGAAGCTGCTTGGCCAGGTCAACAGAATAAGGGAGCAGGTCACCTCCTACAGCGTCCCTAACTCTTACCCTGACTCCTAGCTGTAAGAGCTAACCCAGATGGTAGGAGGGCTCAAACTCAGGAACCTCGGGTCCCTACTAGCCCTCAGCAGATCCCTGAGCTAGGAGCTGGGTAAGACAACCTGTTCCTCCTAGACATGGAGGAACAGGAGTCTAAACTGGCCAAACTGCAAGTAAAGGGGAACATCAACAGCATATGGATATGGCAGGCGCGTGAAACCACTTCCACCACTACCTACCACAGACACACTGACTGGAACCCATGCTCAACTGCTGTTGTCCACACCAAACACAAAAGGAGACAACACACAACATAACTCACACAGGAAACCAGATCCATAGCTGCAATAAGGTGAGACATCACAGGAACATAAACTTAACATCACAACATATGTTTTATGACCACAAGGGTGGCCCTCACTGGCAGATGGTATAAGACCAGGAGGATGACTCCAGCTAACCACAAGGCTGGAGTACCACTAAATAGCCCAAGTAGCCACACCCACACAGACACACACTGGAAAGGGAATTAACCCTTCCAACACCAGACAGGGTAGTGAAGCCACTTAAAGGGGAAGTGCACAAACATATAAACCCTGTGCACACCAAACCGGGAAAGTGCACACATACATAGACAGGTTGATAGGCTTGCCAGAGTCTGTAAAAGCATTGGAATTGAAGGGACTTTGTGAATTAGATTTGCCGCGAGCTCTGGGTCTAGAGGGTCGTCATAAGGTGGAGAGAGTGCACAGAATTGGTCTCGTTGAGAACTCACAAGTGAAAAGAGCGGGGGAGACATATGGTTCACCCATAAAACCGCGACAAGTAATCATGAAGTATCTCGACTACTGTGACAATGAAGCCATTCTAAGAGCATTTAGGAATAGGAAAAGTCCCTCAGAATACAAGGACATAATGTTTTGCTGTTTGCGGACTATTCAGCGGCAGTAGCAAAGAAAAGGAGAGAGTTTAGTCATGTTTGCTCTAAGCTATATCAAAGGCAAATCAAATTTCAACTAATGTACCCAGCAAAATTGCGTGTTACACATGCGGATGGATCTATGATCATATTTCATGAGCCGCCGGTGGCGGAAGAAATGATAGACACTCTACAGAACAGAAGGCAGGAGAGGGAAGTGGAACGCAGACAGAGATCCTCTTCACCGCGTCAGGATATGAGTGAGGGAGAACGGTGGCAGACCACTTCTCAAGATCCTGGACGGGGACGTTGTGACAGAGAGGGTCGACCAGGGACAGATAACAAATGTACTTCCAGGAGAGAAGTGCAATCATATCCGAGAAGGTGCGGATACAAAAGGCAGATGGGCGCAGGTTCTTATCCAGGTCCAGGATACGCAATACAGCATTTATAATGTTTATGGTCCTAATACCAACAATGGTGCATTCTTTAGCGAGTTGGAGTCCAGGGTGTTAGGAGACACGAACCCCCACAAGATCATTGGGGGGGACTTTAATTCAGTGGTTAGGGGTGCAGAGGACAGAAGACGAGAAGGAGACAGGGTTGGGATTGATGGGCCTCAGGACAACGTGATGCAACCCTTTATGGGAGGCGCGAGTTTGGTAGATCCATGGCGCCAATTACATCCAGATGATCAGTGTTTTACATTTTACTCCAACTCATAGTACTCGTGGTTGTGGATTGACTACATTCTTCTTTCCCTTTCACTTTCATATAGGGTGGAATAGGAGAGTAATAATAATAAATGTTTAACAGATGTTTGCTTTGTGGGGGTCGTTATCCTCAAAAATGATGTGCTAAGAGTTAGCTTTTCTCACTGTTGGGTATTTCAGTTATAAGTGGGAAATGGGGGAGGGAGAGGGATGGAAAAAAGGGAAAAAGTGGGAAAAGTACTTGTATTTTTTTTTTATGTCCGGAATGACATTTCACCCATGCTGTACTTGAACTGACATCTGTGTATGCTATTTTGATCACCAATGGCTTTATTTACAGCTTGCTTGTACTTTTCCTTGAATAAAAGTATATTTAAAAAAATAAAAATAGAGCTCTCCCTGACTGCTATGCCCATGCAAAGGTCTTTATGGTAGACGATTGCATGTCCACGTACCTTATACTATGTGACACCTGAAAACCCTATAATAGTGAGGGGACACAACCACCGACTCCCTGCACTTAATACGGACGGAGTCAGGGTCACCTAGAAACAAGCCAGCAAGGAAACATAAATAAAGGAAACAGACTTATCTGAGGAATCAGCAGAAGCAGCATCCAGCAGTGAACACAATCCAGGAAGAAGTATAAAACCGCAAAGTGAGGCAGTATGGGAGAGAATATAAAGGGAGACAATTAGTATAAATAGGTGACAGGTGGGAGAAGGAAAGGAGATGACAAAGTGAACATCATGCAGGTAGAGAAGAACATCTAACAGACCTTCTCACAGAAGTAGCGGTGACAGGTTTAGAGGGGGACACCGGAAGCAGCCTCTTACCTGTCCTCCTAGAGAGGACATTCAATTCCACATATTTGCGCAACATACCCTGCAACAATTCACATATCTTATGAGTTTGATCTCTATTAAGTTTCTCATATTCATTGCCATCCTCTAATTGTCACCTATTCCCAGACATAGAAATCCCTGGTCATGAGAACCACATTACCCCCCCCCCCTCCCCTTATCCGCTGGCTTAACAATAATATCCTGACGGCATATAAGCCATTTCAGGGCTTCACATTCACCTCTCGTCAAATTAGAAGACTGCGTAGGATAGAGGATTGCCCTCATATCTTTTAACACTTGTTGATTAAATATCTCAAAACCACTACCAGCGGGCAAGGGGGGACAAAATGTGGACTTCAGCCCTCCTGTGAAGTCCTGTACCAATAATGTGTATTGATCTGTAGCCCCCTCACTAGATTTCACACCATGTGACAAGACCTCAATAAGGACACCTCGTTCTCACTGAAATTAGCTGAGAGGCTGAACCCCTTTCTAATTTGTTCTACCCCTTTAGGATTGGCACGGAATAATCTATGTAAATTCAATTTGTAAACAGATCTAAACATATCGATCTCAAACATGACTGGATCGAATTGTTCCACTAGGCTGAATCCCAGTCCCCTTTCCAGGACTGAGATGCAGTCCGGTGTCAACTCGAGATTAGTCAAGTTCACCACACTCAAATGTTGCACAGCCGAGTCAGTCTCTGCCTCTAGTGCCTCCAAGAGACTTGCTTTCTCTTCCAACCAAATTACCTTTTTCGGGATCTTTTTCCTTCTTCCCTTCTGACATCACGCCTAAAGGTGTTTTTTTCAGGGCCAGATTTATTGCTTGTCTCATCAGAAACGCTCGAGTCCGAATCAGTTGTCCAGTAATCATTCGAAGACCGACGTGGCACTTGTCTCTTCCTATATTGTCACTTGTTGTTCCAATCAAACACTTTGTTAGAATCATAGTCCTGCTTATCCCTGAGAAAGTTGTCTCTCTTCTTTTCTTTGGTTTTAGTTTGAACCAGCACTAACTTTTTCTCCAAACGCTTGTTGAAGGCTTGTAACTGGCTCTCGATCAAACGGGACCTGTAGTTCATCTTTAGCTTTGTTAAGATCATTCAGTAGTTTGTCGTACTCAATCTCGTTCCTTTTCAACACCATTCTCAAGATCTGTAAAGAGAAACTCATATGCATACATTGTAATTTCTCTGTGAAGGTGCTATCATCCTGGAACTGCGCCATTTCTTTGTATATGCGTAAACCGCGTGGTATACGATTACTTACATTGTTCGATCTCAATGAATTGACAGTCCAAAAAAGACGTACTTCTCTTTCAGCTAGTTGAAATACCTTAAGTTCCAGGGTCTTAGTGCTTAAGGTTTGTAAGGCATCTTGTTGATTGCACTGTGTGAAGTACGCGCCTACCCCTTCTCTGCCTTCATTAAGAGATGCGGTGTCCTCCGATGCTGCAGGCTCCATTTTGGAATTAATCTCAGAGTTCCGTACCATGGTGTATGAGGTGTGCTCTGTCCTTAGAAAATAAAAAATAAGTCCTCAAAATATGCACAGAGAGAAAAACAGATAAGATGGCACTGCTTCCACTATCCTCCACGGTTTCCGGGAAAGCACATTCCGCAGCGGTGACACCTGTACTCACAGCAGACTTCCGTGTTGAGCAGTCTCAATAGGATCAAATGAATATTTAGTATAGAGAAAAGAGACGGCACTCACCATTAAAAGTCTGAGTGTTACTTTATTCATCCACGTAGGTATGGACACACAGGCAGGTAATAAGGGTGCAGGACACCACACAGGCACCATGAGGCGACAGACGTTTCGTGTGAGATCGCGCTTCCTCAGGCCTCCTAGCGTAGTGACATCAGTACGTCACATTTATGCATCAGCGCTACCAAACACAGACATGCGCACAAGTCGTGCTGATAATAATCTATAAAATACATAAAATACAATACAAAAGAGCACAAACACCTATCTAGAAAAGTGCCTCAATACAACTAAGTCTATAAGAAGACACTTAAGTCATTACGGTCATTAAGACCCAATAGACCCATAGCATTGGCTCTGATAATCCAACTAGCTTCTTTATGTAATAATTGAGTGTGTCTATCACCCCCTGTTGGTGAAAAGGGTACTATTTCCAACCCTGAAAATGTGAAGACCATGCGTCTCTCTGACATGTTTGATTAACCGTGGACATCCTTTACCAGATGTCACAGAATTAAAGTGCTCCCTTATTCTTTCGAATAATGGTCTAATAGTTTCTCTCGACCCCACCAGAGGAAAGCAGATGAACAAAGGCACTTTAAATGTCTTGTTTAATGTACTCAATACATTGTATTCCCATGCACCCCTTCCACCACAAAGAAGGGTATATGGTTAAATCTTCCTTTTCTCATCCTCCTCTTACATCATATCAGCATGCTTATTCATCGCATATAACGCCCTTGCATATATGCACTAGCATATAAGGTTTCAGAGGGTCAGCTCATCTGCAGGCCCTCGCATATAATTTTTTAGAGGGTCAGCTCACCTGCAGGCCCTCGCATATAATATTTTACACGGTCAGCTCACCTGCAGGCCGTCGCATATAATTTTTTACAGGGTCAGCTCATCTGTGGGCCCTCGCATATAATGTTTTACAGGGTCAGCACACCTGCAGGCCCTCGCATATAATGGTTTATATAGTCAGCTCATCTGCAGGCCCTCGCATATAATGTTTTACAGGGTCAGCTCACCTGCAGGCCCTCAAATATAATGTTTTACAGGGTCAGCTCAACTGCAGGCCCTTACATATAATGTTTTACAGGGTCATCTCAACTACAGGCCTTCGCATATAATGTTTAACAGGGTCAGCTCATCTGAAGGCCCTCGCATATAATGTTTTACAGGGTCAGCTCACCTGCAGGCCCTCACATATAATGTTTTACAGGGTCAGCTCAACTGCAGGCCTTCGCATATAATGTTTAACAGGGTCAGCTCACCTGAAGGCCATCACATATAATATTTTACAGGTTCAGCTCAACTGCAGGCCCTCGCATAGTAATGTTTTACAGGTTCAGCTCACCTGCAGGCTCTTGCATATAATGTTTTTCAGGGTCAGCTCAACTGCAGACCCTCGCATATAATGTTTTACAGGGTCAGCTCACCTGCAGGCCCTCACATATTATGTTTTACAGGGTCAGCTCAACTGCAGGCTCTCACATATAATGTTTTTCAGGGCTCAGCTTAACTGCAGGCCATCGCATATAATGTTTTTCAGGGTCAGCTCAACTGCAGGCCCTCTCATATAATGTTTTACAGGGTCAGCTCACCTGCATGCCCTCACCACAATCTTTTACAGGGTCAGCTCACCTTCTGAGGATGACAGCGAAGTTTTGCCTGTTTGTACTCTGGCACACATGACTGACTTCATGTTAGGCTGCCTTTCCCATGACCCGCACATTATACGCATTTTAGACAACACGGATTACTGGTTGTTCACCCTTCTCGACCCCCGCTACAAAGAAAACTTCTCATCTCTCATTCCTTTGGTGGAGAGGACAAGCAAAACTGTGCTATACCAGAAGGTCCTTGTAGAAAAATTGCTTCAAAGTTGATAGGGCAGACATCCAAATGGATCATTGCCGTTACAGGGACATGCAATCACCTAGAAGTTATCTAGAGTCAACAAAGTGGCAGCAGGCCATCACCTACAAGTCCAGTCTCAGTAGCCAAAAGTCTGGTCAACACAATCCTCACCATGACAGGCACACTGAGTGAACGTTGTGGAGGCCAGGAGCAAGTCGGCTGCTGGCAACAGACTTGCCCTCCAATAGATCCTTGTTAACGGAAAGTAGACTCATTCCAATAACATAAATGCTATTTATCATCAGTACCTCCCCCGTGCACCTGCTGCCTTCCTTGGACACTTGTGCTTTAATAACTTGACCCACCCTCGATGAGTGGTTCATAATTAGGAAAAAAAAGGGGCAAGGCAACAGCAGCTAATCTGATTTCAGCCATTGACCTCCCTTGGATGTGGTAGCCATTTTTCAGGCTCCCTCTCTGACATTGAACCCTGATTCCCCGTTTCCCAGTGATCACCATGGTAGGCGCAGAAAAGTACATCGAAAATTGATAGGGCGGACATCCTGAATGGATTGTCGCTGTCATGGGGACGTGCAATCGCCCAGAGGTTATCTAGAGTCACCAATGTGGCAGCAGGCCCTTACCACTAATGTTTTAGATGGCCAGATAAGCAGGCGCTTGCTGCAAATGTTTTTGAGGGTCACCAGCAGGCCATCAATCATAATTTTTCAAGGGTATGTATGATGACCTCCTTTTTGTGTAACAAAGGGTGTTTTGGAGTGCCGGTCACTTGTAATTTTTGGCAGCCCTTTCACTTAGTGCATAGGCTTTATTAGTGTAGGAGTCCCACTACCTGAACTATTGTACAACAATGTGAATGAGACCCTCCATTATGTGATATATACAGGTTGTATTGGAGTACCTCTTCCTTGTAATTTTTGTTTCTTCACAATTTGTCCTCTAAAATTGATATTTTTTTTGGTTTTGTGCGTATTATCGTCAGTCTGTAAAAGTGGCTTACTACTCTGACAACATGGTTCCCAGCAGCGACCTGGGAGTCCAAGATGCATCGAGACATCCTCCCCATGCTGTTCCCGAACCATTTTGGTGGTGTTTCCATCAATTTCTGACCTTTTCCTATGAACCAGGCACCCTCCCCTCTTCAGAGCAGGGGGTGTCTGGTTTAATGCTAAGGTTCTTCCATTGACCGGTTCGGCCAGAGCACCCGAGCACTTTGGTGCTCGATCAACACTAGTAATCGTTTCAGCCCTAGTATAGTGTACCCTATAGTCCTCTCTGTAATCTCTGGAGACTGCATTCCATACATAAACCATACGGTAAAATTGACCTCTCAGTGGTCCAAGGTACTTACATAGAAAAACTAATAACCAAGAGGCTAGAGAAAACCCTGTTTCTGACCCTTATGTTAAAACATACCTTTCATTTGATTGCTCTAATACCTTAACACCTAAAGGAAAAAAATAATAAAAAAAACTGTTGCTTCTCTAGATGACCTTATGTCGATAGTAGTGTTAATAGAGTCTCAAAGGTCTGCTTTTACACTGCGCTCATGAATGGCAGTGAAATTATTGTGCATATTCATCCGCATTAGATTTTTTTTAGGGAGTAAAACTGCCTGTACAGGCATCTATGACGCTTTCACAGGCGTTATTGCGATCTCTGTGTGAGGTCATGTGACTGCGGAGTCTGTGGGGGCTGAGAGCAAGGGGGGTGACTTGGGGAAAAGTCAAGAGAGGAGGTATGGGCGACGTGGTTGGGTGTGGGGCAGCTGTGATTGTGCACTTCAATTATTGGCACACGGACACAGCGCACGCACACAGGGCTTTTATTATGTAGGATGTGTGGTTGAGGGGGGCAGGTACATAACTTGCACAGAAGCCCTCTGCTGTCTGTGTCTGCCCGTGGATAATCTACCCCATCTCTCCCTGGAAGCCCTGCATTACCCCGTATTACTGTACATTTTTAATTAAACTACAGGATCTGATTGTCTATGTCAAGTCCACAAAGATGAAGCAGAGCTGCATTTGTTTTGTGGGGTAAGTTTACCTGCAGTTCTATGTAACTCAAGAACACATGGTGCTTTCAGAACAGACTACAAACTCGGCTCTGCTGGATGACAGTGCCGGTGCTCCCCGATGCCTGTCAGCCCCTTCCTGGTGTTGTCTGGCCCAGGCTGTGCGACACTACCCCCGTGTGTAGCCAAGCCTTGCAGATAAAGGCTTATTCAGCAGCCTGACTTGTGATCGATGATACAGGCTGCGCACTGGAGGCAGCCGCTGAGCAGCCCGCCAGCAGCCAGGGACTGAGACTGAGTCATCACTGAGGGAAGGGGACCTGATCCTGGCGGCAGAGCAGGGGACACTTCCAGACCTGGCCCGAGGCAAGCTGGCTCCTCACTGGCTTCTGTGCTCAGACAGGCAGAGCACAGCTGGGTGCTGCCGATGGCCGGAGCCCAGAGTGTGTGCGGCACTGATCATGTATGGGTGGGGCGAGCGGCGGTACCCTACCCTCATCACAGACAAAAGGAGGATGAGAGAGCTGCTGCTCCGCCCCGCCAATCCTGCTGCCCTCTGGCTTGGAGGAATCAGCACACGGTGCGGCAGGCTGTGTTACCGCAGTGTTCTGCTCCAGATGGTGCTGACTGGTAATCTGTGCCTTATTCCCCTGTGGACAGCATCTTGTGAACACTGTGGTGAATTGCTGATAGTGGCATTAGTTGTCCACAAGTGGATTCTAGGGGATAATTATACATCCAAGTATCACTTTATTTTTATATCTTATGTGCCTAGCTCTGAATTATAAGAGAGGAATTAAACACTTTTTATAAGTTGTTCTAATAAAGTATTAAGCTTTTAACCATCCTTTTAGGCAGTGAGTATATATGAAATAAACACACCCCAATACTGGTTGTATAAGACATGTTTGGAGGAAAAAGAAGAATGAGTTGCATCCCAAGAACACCATCCCTAATGTGAAGAATGGGGGTAGTAACATCATGCTTTGGGGGTGCTTTTCTGTGAAGGGGACAGGACGACTGCACCGTATTAAGAAGAGGATGAATGGAGCCATTTATTGTGAGATTTTTAGCAACAACCGCCTTCCCTCAAAGCATTGAAGATGGGTCATGGCTGGGTCTTCCAACATGACAATCACACGAAGCACACAGCCAGGATAACAAAGGAGTGGCTCCGTAAGCAGCATATCAAGGTTCTGGAGTGGCCTAGCCCAGGGATGGGCAAACTGCGGCTATCCATGATGGGATTTGTAGTTTTACAACAGCTGGAGAGCCGCAGTTTGCCCATCACTGGCCTAGCCAGTCTCCAGACCTAAATCCAATAGAACATTTTTGAAGGCAGCTGAAACTCCGTGTTGCTCAGCGACAGCCCTGACAGACATAGAAGAGATCTGTGTGGAGCAGTGGGCCAAAATCCCTGTTGCAGTATGTACAAACCTGGTCAAGAACTACAGGAAATGTTTGACCTCTGTAATTGCAAACAAAGGCTTCTGTACCAAATATTAACACTGATTTTCTCAGGTGTTCAAATACTTATGTTCAGCAGTGCAAGACAAACACATTTTTTTTTTAATCATACAATGTGATTTCCAAAATGTATTTTTTTATTTATTCTGTCTCTCAGAGTGGAAATGTACATACAATGTTAATTTCAGACCCCTCCATGATTTCTAAGTGGGAGTTCAAATACTTCTGTTCCTCTCTGTATGCTTGGTTATTTATTTATAGAGAAAAATTATCCAATATCACATATATGTGAGTGGCGAACATATGTGAACCTAGAGGATTAGCATATAATTTTAAGATGAAAATGAAAGTTAGGTGTTTTCATCAATGGGATGGAAAGCAGGAGTGAGCAGGTAAGTAGTGATGATCGAACCCGGACCTTCACCTTCAGAACCGTACTAGACATTATGGTGTCCGGGAACAGAACCCGAACACAGATTTTGGTGCCAAATTCCATGTCTGGAGTCATTGTTCATGGTTTAAATAAAGCTTGTTGAAAGGCTGCAGCGCAGCCAATCAACAAGCGTTCAAACTGTGGGTACTGGGAAGCCTTCAAAGTCAAGACTAGTATTGGCATGGCTGTAATTGGTTGGCGCACCATGTAACCATGCATGCATAAATGCCAGATGACATGGTGCGCCGCTATTCTGCTCTAACTAGTGTAGGGACAGAACGCTACTGCAAGGGAAAGTGTAGGCCTTAATTATTTTGAAAAAGTGTGCTGGTGACCTGTAGGCATTATTGATAAGTGCAATATAGCTCCTTTTCACCAGTAAGACAGAAATACCATAACTGCAATCCTACTCCTGTGCACCAATGGCAGGGAAATAAATAGTTAATCAGCCTGATAATTGGGTCGATGAGACATATCTATTTTTTGGGTAAAAAAAATTCACTTGCCACCGTCACAGCAAAATATAATAATTAATCAATCGGTTAATTGGGCCAGTGAGACCTACCTATTTTTTGTGTTAAAATGCACTTGCCACTGTCCCAGGGAAATATAATAGTTAATCAGTCTGTTAATTGGGCGGTGAAACATAATATTTTTTTTTTTGTGCTAAACGCCTCTTTTGCATCCGTGACACGGATATGCAATTGTTCATCTGTCAGCCAATTTTGTGGGTGACTGTAACAAAATGAGGAGAGCATCAACTAGGGGACGTGGACCATGGTCATGGTGCTGCTGGTGTTGGAGGAGCTCCTGTTGCAGGGAGAGAACATTATCGATCTGTGCAAGCTATGTGCCCAAATGAAACACCTACCTCTGGCGACAGGACGTTCTGTATCATTTTGTAGTCCCGAATACCGCTCTAAGAATGTTGAGGCCAGGACAAGTAGAGGCGGTAGTAGACTGGATGGCTGGGAGCGGTGTTCTAAATATTGCAAATACAATTTAGCATTTTTCCAGCAAATTCTAAAGACCAAAGAATGGATAAAGACAAAGTCCGGACCTTAATCCTACAGAAATGTACTGGAAGCACCTGAAGTGAGTAATTCAAGGGAGTGAAGATTTTTTTTATGGAAGAATAGGCAAAAATTCCTCCAAGCCGATATGAAGGATTAATCAACAATTACCAGTAACGTTTAGTTGCAGTTATTATGGCACATGGGGGGCACCCCAGATACTGAAATCAAGGGTTTTACCCTTACAAACATTTGATATTGGATCATTTTCCTCAATAAAAAATAATAATACCCAAGTCTATTTTTTTTACTCATGTTTGATTTGGTTATATTTATCTACTTTTAGGACATGTGTGAATATATCATATAATTTTCGGCCAAATTTATGAGGCAATATCGAACATTGCAAATGGTTAGCAAACTTTCAAGCACCACTGTGCTTCTGACAACAGAGTATAATGTCTTTTTTTTTTTTTAATCTTTTAAGCTCATGTCACACATCTTTGGGTAAGTCAAACCAAGAGGAAAGGTAAGGAAGAATACATGTGTATGTGAAAACACATTCCTCATTACTAAGTGCAATGCAATTATTTCAAGACCTCAGCAGACATTGACTTCAGAGCTTTATATTATAAAAAGAATAAAGGGGTTGTGCAGTGCAAAGATATTGATAACCTATCCTGAGCAGTTGGAATTATACTTTCTCGGCTACAAGCAAGACAATGTGCAGGTTATTTTGATGTGAGAGCAGCTCAGCACTAGCTGATTAGAGCGGGTGCCAGGAGTCAGTCTGCCACCGATCTGATATCGATGACCTATACTGAGGATAGGTCATCAATAGCTTTGCAAACATATCACTAGAAGTTTCTTAAGAAGTATGTATTAGAGATGTTTTGAGCATTGTTTTCTTCACAACAGTGGATTATATATTTATGTCTATCCACAGATTATATATTTAAGTCATTTAAGGCACATAATCTTGCTGTCTTACACATGTAATCATCACAGCAGTACATGGGAGAAACACATAAGTGCCCAAAGAACCCTTCAGACTCCCCTTAATCTTCTCAGTCACTGAAAGAAAAATCCAGCTTGTAGGTAAAGCAGCATGTCATTTCTTGTACAGGGTGATGCTTTTCTATAAATCTGACATCTCCAGTAGAAACCTACGGTAGATGACAAGTGATAAAAACTTAGTTAGAGAGCTTAAATGTCCACTCAAGAATTGTTCAGGTGAAATTAATAATATCTTTAATCGTTTTATCTGAATATTTCCATAATGATACAATGTACAGTAAGGGCCTAAATTTCTATAGTAGCGAATAGAGATAAGTGAACCACTCGAGATTCGGTTTCGTTTAGGTTCACAGAGTTTTAGAAAAAATTTGGTTCTGAGTTTTGGACTGAACCGAAGTTGCTTCATTTGCACTAAAAACTGGTATGTAACCCCTCTAGCCTCCTACAATTACAAAAGGCCTAATGCACACGACCGTTGTTCTGGTCCACATACGAGCCACAGTTTTTGCTGCTTGGGTGCGGACCCATTCACTTCAATGGGGCCGCAAAAGATGCGGACAGCACTCCGTGTGCTGTCCGCATCCGTTGTTCCGTTCCGTGGCCCAGCAAAAAAAATATAACATGTCCTATTATTGTCGGTTTTGCGCATTTCTACAATGGGCCATCTGTTCCATTCTGCAAATTGCCGAGGTTACACGGGCGGTCATGTGCATGAGGCCTAATTCATTCATCATTTAGTGAAATTAGAATTTTCTTTCCTTCCCCAAGCTTTAGAACGCAATGACAGCAATAGTAAATGATATTTGAGTGACACTGACATACATAGCTATAGGTAAACACATGTATGACGGTGTTAACATACAGCAAGTTTAAGAACACAATGTGCCGTCACATGTGTTATGCTTTTTTATATTCCAAAGCTTCCAAAAATTGTCCATTATTGGGAGCAGATGATATTTAAACACATATGATGTTATGAGAGAAAAATGTATAAAGTGGCTTGGGAGAACAAGGGTCAGAATTAGGGATGAGCGAATCGACTTTGGATAAAACATCCGAAGTCGGTTTGCAAAAAAAATTGTTAGAATACTGTATGGGGCGAGAGCTCCATACAGTATTAGAATGTATTGACTCCGATGAGCCGGAGTTATTACTTCACAAAGTCTCATGAGACTTCGGTTAATAACTTCAGAAATTAATTTCTACTGTTAAAAACCTTTTACCCAACTTGGGTTTGGTTCCAAGTGGTTTTTAACAGTAGAAATTTATTTCTGAAGTTATTACCTGAAGTCTCGTGAGACTTCGCAAAGTAATAACTTTGGCTCATCGGAGCCAATACATTCTAATACTGTATGGAGCACTTGCTTCATACAGTATTCTAACAAAGTTTTATGTGAATTGACTTCGGATGTTTTATCCAAAGTTGATTTGCTCATCCCGAGTCAGAATGTCTGCATACAACAAGCACAAGACGAAAAACTGGCTCGTTGTGAATGAGCCTAAAAAAAATTGACATTTTAATTGGAAGCAGCAGCAGTGCAGTGTAGATGTGGAAAGGGTACAGATACAGTGGTATGTGGCCGCTAATAGTAGAAGCAGCAGAAGTAGCATAGTATGGAACATACAAGGCAGTAGAATGGCTGTCTATGGGAAGTAGTAGTAATAGTAATAGCAGTATTGGTAGTAGTTGCAGATGCTTTGCGTAAATAGTGGTGGCGGTAAGGGATTAGAAGCAAGGAACAGTAGCAGCTGCTCTTAGTAGAAATAATGTGGATCTATAAGTCCGTCCTATAGAGCCCCCAGTAGTAATAAGAATGCCTAATGGCCCCTGGAATTCAAATTCCTCCACCGTGCCCATAGTATTTATGATGCCCCCTACTGTTACAATGCTCACCCTGAAGTGGCCCAGTATTTATATTGCCCCCTACTGTTATAATGCCCCTACAGTGCCCCCCGTATTTATATCGCCCTCTACTGTTATCATGCTCGCCCAGAAGCGCCCCCAGTATTTATAATGCCCCCTATAGTTATATTCCTCAGTTTAGTGTCCTCAGAAAATATAATTCCTCAGCCCCCCACCATACAGTCCCATGTAAATAGCATTATTTCCGTCCCTCCTCCATAGAGTCCCCTCTTAATACATCACACCATCTCTCCAGCCCCCTCCAATATTAATTCCCATGTAAATAACATCCCTCTCTATCTACAGCCCCCTACAAAATGCAGTCCCGTGTAAATCACATTATCTCTCCTGCCTTCTCCAATATACAGTCCAACGTAAATAACATCACCCCCTCCAACATACAGTCCCATGTAAATATCACCCCCTCAATATTCAGTCCCATGTAAATTACATCACTCACTCCCCTGGACACCTTTAACATACATTCCCATGTAAATAAAATCAACCCCTGCCCAGCCACCTCGAAAATGCAGTCCCATGTGAATAACATTACCCTCAACATTCAGTCCCATGTAAATAATATCACTCCCTCCCACAGCTGCCTTCAACATATAGTCCCATGTAAATTGCCTCACCCTGCCCCAGCCACCTCCACTAAGCATTCCTATGTAAATAACATCACCCCCTCAACTTTCAGTCCCATGTAAATACCTTCCCTCTCTTCAGCCCTAACATAAAGTCCCATGGTCCTATGTAAATAAAATCACCCCCTCCCCAGCCACCTCCAAAATGCAGTCCCATGTAAATAACATTACACTCAACATTTTGTCCCATGTAAATAATATCACTCCCTCCCACAGCCGCCTTCAACATATAGTCTCATATAAATAACATCACCCTGCCCCAGCCACCTCCAACAAGCATTCCTATGTAAATAACACCACCCCCTCAACTTCAGTCCCATGTAAATAACTTCCCTCCCTTCAGCCCTAACATACAGTCCCAGTTAAATAACTACAACTCGCAACATTGCTCTGCCTCTCACACTGAGTAATCTTCACTTACCTCTCCTTATGTAGCAAACTACACCTCAGCTTCTTCCCAGGACTTCTCTTCACTGCTGAGTCGTCCTCTCCTGCACTGGTCACATGATAGTGACATCATCACAGTTCTTTTTTAGCTACTGCATATAGAACTGATCAAATGGACTGGGATGTCACCACAGGTCCTTCAGCTCTTGCAGGTCATCAGTAGTGTTGAGCACAAATATTCGAATAGCGAATTATAATCTCAACTATCGGCACAGAATTTGCGAATATTTAGAATATAGTGCTATACAGTATATTCGTAATGACGAATATTTGTCATTTTTTTTTCCAGCTGAACACAGGATTCCTCCCTGCTTTTTGCTTGTGGGCCAATGAGTCATTGGCCGACAAGTAACTTAAGCAGGAAGGAATCATGACTTCAGATGGAAAAAAATTATGAATATTCTAAAAAATATATATTGCACTATATTGAATATAGTGCTATATATTAATTTTTAGAATATTCGTCATTTTTCTCCATCTAAAGTCAAGATTCCTCCCTGCTTAAGTTGCTTGTCGGCCAATGACTCATTGGCCCACAAGTAAGAAGCGTGGAGGAATTGTGTGCTCAGATGGAAAAAAATTACAAATATTATAAAAAACTAATATATAGCACTATATTGACTATTCCACAGCTTTCCTCCATTTCACCTCCAGTTATATTACATCAACCCAGATCACTATCTGCACTATCTTGCCTTTTTATAATGTGATTGCCCTTCCCTTAGTCCCTAGATTAAACACCCCTCCAACCTTCTGGCCCCATCTCCCCCAAAACAGCTGCACTTTCACCACTGAGGTGCAACCCATCCCTACTATAAAGCCTATAGCTGACTAAAAAGTTGTCCAGAAGCCCAGGCCTTTCCTTCCTACACCAGTTTGTGACCCATTTATTTACCTTTTTTTATGATTGCAATTTACTAACTTGGTGCTAAACATAATTCTTTTTCTGCAGGTCTTTATTGAAAATATTGAGCCATTCTGTCGCAAAGGTTTAACTGTTTTCCTAGTTGTGTGTATCTTACTTTCAATTTCACTTTGTGCCATCATCTAATAACAGGAGTTGAGCGAACCCGAAATGTAAAGTTCGGGTTCGTACCGAACTTTAGTTTTTTCGGCACCAGGATCCGAACATTTACGTAAAAGTTTGGGTTCGGTGTTTGGCGCTTTATTGGCGCTTTTTTAAAGGCTGCTCAGCAGCCAATCAACAAGCTTCATACTACTTGGCCCAAAAGGCCATCACAGCCATGCCTAATATTGGCATGGCTGTGATTGGCCAACTGCAGCATGTGACCCAGCCTCTATTTAAGCTGGAGTCACGTAGCGCCGCCCGTCACTCTGCTTGGATTAGTGTAGGGAGAGCCTGCAGCTGCTGTGAGGGAGAGATCAGGGAGAAATCTTATGAATAACAGATTTTTTTACTCAGCGATCTACAGCAAATGTGTTTTGTGGGTGCAGTGCACAATTTTTTTAAGCCTGCCCTGAGCCAACTACTGCTGAAAACGAACTTTTTTTTACTTCAGTTTGTTAATATCAATACATAATTGGCAGCCATTTTATGCAATGATAGGGCACGAGCACAGGATATATGCATGTCTGCAAGTCCAGAAATACAGCTTTTTGCTTACTGGGGCAAAAAACAACAACTATTTTTCATATAGTGCACATCTAGGATTAGACGTGCATAAGTGAGTGTCACATTTAGGCCATAAATACAGCTTTTTGCTTACTGGGGTGAAAAAACCCTCTGATATACTGCACGTCTGGGATTAGACATGCATAAGTGACTGTGAAATTTAGGCCACAAATACGGCTTTCTCATACTGGGGTATACTGGGGTGATAAAAAAACAACATCTGTTTCATATAGTGCACATCTAGGATTCGACGTGCATAAGTGACTGTCACATTTAGGTCAGAAATACAGCTTTTTGCTTACGGTGGTGAAAAAAAACCCCATCTGTTTCATATAGTGTATATCTAGAATTAGACGTGTCACATTTAGGCCAGAAATACGGCTTTGTGCTTACTGGGGTGAGAAAAACCTCTAAAGTACAGCACATCTGGGATTAGAAATGCATAAGTGAGTGTCACATTTAGGCCAGAAATACGGCTTTGTGCTTACTGGGGTGAAAAAAAACGTCTGATATACTGCACATCTGGGATTAGACATGCATAAGTGACTGTCACATTTAGGCCAGAAATACGGCTTTGTGGTTACTGGGGTGAAAAAAAAACCTCTGATATACTGCACATCTGGGATTAGACATGCATAAGTGACTGTCACATTTAGGCCAGAAATACGGCTTTGTGCTCACTGTGGTGAAAAAACCTTCTCATATTCTGCACATCTGGAACTAGACATGCATAAGTGAGTGTCACATTTAGGCCAGAAATACGGCTTTGTGCTTACTGGGGTGAAAAAACCCTCTGATATACTGCACATCTGGGATTAGACATAAATAAGTGACTGTCACATTTTGGCCAGAAAAGCGGCTTTGTGCTTACTGGGGTGAAAAAACCCTCTGATATACTGCACATCTGGGATTAGACATGCATAAGTGACTGTGAAATTTAGGCCACAAATACGGCTTTCTCATACTGGGGTATACTGGGGTGATAAAAAACAACAACATCTGTTTCATATAGTGCACATCTAGAATTAGACATGTCACACTTAGGCCAGAAATACGGCTTTGTGCTTAATGGGGCGGAGAAAAACCTCTAAAATACAGCACATCTGGGATTAGAGATGCATAAGTGAGTGTCACATTTAGGCCAGAAATACGGCTTTGTGCTTACTGGGGTGAAAAAAACGTCTGATATACTGCACATCTGGGATTAGACATGCATAAGTGACTGTCACATTTAGGCCAGAAATACGGCTTTTTGATTACTGGGGTGAAAAAAAAACTCTGATATACTGCACATCTGGGATTAGACATGCATAAGTGACTGTCACATTTAGGCCAGAAATACAGCTTTGTGCTCACTGTGGTGAAAAAACCTTCTGATATACTGCACATCTGGAACTAGACATCCATAAGTGAGTGTCACATTTAGGCTAGAAATACGGCTTTGTGCTTACTGGGGTGAAAAAACCCTCTGATATACTGCACATCTGGGATTAGACATAAATAAGCGACTGTCACATTTCGGCCAGAAAAACGGCTTTGTGCTTACTGGGGTGAAAAAACCCTCTGATATACTGCACATCTGGGATTAGACATGCATAAGTGACTGTGAAATTTAGGCCACAAATACGGCTTTCTCATACTGGGGTATACCGGGGTGATAAAAAAACAACATCTGTTTCATATAGTGCACATCTAGGATTAGACATGCATAAGTGAGTGTCACATTTAGGTCAGAAATACAGCTTTTTGCTAATTGTGGTGAAAAAAACCCCCATCTGTTTCATATAGTGCATATCCAGAATTAGACGTACATAAGTGTCACATTTCTTACTGTGGTGAAAAAACAAACATCTGTTTCATATACTGCACATCTGGGATTAGACGTGCCCTTGTGCTTACTAGGGTGAAAAAACCCTCTGATATACTGCACATCTGGGATTAGACATGCATAAGTGATTGTCACATTTAGGCCAGAAATACGACTTTGTGCTTACTGGGGTGAAAAAACCCCTCTGATATACTGCACATCTGCCATTAGACATGCATAAGTGAGTGTCACATTTAGGCCAGAAATACGGCTTTTTGGTTACTGGGGTGAAAAAACCCTCTGATATACTGCACATCTTGGATTAGACGTACATAAGTGAGTGTCACATTTAGGCCAGAAATACGGCTTTGTGCTTACTGGGGTGAAAAAACCCTCTTATATACTGCACATCTGCCATTAGACATGCTGCCTTGGCCTCTTCCTCTGCCTCTGGTGGAACGTTGACACCTGCCACCAAGCAAACAGAGCATGTGCCACCAACAACACCACCTCCATCACCAAGCATCTCTACCATGTCACACGTAAGCGTTCAGCTCTCCATCTCACAAACCTTTGATAGAAAGTGTAAATTCCCACCTAGCCACCATTGATCCCTGGCCCTGAATGTCAGCATTTCTAAACTACTGGCCTTTGAAATGCTGTCATTCATGCTGGTGGAGACGGACAGCTTCAAACAGCTCATGTCGCTTGCTGTCCCACATTACGTCGTTCCCAGCCGCCACTACTTCTCCAGGAGAGCCGTGCCTTCCCTGCACAACCAAGTATTGGGTAAAATCAAGTGTGCACTGCGCAATGCCATCTATTGCAAGGACCACCTAACCACCGATACGTGGACCAGTAAGCACGGCCAGGGACGCTATATCTCCCTAACTGCACACTGGGTAAATGCAGTGGCGGCTGGGCCGCAGGCGGAGAGCTGTTTGGCGCACGTCCTTCCACCGCCAAGAATCGCAGGGCATCATTCTTTGCCTCCTGTGGCCTCCTCTTCCGACTCTGCTTCCTCCTCCTCTTCTGCCATCTCCTCATCCGGTCAGCAACAGACCTTCACCACCAACTTCAGCACAGCCAGGGGTAAACGTCAGCAGGCCGTTTTGAAACTGATGTGTTTGGGGGACAGGCCCCACACCGCGCAGGAGTTGTGGCGGGTTATAGAACAACAGACCGACGAGTGGTTGCTGCCAATGAGCCTCAAGCCCGGCCTGGTGGTGTGCGATAATGGGCAAAATCTCGTTGCAGCTCTGGGACTAGACGGTTTGACGCACATCCCTTGCCTGGTGCATGTGCTGACTTTGGTGGTGCAGAAATTCTTTCACAACTACCCCGACATGTCAGAGCTGCTGCATAAAGTGCGGGCTGTCTGTGCGCACTTCCGGTGTTCTCATCCTGCCGCTGCTCGGCTGTCTGCTCTACAGTGTAACTTCGGCCTTCCCGCTCACCGACTCATATGCGACGTGCCCACATGCTGGAGAGACTGTGCAAGCAGCAGGCCATAGTGGAGTTTCAGCTGCAGCACGCACGGGTGAGTCGCACTGCGGAACAGCACCACTTCACCACCAATGATTGGGCCTCCATGCGAGACCTTTGTGCCCTGTTTCAAGTACTCCACCAGCATGGCCAGTGGCGATGACGCCATTATCAGCGTTACAATACCACTTCTATGTCTGCTTTGGATGCCACGGGGTGGCATCCAAAGCAGCTCAGGCCCATCACTGGTGCATGGCTGGGGGGATACGGAGGAGGCAGACGATACGGCTCCCACAGAGGACAGTTTGTCCTTACCTCTGGGCAGCCAGGCACACATGAGCGACTATATGCTGCAGTGTCCTGCGCAACGACAGCAGAGTTGCCCACATTTTAACGTGTGCTGACTACTGAGTGGCCACCCTGCTGGATCCCTGTTTCAAAGACAATGTGCCGTCATTAATTCCCTCACTGGAGCGTGATCGGAAGATGCGCGACTACAGGTGCACGCTGGTAGACGCGCTTCTGAGAGCATTCCTGACTGATGCCGCGGGACAAGTGGAAGCACAAGGCTGAGGCAGGGGAGGAGGAAGAGGTCGCCAATGCAGCTGTGTCAGCGCCAGCACCTCAGAAGGCAGGGTTAGCATGGCCAACATGTGGAAAAGCTTTGTCACCTCGCCGCAACAACCAGCCCCAACTGCTGATATGGAGCTGTGTAGCAGGAGGCAGCATTTGAACAACATGGTGGAACAGTACCTGTGCACACGCCTACATGTACTGACTGATTGTTCTGCCCCATTCAACATCTAGGTCTCCAAATTGTCCACATGGCCAGAGCTTGCCCTGTATACCTTGGAGGTGCTGACCTGCCCTGCAACCAGTGTACTCTCTGAACGTGTATTTAGCATGGCAGGAGGCGTCATTACAGACAGACGCAGCCACCTGTCCACAGCCAACGTGGACAAGCTCACGTTCATTAAAATGGACCAGGCTTGGATCCCTCAGGACTTGTCTGTACCTTGTGCAAAATAGACAGTTCTAACAGCCTCAACCATCTATCCTTGTACTCAAGTGCACTTATTCCTTTTTTTATTTATTATTATTATATGTCCCAATATTTGGGGGGATACCCCTATGTAAAAATGCAAAATAACACACATCTGTGTTGGCTACCTATTCCTCCTTCGCCGCAGCTTCCACCTAGACTGCCACGAGAGCCTACACGGCCACATCCACCCATTCACCACCTCCTCAACCTCTTCCTCCTACATCTTTCCTAATTTTAATTTTTTTAAGGTCTTTTATTTATTTTTTTATTAATTTCCCTATCCACATTTGTTTGCAGAGCATTTGTCGTGCTCTTAAGCACATTTTGCTGCCTTTTGCAGCACTCTAGCTCTTTCCATCACATTTTTACAGCCATTTTAGTGCTCAAAAGTTTGGGTCCCCATTGACTTCAATGGAGTTCGAGTTCGGGTTCGGGGTCAAGTTCGGGTCAAGTTCAGGTCCAGAACCTAATTTTTTTTTTCAAGTTCAGCCGAACCTGCTGAACCCGAACTTTCAGGTGTCCGCTCAACTCTACTAATAACCCTTATCTCTAAATTACTAAGAGGTCATAAACGTCTATTTAAGCCACATTCTTATCAGTAAGATAAGGATAGAGCTTTGATGAGTGTTTATAAGGCCTGAGAGCAAAGATAAGGAGCTTGTCAGCTAGCTATCTGATGGACCAGAGAGAACATTAAAATTTTGCTAGTAGACCATCTCAGATCTGTACATAGAAAAGGACTTCATTTATTTATTTATTTTAAATAAAGATCAATTGAAAAAAATATTTTTAGCTCATAATGAGTACAATGCACTAGTAAAACAAAATGCCCCCAAAGGTGTACATAGTCTTTAAATTATTGAACTGGTTTACTCATATACAGTTCAACCATTGCTCCATGTAAATGCACCTAGGTGAGTGGATCAACTTTTTTATAACCTGTACATATCTTGTTATATCCTATATATCATATTTGATCCTATATAAATTGTTTGTACCCTTCAGGTAAAGAAAGAAAAATCCACTAAGGTCACTAAAATACCTAGAAACTGAAAAAAGTAATAATGAATAAAAATACACTCAAAATCAACTATTGATTGATTTTAATTTGTGGTTCAAAACAATAATTCATAAAACAAACTAATGAAATTGACCTGGCCAAAATGTATGGTATCCTTAACTTAATATTTTTTTTTTTTTTTACACAACCCTTTGAGGCAATCACTGCAATCAAGCAATTTTTGTAACTCTCAATGAGACTTTTGTACCTGTCCACAGGTATTTTGGCCCATTCCTCATGAGTAAACTGCTCCAGCTGTCTTAGGTTTGAAGGGTGCCTCCACAAGACTGCATATTTCAGCACCTTAAATTATTGAAAGTCAATAGGATTTAGATCAGAGCCCTAAGAAGCTTTATGGCTTGTCAATATGCATTTTGGCAAATTCCAGTCTCACTATGATTTGCTTGTGGTTTCCTCCTTGGTTGTCATACATTAAATCCACTTTGGCTAAGACTGTGATGGCTGGTACAATCTGACATTGATGTACCTTGACCTTGGAGTTTACCTCTAATCTCTTTGGAAGTTGTTTTAGGCTCTTTGGTTACCATTCATATAATCAGTCTCTTCAATTTTTCATCAATCTTCCTCTTTTGGCCAGGTCTAGGGAGTTTGGCTACAGTCCCATAGACCTTAAACTTGTTCTGTATAATATGTTTAACTGCAGTAACAGGCATATCAAGCAGTTTGCAAATGGACTTATAGCCTTGACCTTTAATTTGCCAATAATTTTATTTCTAATCTCCTGAGACAACTCTTTTCTTAGCTTTCTTTGATCCTTCTTCAGTATAGTAACCACCATCATATCAAAGAACACAGTGACTTTACACCCTCTAAAATATGTAAAACATGTAGTAGTATTTGTATGACTTTTTTTTTTACCTTTATTGCTCCGATCTTCCATGTAGGGCTGTGGTCACATGACTATATCCATTCAGCGTATTTTTTTTTTTTTTTACTTCCTCTTATGTTATGTCCATGGGCATCTCAAAGCAGCAATAGGCGCAGTGATATGGGGAGTGTCTACTGTATGTAACTAGCTGGGAAAAAGGAGCTATAGACTAGCATGTCATTGTTAGGTTTGGTGCTGGAACTTCGGCAGAGAGAAATAATGCATTATGGGTTGGTTGGCTACAGCAATATGAAGTGTTCCATACAGGATGGAAATAAACCAAAGTGATTTATTTACATTCTGTAAAGGAGGCAGGATAATTCAAGCTGAAAAAAGCATGATGGATATGTCCATGAGGTATGCAACTACTTGAGCATATCTGTTAAAAAATTAGTAAACCCATTTAACCCCAGCTTCCTGTCCATTGTGATAACATAGGTTTATACTTAAAACATTAAACAATCTAATACATTAAACAGTTTATATTTATTTTTTACATTCCTTTTTTTTTATTCAGCTAGATGGTTCCTCACATACATTACTGCTCTTGACAGGCAAAGCTAAATCCAGATAGTACCCTCTGGTCTCTTGAGAAAAATTAAATTATCTAATCTTTGAAATAAAGGTAATTTCCAGCTGTCAAGATTATGAATCTTATCTGTGCCCATACTATTATTGTAAAACTCACCATTCATTTTTGTATGCTATGTAGCAAATTTGATTTATATCAGAGAAAGCAATCACTGTCTTTAATTTTTGAATGCTTGAACTAGACCATTTGCTTTTACTGCAGATTACTTGTCATGTGTATTATATTAGCAAATTAAATGAAGTCTATGATACTATCTATCTATCTATGTCTATCTATCTATCTATCTATCTATCCTGTAGTTGTATTTCTGGGTCTCTTCAAATGTGACATTGTGCTTAAAAACCATTCCTTTTAAGAAAAAAAGAAAATTTGAAAGAAAATGTCACTCTTTCCCTTCTGAGCCCTAAGGTGTGCACATACCTGAGTTTACAACCACATATGGGATGTTTATATAAACTGCATTATTATAGTAATCAATATTGAGGTCTGGTTTGCTGTTACCCTTTTTTAACAAAATATTTTTATAAATTTTAACTTAATTTTGTGTTCATTAACAAAGTTTGTAAACATAGTTTTAAATAATTTTGTGTAGTTTTTTAAATTAAATTTTATGGGAGGTTTCTATTATGTAAGCCCATCAAAGTCTCTTCAAAACTGATTTGGTCTCTAAAAAAAGTTTTCAAAACATTTATTACTAAAATTATAAGCCTTCTAATGTCCTGGAAATGAAAAAAAAAACATTTGCCAAATGATGCCAAGATAAAGTAGATATATGGTGAATATTAATAACCATTTTATGAGGTATCCCCATCTTAAAAAAAAAAAAGAGAAATTCAAAGTCAGAAAACTGCAAATTTTTCCACATTTTACATTAATGTTGCACTATTTATAAATTAAAGTAAAACATAAACACCCTTTTACCACTATCATGAAGTTCAATGTGTCACAAGTAAACATGATCAAAATGGCTTGGATAAGTAAAAACATTCCAAAGTTTTTACCACATAAAGTGACAGATTTGCTAAATTAGTCAGGAAGGTGTCTAGTGTCTCTGAAAGAGGTCAATAGAGCTTCCTCCATCCCCTTCCAGTTCTTCCTACATGAGCATTGCAGGAGCCATTAACATGCCTCACCTTCAGCAATACAAAATTATGTCACTGCAGACTGAAGCCCTTGACCACCTGCCATAAAAAGATAGTAGGCAGTTTTTATGCATTACAGTATAATATATTTATATACTGTAGCTTGTTCCGTCCAATTACACCCCCACCCCCTTGCAGCATGACATGCATTCGCGCTTGGTCAACACCGCCCCCTGCCACATCTGATCGTGTTCACTTCAAAACATATTGCCCCCCTATTGATTCCACATCAATGCTTCCTATGTGTAGCAGACACCGACACGCTCAACCATCTCCTCTTGTAGCCTTTTCCCACCCTCTATATATTTATATTCCACCCCTACAGGTGACATCACCACACTTGCGACCAATGACAGGACACAGACTACCCCCAATAAATAATGACAGCAAATCTCTTTAGTTTCAAAAAAAAAAAAACACCACCATCCCTGATTAGCCACCATCAGCCCCAAGAGGTCCCCAGTAGCTGACAGTCCCTCCTAGCTGTGACAGTAAGATCGCCACCCCGCCCTCTGTTGACGGTCCGAACGTCCTCCATTCAGATCCTGACAGCCACGACACCACTTCCGGGATTTGTGTTCCAACCTGGAACGCATCGCTCTCTGGGGCCACTTCCGGTCATGCGCAGTGGGCCTGAGATACGCTCCAGACACACTAGCCAGGAACCAGCAGGGATCCACACCGCGACCGCCTACCTGGACCCCTGCCATCACCAAAGGTGACGTAGTTCAGCGGCAGAACACGCCCCCTAAAGTTTGGCACCCTTTCTTGACCACTCCCTCCTTTTTTGGCGCATTTCTCAGAAAATTAGCCAAACTACCAGGCCATAAATAGTCTGCCCTTCCATATCACAAGTAATACTACTCCTGATGAAGGGACATCGTCCCGAAACGCGTTGAGCCAGATTTTACACTAAATAAAGAAATTTGAACAGAAGCTTCCTGACTGTGGCGACCTTCATCTTTCGCCATCTTGATGTGACCGGTTTACCGGTGTAATATGCTTATCCAAGTAAACCCCCCCGTGAAGTGAGTACCATCTTTATGTTCATACTTACACCGCTGTGTATTTAATGCACCAACAGTGACGATTTTTAAAGTTATACCAATTTTAAAGTGATTCCTTATATACATTTTTATATCTTATTTTCTGTTCTCCTGCCTACACTCACTGTTTTTATCCACACCACTTTTTTTATATTGCCTTACATTATCCATACTCTGTCTTGCATATATTTGCTCCCTTAGTCCCATCCCCTTACCCCGCCTCTCCCCCTCCCCCTTTCCTTCCATTTTTGTCACAGCAGCCTTCCCACCCTATTGATTGGCGCTTCCACATGGTCACTTTAGAGTGAAATTGGGAGTGCCCTCACACCCAATTTTCTCCCTCCCCCCTTTTCACTTATCTCCATTTACCTGCAGACTCTTCTGCAGGGCTGACCCTGCATAGCAGCCTCTCCTCCGCCCCCCCCCCTTTTCCCTATCCCCCCTATCCCCTGGCACTTTGGGTCCCCTGGACACCTGCTCCATTGGATCCCTGTAACCCTCAAACTCTCTCTCTCTCACAACTGGGAAAAATGTCATAGTTACATAGTTATTACTGTTGAAAAAAAAAATCTATCAATTTCAACCAACTGTGTGAGTAAGGCCTCATGCACACGACCGTTGTGTGCATCAGTGGCCATTGTGCCGTTTTCCGTTTTTTTTCGCGGACCCATTGACTTTCAATGGGTCCGTGGAAAAATCGGAAAATGCACCGTTTTGCAGCCGAGACCGTGATCCGTGTTTCCTGTCCGTCAAAAAAATACCTGTCCTATTTTTTTGACGGACAACGGTTCACGGACCCATTCAAGTCAATGGGTCCGTGAAAGAACACGGATGCACACAAGATTGGCATCCGTGTCCGTGATCCGTGGCCGTAGGTTACTTTCATACAGACGGATCCAAAGATCCGTCTGCATAAAAGCTTTTTCAGAGGAGTCCCAGTGTAATCGTTGGGGCTCCGATCGGTACCCATGGCAACCGGGACGCTACTGCAGTCCCGGTTGCCATGGTTACTTAGCAATTTGTAGAAGCTTCATACTTACCTGCGAGCTGCGATGTCTGTGTCCGGCCGGGAGCTCCTCCTACTGGTAAGTGACAGGTCTGTGCTATAGGCAATGCGCCGCACAGACCTTTCACTTACCAGTAGGAGGAGCTCCCGGCCGGACACAGACATCGCAGCTCGCAGGTAAGTATGAAGCTTCTACAAATTGCTAAGTAACCATGGCAACCGGGACTGCAGTAGCGTCCCGGTTGCCATGGGTACCGATCGGAGCCCCAGCGATTACACTGGGACTCCGATCGGTACTCTTCACTGCCACCAATGATAGGGGGGGAGATTTTAATTAGGAGGGGGAGGGAGGGGAGAGGGCCCACTGGCCACCAACGAGTTAACTACAGCGGAGGGAGGGGGGGCCCACTGGACACCAATGAGTTAACTACAGGGGAGTGAGGCTGGCTACCAACAAGTTAACTACAGGGGAGGGAGGGGGGCCCACTGGCCACCAATGAGTTAACTACAGGGGAGGGAGGGGGGCCCACTGGCCACCAATGAGTCAACTACAGGGGAGGGAGGAGGGCTGGCTACCAACAAGTTAACTACAGGGGAGGGAGGGGGGGCCCACTGGCCACCAATGAGTTAACTACAGGGGAGGGAGGGGGGCGGCCGCACTGGCCACCAATGAGTTAAAAACAGGGGGGGGGTCTGCCCCCTGCTGCCTGGCAGCACCTGCCAGGCAGCAGGGGGCAGTCATGTACACAGTTTTTCAGTATATTCTAACCTGAAGCGTCCCCATCACCTGTCGGATCTGAGTTTCACGATCTAGCTCATATCCGACAGTATATTCTAACATAGAGGCGTTCCCATGGTGATGGGGACGCTTCAAGTTAAAATATACCATCGGATTGGAGAAAACTCTGATCCGATGGTATAAAAGGGACTCCTGACTTTACATTGAAAGTCAATGGGGACGGATCCGTTTGAAATGGCACCATATTGTCTCAACGTCAAACGGATCCGTCCCCATTGACTTGCATTGTAATTCAGGACGGATCCATTTGGCTCCGCACGGCCAGGCGGACACCAAAACAACTTTTTTTTCATGTCCGTGGATCCTCCAAAAATCAGGGAAGACCCACGGACGAAAAAACAGTCACGGATCACGGACCTACGGACCCCGTTTTTGCGGACCGTGAAAAAATACTGTTGTGTGCATGAGGCCTAAGACTGATTTCTACACATTTTCATAAACATTATTATAATAATATTACAGGCTATAGCTTCTAGAGATGGCTCGCTGATCCAGGGAGTTATTCTGATTGCCTGATTGGAGTCGGAAAGGAATTTTTTTCCCATTAGTGGGGAAAATTGGCTTCTACCTCACAGTTTTTTTTTTTTTTTTGCCTTCCTCTGGATCAACTTAAAGGATAACATGCCGAACTGGATGGACAGATATCTTTTTTCGGCCTTATAAACCATGTAATTATTTTACTATGTAGACAGTATCTAATCTGTCCACACACATTTATATATCTGCCTGAGACATAACTGCCTGCTGAGTTTTGCAGCAATCCAACATTTTTATGTGGATGCATTAATTTTTTAATAATTGTGTCAGTGAGTATACACATAGAGCAAGGTCATAATGGGATTAAAAAGCTGCCTTCGTACAAAAACACAACCAGCTTACAATATTGCCTCCTGTATATCTACAAAATAGTCATGGCCAATGTAGGGTTGAAAGGATATATTTTTCGATGCTTTGATACCTGGTTTGGTCCAATAATGGGATTACCAGTTTTTTCATACTAAGCTGTGCTATTACACAACTTAACATCAGTTCCTGTCAGAGAATATGGTGTGCGCACAGCGCAAAACACACATCGGCATCTATACAGTGAAGAAGGAGAGAGGGAATCACTCCCTCCCCACTGTGACAAGGCCAGCCACTGCAACCAATGAAAAATCTGAGTTACCTTGAGGGGGAGGGGGGCATTAGCGAGAATTGGAGTACAGGTGTCACGGCCACGGTTATGGCCGTGACTCCTTGGGAGCCACATACAGTTGCCCGCGGTTTGGGTAGTTGTTTCAACCGCAGCTTGATGCATAATGTTGTTTGCCTCAAGTGCGGTTGCCGCAGACAACAGCTATGTGTGCGGTTCCCTTGGAGTTGTGTGCGTGTGTGTATGCACGTTTGTATGTCTGGTGTGCACTTTGTGTTGTCTGGTGTGCACTTTGACATCTTCCTTTCTCTGTGGCTGCCCGTGGCAACGTTTGGAATGTTGTACATGTGGTGGCAGTGTCCCGGCCTTCGGGCTGTCTCCCAGGATGGCTGTCACCCATGTCGTTGCCTGCGGCAACAGCCACAGTGTGATCTTAGTTTGTGTGCACTTCCCTTTAATGTGTGTTTCCCTTCTCTGGTGCTGGAAGGGTTAACTCCCTTCCCAGTGTGTGTGTGTCACTGGGTGTGTCCGACTGTGGGGTGTGGCTTCTTGGCCTATAAAGCCTCACTGTTTGCTCAGGTCTGTGGGTTGTTTCAGCCATGCTTGCTGGAGCAGCCTCTTTTGTTTCTATCTGCCAGTGAGAGCCACCCCTGTGGTCATAAAGAGAATGTCACTTTATGTTTTATGTCATGTTGTATGTGATGTCCATGTGTTGTACCGTTGGGACCTTTGTTCGTTTGGTTTGTGCAGCTAATGGTTCTGGATTCTGTGTGTGCTCTGGGATCCAGTCAGCAAGGCTGTGGCAGGTTGGTGGAACTCCTTAGTTCACCTGCCATTTCCATTAGTCTGTTTGGGTTCCCCTTTTTCCCAGCAGCTTGGCCATTGAGACTCCTGCTCCTCCGTACCTTGGAGGAGTAGGTCGTCTTACCCAGCTCCTAGCTCAGGGATCTGCGGAGGGTAAGTCAGGGCTCTGAGGTTCCTGCGCATGGGTCCTCCTACCTTAAAGGTCGGCCCATGCAGGTAGGAGTTAGGGTCAGGTTAGGGATGCTTGAGGAGGTGACCTGCTCCCTATCCTGTTCTCCTGGCCGAGCAGCCACAACATCAGTGGGCATCGCACATCTGAGGGTTTTCCCCATCCTCAGCCGTGACAACAGGGCATTGTACTCCAGGGCATCGGCCTTGTACTCCAGGGCACTTCATTCAATCCTCTTTTTTTTAATTAAACCATTATATTGCGGGGCAACCCAAAGTTGAATGAACCTCTCCTCTGTCTGGGTGCCGGGGCCTAAATATCTGACAATGGCCTGTTCCAGTGGTGGGTGACATGAAGTCTGATTCTCTGCTATGACATGAAGCCTGAATCTCTGCTATGGGACCTCTCTCCTCTGTCTGGGTGCCGGGGCCTAAATAGCTGACAGTCGGCGGGGGTCCGACACCCAGCTGTTTGAGAAGGCAGCGGCGCTCCAGCAGTGGCGCGGCCTTCTTACTGTTTACCGCTGGCCCAGTGACGTCACGACTAGTATCAACTAGCGTGGGCGGGGCTAAACTCCATTCAAGTGAACAGAGCTTAGTCCCGCCCACGCTAGTTGATACTAGCCATGACGTCACTGGGCCAGCAGTAAACAGCGAGAAGGCCGCGGCGCTGCCGAAGCGCTGCTACCTTCTCAAACAGCTGATTGGCGGGGGTCCCGGGTGTCGTACCCCCGCCGATCAGATGCTGATGATCCATCCAGAGGATAGATCATCAGTTAAAACCAAGAGCAGAACCCCTTTAATCAAAAAGCATAGATGTGGTAGGCAATAACAAGTGCTCGGCGGCACTAAATCAGGTGCTCGGCGACACCAAATCAGAAACCATATGTCCTACCACAATCCGGGGGGTTCCAGTGCACATCCTTGAATCCCGGAGTGAAAGCAAAAACCATCTATCCCTGGGCTAGATGATGATGTGGTATTGAAGGACAGGGTGGGCAAAGAACTCTCCCTGATATTGCCCTACAGGGGGGTGCTATTCTGGCCCTGATAGCCTAACCACAGACCACCCGCCCTCATAACAGCGACCCCGTCCGGAACCTTACCTTATATAAAAATGGCCCTAGTAAGCCCCTGACTTCCAGGTGATCACTATATAGATTTATGTGTTTTGACTCATTATAAGGCCTCATGCACACGACAGTTTTTTTTCACGGCCCGCAAAAACGGGGTCCGTGGGTCCGTGATCCGTGACCGTTTTTTCGTCCGTGGGTCTTCCTTGATTTTTGGAGGATCCACGGACATGAAAAAAAAGTCGTTTTGGTGTCCGCCTGGCCGTGCGGAGCCAAACGGATCCGTCCTGAATTACAATGCAAGTCAATGGGGACGGATCCGTTTGATGTTGACACAATATGGTGCCATTTCAAACGGATCCGTCCCCATTGACTTTCAATGTAAAGTCTGGAGTTCTTTTATACCATCGGATTGGAGTTTTCTCCAATCCGATGGTATATTTTAACTTGAAGCATCCCCATCACCATGGGAACGCCTCTATGTTAGAATATACTGTCGGATATGAGCTACTTCGTGAACCTCAGATCCGACAGTATATTCTAACACAGAGGCGTTCCCATGGTGATGGGGATGCTTCAGGTTAGAATACATTACAAACTTTGTACAAGACTGCCCCCTGCTGCCTGGCAGCACCCGATCTCTTACTGGGGGATATGATAGCACAATTAACCCCTTTAGGTGCGGCACCTAAAGGGGTTAATTGTACTATCATATTCCCCTGTAAGAGATCAGGGCTGCCAGGCAGCAGGGGGCAGCCCCCCCCTCCCCAGTTTGAATATCGTTGGTGGCACAGTGTGCCCCCACCATCGCCCCCCCTCCCTCCCTCTATTGTATTAAATCGTTGGTGGCACAGTGTGCCAACCACCATCGGCCCCCCTCCCTCCCTCTATTGTATTAAATGGTTGGTGGCACAGTGTGCCAACCACCATTGGCCCCCCTCCCTCTATTGTATTAAATCGTTGGTGGCACAGTGTGCCAACCACCATCGGCCCCCCTCCCTCCCTCTATTGTATTAAATCGTTGGTGGCACAGTGTGCCAACCACCATCGCCCCCCCCTCCCTCTATAGCAGTAACATTGGTGGCAGTGTGCGGTCTCAACAGTAGAAGATTCATACTTACCTGCTTGCTGCTGCGATGTCTGTGTCCGGCCGGGAGCTCCTCCTACTGGTAAGTGAAAGGTCTGTGCGGCGCATTGCTAAAGAACTGTCACTTACCAGTAGGAGGAGCTCCCGGCCGTTCACAGACATCGCAGCAGCAAGCAGGTAAGTATGAATCTTCTACTGTTGAGACCGCACACTGCCACCAATGTTACTGCTATAGAGGGAGGGGGGGGGCGATGGTGGTTGGCACACTGTGCCACCAACGATTTAATACAATAGAGGGAGGGAGGGGGGCCGATGGTGGTTGGCACACTGTGCCACCAACGATTTAATACAATAGAGGGAGGGAGGGGGGCCGATGGTGGTTGGCACACTGTGCCACCAACGATTTAATACAATAGAGGGAGGGAGGGGGGGCGATGGTGGTTGGCACACTGTGCCACCAACGATATTCAAACTGGGGAGGGGGGGGTCTGCCCCCTGCTGCCTGGCAGCCCTGATCTCTTACAGGGGAATATGATAGTACAATTAACCCCTTTAGGTGCCACACCTGAAGGGGTTAATTGTGCTATCATATCCCCCTGTAAGAGATCGGGTGCTGCCAGGCAGCAGGGGGCAGTCTTGTACAAAGTTTGCAGTGTATTCTAACTAGAAGCGTCCCCATCACCATGGGAACGCTTCTGTGTTAGAATATACTGCCGGAAATGAGTTTTCACGAAGTGAAAACTTAGATCAGAAAAAGCTTTTATGCAGACGGATCTTCGGATCCGTCTGTATGAAAGCAACCTACGGCCACGGATCACGGACACGGATGCCAATCTTGTGTGCATCCGTGTTCTTTCACGGACCCATTGACTTGAATGGGTCCGTGAACCGTTGTCCGTCCAAAAAATAGGACAGGTCATATTTTTTTGACGGACAGGATACACGGATCACGGCCTCGGCTGCAAAACGGTGCATTTTCCGATTTTTCCACTGACCCATTGAAAGTCAATGGGTCCGCGAAAAAAAACGGAAAACGGCACAACGGCCACGGATGCACACAACGGTCGTGTGCATGAGGCCTAAAAGTATATTATAAGTATATTGCACCCTTCTGTGTATCACACCTATCGATAGTACACCTATACTAGTACTTAAAATGACTTTTGTGGCCCTATTAGCTAGCGTTTGGTGTACCTAACAGCCTGTCTCTGCTCCACACAGCAACCTCTCCCTACACTGGCAAAACACTGAATGTAAAATGGCGGCCAGATCAGGTTATTTATAAGGTAGGGGGTATGTCCATGTGCTGAAATCTCTCAATTGGCTGTCCTGTACCACCTGATGGATGTGTCATGGGTAAAAGTTCTTGATAATGTAAAAGAATATGGTGGGAACAAATTTTTCCATATGTTCGCATGTACGGCGAATAGTGATGAGCGGGAGGTGCCATATTCGATTTCGCGATATTTCGCGAATATTCGAATGAATATTTGTGTTATATTCGTCGAAATCGAATATTCGTAATTATTCCAATTATCGCGAATAATATACGAATTTTTTTTCCGCGTATTGCGATTATTTATCTTGATAGTATAAGGCAACGTTCCTATGCTAATTGACTATGGCTAGGCTAATATGTGTATTTTACGAAATTTCGTGATTTGCTCTAACTTCGTCTCTTAGAATATTACGAATATTCTAAAAGACGAAGTTAGAGCAATATTACGAAATTTCGTAAAATACACATATAGATTGTAATTTAGCTAATATAGTGCTATAATCCCTTTTTTTGCCTCAAATTTTTTTTTTGCCTCTACTAAAATATGTACACTATTAAAAAATATTACTATAGCAGTATATTAGCTTAAATACAATCTATGTGTATTTTACGAAATTTCGTAATATTGCTCTAACTTCGTCTTTTAGAAATTTCGTAATATTGTTCTAACTTCGTCTTTTAGAATATTCGTAATATTCTAAAAGACGAAGTTAGAGCAATATTAAGAACATTTGCAAAAGCCGAAATTGCGATGCGAGTAATATAGTACGAAATAATCGCATGAAGATTTCAACTTAGCACTGCTATATTCCATATTCTAGCCTAATATGGAATATAGCTGTGCTAAGTTAGCACTGCTATATTCCATACTAGGCTAGAATATGGAATATAGCAGTGCTAAGTTGAAATCTTTTTTTTTATAAAAAAAAAAAAAAAATATTCGAATTCGCAAATATATAGAACGATATTCTAAATATTCGCGAAATCTCGAAATTGCGATATTCGAGAAAAAAATTCGCAATTCGAATATTCGCGCTCAACACTAACGGCGAATCGTGAACACGCAAAGTTCGCTGTGAAAGGCATCAGCCTTTATTGTAAGCAGCGAGCATTTGAGTAGACACAGAAGTGGGATGGTTACGCTGATAATAGCGTTATCGTCGCTCACCATCTTTGTTGATTCCTCAAAGCTTCTTAAAACCTCAGAGAGATCAGACATCCATGCCCACTCCTCTCTTGTGAATAGCGGAAGCTGACTGAAAAGGCAACAACCCTGTTGCAGCTGGTATTCCACTACTCTGCCCTCTGCTGCTCACAAAGACTGGCAAACATGTGGAACATTGAGTTCGAGCACGTGCTCACATCCCACAACATGTGCACACATTACACAGATATTGCACAGATAATTTAACAGTGCACAGTGGACACCGTTTAAGGAAAAAGTACACTGAATGTCACTGATATTTTAAGGATGCGCACACTTTACACAAGAGATATGGTGCAGATAATTTAACTGTCCGCAGCGGACACTGTCTACGGAAATAGTACACTGAATGTCACTGATATTTTAGGATGCACACACTTTACACAAGAGATATGGCGCAGATAATTTAACCGTCCGCAGCGAACACTGTCTACGGAAAAAGTACACTGGATGTCACTGATATTTTAGGGATGCGCACACTTTACACAGGAGATATGGCGCAGATAATTTAACTGTCCGCAGTGGACAAAGTCTATGGAAAAAGTACACTGGATGTCAATGATATTTTAGGGATGCGCACACTTTACACAGGAGATGTGGTGCAGATAATTTTAATTTTGCTTGTCATGCAACTTAACCAGGAAGGAATCATGACTTCAGATGGAAAAAAATGACGAATATTCTAAAAAACTAATATATAGCACTATATAAATATAGTGCTACCGTGTTTCCCCAAACATAAGACATCCCCTGGAAATAAGACCTACTTCTAGTTTTGCCTCTCGCTGTAATATAAGGCATCCCCCCCAAAATAAGACCTTCCCGATAATAAGACATCCCCCGAAAATAAGGCATCCCCGATAATAAAACATCCCCCGAAAAAAAGGCCTCCCCTTTAATAAAGCCACCCCAAAATATAAGGCCCCCGAAGCTATGATACCTTAAGGCGTCTGACTCCTCTGGACCCTACGGGCGCCGCCACGCAGCTCACTGATTGGCCACAGTGAGCTGGCGGTGCAAGGTCTCTTTAAATTAGAGAGCCTGCGCCGCCGCCAGGACAAGCTGCCGCCTTCTTCTGCTCACTTTGCCCTGACGGAGTCTGCCTGACTCGCAACTTGGCTGGCATGGACACACAGGGGTGACAGGTGGGGGGGGGAATACCTAAGTGAAGGTGCGGGGGGAGACTAAATACGGTAATCCACTGTCCACTGTCACAGGGGAGGGGAATCATTTAAAATGACACAGGGGGATCAGGGTGGGGGATCATTGAAAATGACACAGGGGGATCAGAGGGGGGAATCAAAATGACACAGGAGGATCAGAAGGGGGTACTAAAATGGTACGGTAATCCCCCCCCTCTGATTCTCCTGTGCCATTTTGATTCCCCCTTCTGATCCCCCTGTGTAATTTTAAATGATCCCCCACCCTGATCCCCCTGTGTCATTTTAAATGATCCCCCTCCCCTGTGCCAGTGGACAGTGGATTACCATATTTAGTCCCCCCCCCCACCTTCACCAGACATCCCCCACCTTCCATCAGATATACTTTTGGGTCTTTGAAAAGTTTTTGCAATAAAAATCTTCAAATAACACTCCCTACACTGTCTTTCTCTTCCTATGCTCAAGCCCAGCAGGGAGGAGACTCGAGCATTGCTTTCGAGCACATGCGGTGCTCGGCTGAGTACCACCATGTGCCGAGCATCGAGATGCTTTAGCCAAAACTAGTGTTCAGCCGAGCATGCTCGATCAACACTAGGGATGACATCATTACCATTACACCAGTAATGTCCACATTTTACTGGTCACATGGTGGTGACAGTATCACAGGTACTTTATCCTAACACAACCAGAAAGTCTTGCTACAGAAGTTTCCTGCTGTTTTTATGTACAGATGCAGAAGACAGGTGTGTGCATCATGGAACACTACTATATGCTGATATTATTGTGAGGCATAAGGTGTTATTACTTTAGCATCGTATGTGTCTCACATTAATAGTAAAAGTGGCCCTATCAAGTATATCCTCATATAATGGGCAGCATTAGGTTAATACAAGGTACATAATGGGGTAATTTACAATTAATATGAATCATATGGAAGTCCAAAATGATAAAGCCACTTGTCTTACATTAAAAGTAAATTTCTCCATCATGTACATTCCACATAATGGGCATCATGGGGTTAATGCAAGGTACTGTATATGATGAGGTTATTTACTATTAGTATAAAGCACATGGAGGTCTACATTGATAACAGTATTTCCTCACATTAATAGTAACCCCATTGTGTATCTCCTCACATAACAAACAACATGGGGTTAATGTGAGGTACATGATGGGGTTAATTACTATTATTATGAGGCACATGGAGTTCTAAACTGATAAAACCATGCCACTCATAGTAAGGCCTCATACACACGCCTGCCGGGCCTCAAAACACGGATCTAGGCTGTTGGCATTTTTTTCCCCAGCTAGAAAAAAGTCAGATTCTTGTCCACAAAACAGAACAAAAAAGCTATTTTTTACAGGACCATTGGACGGACTTATAGTGTGGATGTGAAAAAGCACATGGGTGTTGCTGTCCACATCTTTGGGGTCTTCTCATTGAATCCACAAACAATACAGATCGGATTCAGATCAAGATTATGGTTGTGTGCAAAAAGCCTAATAGTAAGTGTCCCCATCATATACCTCACACATGTTGTCCTTTACATGAGGAGGTAGTTGATTGGGTTACTATTAACCCCGTCAAGCAACAGCTAGTTTAGACCAAAGGCCAGAGCCCCATATTTCAAATCTGACACCTGTCACCATTCTGTGACTGCTTTTTCATGAGACTTCATGTTAGGCCTCATGCACAGAAACGTATTTTGTTTCTGTGTCCGTTGCGTTTGTTTGCGGATAGGATGTGGACCCATTCATTTCAATGGGTCCGCAAAAAAAGCGGATAGCACACTGTGTGCTGTCCGCATCAGTATGTCCGTTCATTTGCCCCGCCAAAAAATTGTGCACCTCCTATTTTTTTCTAGTTTGCAGACAAGGATAGGCATTATTACAATGGATCTGGAGAAAAAAAAGGATACCATACGGAACGTCATCCATTTTTTTTTTTGTGGATCCTCAATTTTCGGACTGCAAAACACATACGGTCGTGTGCATGTAGCCTTAGTTGTGAATTTGAGTTTAACCACTTTACCTTTATGCATAAAAAATTCCAAAACTTTCAGAATATTCAGAAAAATTAGCTATTTTCAACAACAAAAAAATGCTTTTGAGACGGATAGTAATACTTCATAAAATAGTTATTACTTTACATTCCCCATATATCTACTTTATGTTTGCATCATTTTTTTATGTCTTTTTATTTTTTCAGGTAGTTAGATGTCTTAGAAGTTTAGAAGCAAATTATATATTTTTAAGAAAATTGCTAAAACCCATTTATTTAAGGACCAGTTCAGTTATAAAGTCACTTTTTGGGGCTTACATAGTAGAAACCACCCATAAATTACCTAATTTTAGAAACTACACCCCTCAAGTTATTCAAAACTAATTTTACAAATTTTGTTAACCCTTTAGGTGTTCCACAAGAATTAAAGCAAATTGGAGGGGAAATTTTAAAATTTCATTTTTTTGTGCGGATTTTCCATTTTGATCATTTTTAACAGCCAAACAAACCCTAATATTTATTACCCTGATGCTGCAGTTTACAGAAATACCCCACATGTGGTTGTAAACTGTTGTATGGGCATACGGCAGTGCACAGAAGGAAAGGAGCTTCATATTGTTATTGAAGGGCAGGCAGATTTTGCTGAAATGGTTTTCAGGTGCCATGTCACATTTCAGGAGAAGTAATGAGCGGCAGGGGCAATATTCGAATTTGCGATATTTCGTGAAAATTTTGTAGAATATTCATCATATATTAGAGAATTCAAGATTATATTCTTGATTGCCAAAATTGGCAATGTATTATTCGCATAATGGTCATGAAATACTGGCGGTCACTTATGCTACATTTTTCAAGCTGGTATAAGTTTTCTAAGACTGGAGAAAATGGTTGGCACGGCAGAACATTAGAATAGCTTTATATGCAGATAGAGTGCTCCAATATATTTGTGCTTGCAAATATGAGGCAATTAATGATGTGCATATTTTTTCACAATACGTGCAACCTGTGACATCACAGCACTATGTCTGTAGCATGTATGTATAGACAGCAGAACCTATTACACTGCCTAACAACCTGCACAGCTACACTATAGATCAATCTAACCTACACTGACTAGCTCCCCTAACTATCTTAATTTTATATATATATATATATATATGTATATATAAAGATGAAATAACGAGGCAGCACTTCCAGCTTTTAGTGTACGGGTGAAGACCCCAAACTTTAATCCAAGCGACGTTTCGGCCTACTCAATGAGGCCTTTATCAAGCTACATAACAGTGCAAATAACAGGGTATATATACCCACACTCCAATACAGGTGAATTACAATCAGTGATCACACATGTTTTCAATCCAGTCACATGACCCAGGACTACATCGTCACATGGCATTCGTGTATAATAAACATTACAATTATACTCATATTAGAGCACATACATGTGTTCATATTAGCATCAAAGAAAAGGCAGTGTGCACAACAATTTAAGTGTATATATAGTACATATAGGATCCATGCCCTTTATAACCAGTGAACAAGTTATACAGTGCTAAGTGCATATAGGGTTAAAATCAACTGCTGTCCTTACAGCTGTACCTTATTAAAAACCGGACGGAGCTCACCACATATAGACATCCCCACGTTGCCAGGGTTGGCGTCCACTCGTCGGTGGTGCGCATGTGCCGGGCCAGACGCCTCTGGCCACGCCCCCGACAGCGCCGCGCACCCACGCTACGCTCCAATGGACCGCAGCGTCATCCACCGGAACGCACGTAGGAGCAGCGGCAGCGAGGGGAGGGAGGCCAGACCATGTGACTCAGCGTACGTCATACCACAGGCGGGACATATATTGTAACCATGGGGATGTAAATATGTTTGGACAGGCGGACGGACCCAACGCGGCCAGAGCGCATACATGTGCACAAATCCAAAGAAAAAACGCACCAAAGGTTATTTGGAAACAGCCAAGGGGGAGGAAAATCAAGCTCTGCCATTAGCCTAGGGATTATATCGTCCCCCTTGGCCATCACCATCACCCCTCATGATGTGTGGCTATAATGGGACACACCCCTCCCATCAACCTACACATAGTATGATCTCGTGCGTGTCAAGTCACTGGCCCCAGGGTGTGTGGCCAGTGAAAACGCATACACCATCAATACATTTATATGCTATAAGACAATATTGGACATAGTGTGCAACCATGTAACAATCCCAGGCCGTCTAACGTCGTCCCGCATGTCTCCACAAGATGTTCACTGTCATGTTCATAATCAAAATCATAGAGCGGCTCCATCCAATACATAGACAAAGGTTCATCAAGCTAATCAAAACATTCTGAAAAAGAAGAAGAAATATAATGTCAATATACGATGGTAGTAATCTCAAGAAGGCGTGCACTGTTATGTTTCTCCTACACCAGACTAAATGGTCGAGAAGCCCCCACGCTAATAAGCACTACACGTATCCCTTATCCATACAGTTCCTATCTACATTCAGCATTGAGGCCATCAGGCTTCAGTGTGTGTAATCTATGTATCCACATGATCTCACGTTGTTTCAATAATTTTCCCTATTACCTCCCCTTTTGAGTGGGGGGATATGGTCTATCACCCTGAATTTAAGGTCCCTTTCTCTGTGCCCTGCCTCAACAAAGTGCTTCGGCACCGGGAGGTCTCTCCTCTTCTGACGGATCGAGTACCTGTGATAGTTCATTCTGGTCTTGACCTCACAGATGTTTTCCCCTACATACAAGAGATTGCAGGGGCAAGACAAAAGATAAATCACAAATGAACTATCACAGGTCAAGAAATGTCTGATTTCAAATTGGGTCTTCAATACCGGATGTGTGAATTTCTCCCCTTTTAGCATATAGCTACAGTTGACACAGCCTAAACACGGATAGCATCCATTCTTCTTACGACCTATATAGGTTTGAACGGGGGCCTTACCCCCAGCAACCTCTGCTCTCACCAACTTGTCCTTCAGGCTATCTGCTCTCCTATACGACATCAGGGGGGGCACGGCAAACTCCTTCACCTTTTTAAAGCTGTTACTTAGTATCGGCCAATGTTTTTTAATGGCTCCCGCTATCTGATAGCTACCCTCATTGAAAGTGGAGATGAATGGTACCCTATTCTGTTTAATGACCTCACTTGTCTTCCTGGGTTCTAGTCCATCCAACTGTCTGTGAACCAATCTTCTCGGGTACCCTCTATTGATGAACTTGTCTGCCATCTGCGACAACCTCTTATTACGTAACTCCGGGTCTTTAACTATGCGTTGCACACGGAGAAACTGACTCCGTGGCAAAGTCTTAACCATAGATCGCGGATGGCAGCTCTCGAACCTCAATAATTTATTGCAGTCAGTTGGCTTAGTGAACAAGTCAGTCACCAGTGTTGTGCCCTGTTTCTTTACCATGGTATCCAAAAATTGGACCTGCTCGGTGGAGTGTACAAGAGTGAACTGAATCTCAGGATCCATTTTGTTCAAAAATGTATGAAACTCAGCCAACTCATTTTCAGTGCCGTCCCAGATGACAAAAACATTGTCTATGTATCTCCACCACCCCCACACTAGGCTGAAGTGGTGGGACACATAGACGTGCTCAGCCTCCAGGCCCGACATAAAAATGTTGGCATAAGTTGGCGCCATATTTGAACCCATTGCGGTTCTCCGCTGTTGTAGGTAGTACCCGTCTTGAAACGCAAAGTAGTTGTATCTCAAAACTACACCGAGCAGGTCCAATATGAACTCCCTGCATTCATCAGTATATGGGGCTTGAGCCAGACACTTTCTGACTGCCTCTACACCTCTATCATGATTGATAGAGGTGTAGAGGCTCACCACATCAAAGGAGAGCAGCAGCGTTTGCGCCGTTATTTCCACATTAGCAATTTTATTCAGGAAGTCACCAGTATCACGTATATACGATTAGGCCCCAACTGCAAAACATCTAAGTATCTTATCCAAGAAAATAGCCAGATTGGAGAACACTGACTCCCTCCCGGAAACAATGGGTCTCCCAGGGGGGTTCTGTATACTTTTATGAATTTTTGGTAACACATATATCAATGGTGTCTTGGGCTGCGTTATCAGTAGGTATTTATAGAGAGCTTCATCAATCAAACCTCCTGCTTTGGCTCCATCTAATATTCTCGTGATAACCTTAATCACTTCAAATTTGGGGTCATGATTCAGCCGTCTATATACCAGGGAGTCTCCTAATTGTCTCAATATCTCGGAGATGTACCATTCGGTGTCCATCACAACGACGGCTCCCCCCTTGTCGGCTGGTTTGACCGTGAGGGAGCCGTCGTTGCAAAGTTCACCCAACGCACACATCTCCGCAGACGTCATGTTGGGATGTCTGAGACCTCCAACTGTCATAGGCTCTTTCAATTGTTCAATGTCGGCCCTCACTGCATTGATATATGTGTCTATGGCTGGACTTTTGATCTGTGGTGTGAAGTCACTCTTGGCATGCAAACCCACACCGCGAAGAGAGAGTTCACAACCTCGCTCAGTGTCCCCACCAATCACTTGTCTGTCAACTTCAGAAAACCACACTTTCAATTTAAGGCTTCTAAAGAATTTTTGCAGGTCTACTTCAAGTTGGAACCAATCCACTCCAACTGCAGGGCAAAACGATAGACCTTTGGATAAAAGTTCGGTCTGTGCATTAGTCAGTACATGGGAAGATATATTTACCACTATGGATTCCTTTTCCTTGCTGGCCGATTCCTTATACTCCGTTGTTCTTTTTCTCCATTTGTATTGTCTCCGCCCACCACGTCTGGTCCTTTTGGATCCATAGCTGGGCCTAAAAAATCATCATGCCGTTGTGTAACTTGAGTGGTTCCCTCCTCATTGGTAGATACCATTCTCCTCCTAGGGTTGGAATTATTCCATTTGCTGTTATTGGGATTGCCAGAAAACGGTTGACGTCTCTGTCCTTTCGGTTCTTGCCAGGTATAAACATTACCCCGTCTGTAATCCTCTTCATCACGCTGCCATTTCCATCGTTTGATCGCCTCCTGATCTTTCTTAAATTTATCCAAGTAGGCAGAGCAATTGGTTAGGTATGTGTCAAAGTCCTGTGTAGGGAGGGCTTCCTTTAGCCTAATCATAGCTCCATCAAGGTGCTCACGTACGGTGCCCAATTCATATTGCAGGAACTCCAAATTTAACAGTATCACATCAAGGGCATATTTATTCGAGATCTGTGTAAATTTATGTGCAAACTTACTGTCAGTTGGAAACAGACTTGGCTTCAATTGGGAGCGCATTCCCCTTGGGATTCTGTGCGACTTGTAGTACTCCGCTAGAGTCGCTAGGTGCAGCTCCATAGATGCCAGCCGTTTGCCATCTGCCTCATAGCCTTTTTTCAGCTCTGTAACTGACGGGGTAGATAAAAACGTGCAGTCGCTCACCAAATCGTGGAGGATCCTCTCCTCATCCTGCCTAGTGTAGGAGAACACATCGGCGGGGTCTCTCTCGGTTGTGTCTTGCATTCTCAGGTCAATTCAGTGCTAAGCTGCTAAGTCCTTAGATATAAAACACAGATAGTGCAGCAGCACAGGCAGAGTTGGTGGACTGGGTGCAAATCCCCACAGAGGTAGGCTCTTCCTCCACGATATACAAAGATGAAATAACGAGGCAGCACTTCCAGCTTTTAGTGTACGGGTGAAGACCCCAAACTTTAATCCAAGTGACGTTTCGGCCTGCTCAATGAGGCCTTTATCAAGCTACATAACAGTGCAAATAACAGGGTATATATACCCACACTCCAATACAGGTGAATTACAATCAGTGATTACACATGTTTTCAATCCAGTCACATGACCCAGGACTACATCGTCACATGGCATTCGTGTATAATAAACATTACAATTATACTCATATTAGAGCACATAAAGTTAAGGAGTTCTGCAGTTTGTTTAAACTGATGACCTATCCTCTGGATAGATCATCAGCATCTGACCGGTGGGGGTCCGACACCTGGGAGCCCCGCCGATCAGCTGTTTGAGAAGGCAGTGGTGCTCCAGGAGTGCAGCGGCCTTCTCACTGTTTACCGCAAGCCCAGTGACTTCACAACTTGTATCAACTGGCCTGGGTGCGGCTAAGCTCCATTCAAGTGAAGAGAGTTTAGCCCCGCCCAGGCCAGTGATAACAAGTCGTGACATTACTGGACCAGCGGTAAAGAGTGAGAAGGCTGCAGCGCTGCTGGAGCGCTGCTGCCTTCTCAAACAGCTGATCGGCGGGGGTCCCGGGTATCGCACACCCACCGGTCAGATGCTGATGATCTGAGAGAGAGAATAACATTGTCGTGACCTATAGTATCTGGATTGGTCGCGCTAACTGTATGTACCCGGCTCCAAAGGTAACTACCCCCACCACCCCCTCACCTGTGCTTCTTATCACAATCATCATCACTATTACAGCTACCCAATATCAGCCACCTTCATCAATTAATTATTTACACACTCATTTGTACGATGTCTCTCTCCCTCTCCCATGTGTGTGCATATGTATATATATATATATATATATATATATATATGTATATATATATATATATATATATGTATGTTTTCACATCATCTCATTCAATCCTGGCGGAATTATTATGTCATTATATTATTGTGATTATTGCTATTCATTATCATTATGATTATTACTATTTATTATCGCTATGATTGTCATTTTTGCTGAGTATCATCATGATTTATTATTATTAGTGCAATTATAATCCTATCAGTGATACTATTAGCACAATTTTGATTCCCCTGGTACTTGAATTTTATCAGTCGCCCTGATTTTTTGGGTCCTGTTTTTTGTATCAAGGCCACCACTTTTAACATCATTTTTATCATCAATATTATCATGTTATTATTGTTATCATTGTTATCAAGATTATTAATAATAATATTCCCTAATTGCGAAGGAAATTCTTATTACTATACAGATACCCAATTTTGATTATATCGGATCCTTCTGACTATGTTCTTTACATTTATGTGATTATTTTATGTGATTATTATATTGTCTATTACCCTCGCACCTTGCTGATGAATTATACAAGTCTATTTGTTTTATGTAATATTTTTTACTTCATTTTATTCATTCATGTTTTGCCCTTTAGCACTACTATATCACATTCTACTATTTCTTTTAGACTTGAAAAAGGAGTACCCTTACTCCGAAACACGTTGTCAACTAAATAAATACCTTTTTAAAAATACATCACTCGCAATTGTGGTTTTGCGCCAAGAGGTATCACATTGTGTACGACCCAGTACACATCTTTTCACAGTACTTTTATAGATCAGGTAGTTACAGAGGTGGGGATACAAATTTTGTGTCTTTTTCATTTATTTTTTTATTTTTTTATGACTTTTAAATGAACAGATATTAGAAAAGACAATTTTTATTTTACTTATTTAAATGTTTATTTTTAATATTTTTTTACCTTTTTTTTTTTACACTTTTTTCTTTATCAAGACCAATTTGGATCTTGAAGATCCAGTGGGCGTGATGGCTAAACAGTGCATTAACATAGTCATCTATTGCAATGTACTGTATTGTCAGTGCTACACTTACACTAAGGCTTAGTGTACATGGCAGCCCGGACACCTTTGTAAGACGTCAGGTTGCCATGGCAACCATTGTTCTGCTGACAACCCTATGGATGCCGTGGGCAGCTACTGACCGTGACATCAATGGGGTTAAACAGCTGATATCGGTGCCAGCACCGATTTTGGCCTTAGCAGCAGAGTGTCAGCTGTAAGTTACAGCTGACACTATCTGCTGATGGCAGCAGCTCTGTTCCTCAGACATTGCCATCACTGGCTGGACAAAGCTTCAAGGGGCACCAAGTATGTGGGGGCATATGGGGTGCATAAAGATAGGGGCACTGGTGGCACACCGGGGGCTTTACCCGATTTCAGGCTGCAATCTCCAGAGCGGAGATCACAGCCTGAAACCGGCATTTTCTCAATGAAGCGCTACGATTGGCCAATCAGAGTGTTTGCTGTCAAGGGACCACCCCATCTGCAGCAGCTCCCCTTCTCCTCTGTGTGGTCCTGGTATCTTCTCTCTGGGCTCCCGACAAGTTTGAGCCAGTGATTGGCTCAGCGGGAATTCACTGGCCTGACACGTAACACAGCTGCGGCCAATGATTGGCTGAGTGTGAAAGGTCCTCAAACTTGTAAGGAGCCTAGAGAGAAGATACTAGGACCACACAGAGGAGAGCAGCTGAGTGATTTATTTAAAAAAAAGAAGTTTAATTTTTGTCCCCCTTGGCTCGGCATCTCTGATCCCTAAGGCAGCCACTTGGTCTGCCTTATTATAGCACCAGGCCTGCTGAGCACAGTCCTTTCAGTGTGGATCTACTAAGCGTACTGTTTCTTAATACTCCGTTCGCCTTTGGACTGAAATACATATAGCTTGGCTGCACAGAAAAGTCCTCTAATATCTCCACTCACTCTCAATACAGCACAGACACCTGTCTTTTCTCTTTACAAGATGGCTGCTGCTCCATGTCTTGTCTCATCCTACTTCTCCTCTCACACTTTGTCTGCAAACAGGCAGCTGACATCATTGGGGGTGTGTTACACCAGCATCATATTACAATGGCTGCTGTCTTAAAGGACCAGAATCACAGAAACAGAGGAACAAATATACATTCAACTTTAACACAGTTTAAACAGACTAATGAAACTTGGGACATGATTGGGCTGTTTCTTACACCGTTATGCATTCTGTCATGGAATTGCGTTATGGTCCGTGGTATCAGAATCCATAACGCAATTAACATTATAAAACAGCACAAACCGAAAACAAATTTCAAAATCTGAAATTCGCTCATCCCTAAATATGTGTTTTTTTTCCCCCCTCCCTTATTCACTATATGTATGCCTTTTACTTCGCTTCAAAATATCTTTGCTGCAGATGGACAGCCTACAATTGTATGAGAATAAAAAAGTGTGAACAAGTTGCTTTTTAAACACAACATATTTTGTAGCATTTTATGCATTCCCTCAAAAACAAATCAAATAGAGAATATTTATCGTAAAATAAGGATATTTTGTAAAAAAATAAAAATAAATGCAACTCAAATAGAGAATATTTATCGTAAAATAAGGATATTTTGTAAAAAAATAAAAAATAAATGCAACTATTCTTTATCCAATGTTCTGGTCATGGTAATCATGATTTTCATCTTTATCCTTGAAGTATTTTTCCTTCTTCTGGTCCTTCATGGTCCACATTTGATATTAATATATTGATTTTTAACATACACTGAATTGTGTGTTTACAACATTACAATAGTGCACTGATATGTTTCATAAATATAGAGGTTTTCAATGTAAATAATGTAATATCCCCTATTTATTAGTTGACATTCCGTTCCATGGAATGTTTAAGACACACCGCAACATGGTATGAATTGGCTCATAATTTTCTAATTCTCTATCAGTAAAGAAAATTTTCATTAAATGTGAGTGATTATGAGGACATAGCACACAAGTAATAGTGATATCTCAATTTATCATCAGTATCTTCCTTAGCTCTACTGGCAAACAAAAAGAGATTGCCAAACATGGAGAATGCCTTTAGCTATCACGCACCAAGAGATATAGGTAAATTACACATTCATAACTGTTATATCTGAACATTAAATAAATGATATAGAGCATAGCATCAATTACTTTTCTGCTACTGCAGATAACAACAAGGTATATTGTATAAAACAGCCAATAGAAAATGTTTTCATGTTGCAAGCTGACCTAGCCAAATTGAGTAATTGAGTAGTCTGGCATCCACAAAGCAAATGACATTTAAAATGGATTATTAAGTTATACATCTGGGTCTAAAACTCAGAATGTGTCATATATTTTGGCTGGATGGGGGATTGACAGTGGGAGAACTACTAATGGAGACGGATCTTGTAGTCTAAAAACAGCAGGAAGTGCAATTTGCTGCATTGAAGACCAGCGTGCTATGTCATGAATTAAAGGTCGCATACACACAAAAGAGGAAAAAATCTAAATACTCCATAAAGCATTAGTACTGATTTATCATAACGGGACACTTCCACCAGAATGGGGAAGTTTTAAATCAATATTCATAGAATCATTTTTTATTTTAGAATTGTTACATTTTTCTTTCTAATGTTGGCAGTGCTGCACCATTGAAAATGAAATAAAAATATTTTATTTCTGTAGTAATCAACACAAATAAGACCTCCTATATGGAAGTATCTCACAAAAATGAGTACACCCCTCACATTTTTGTAAATAATTTATTATATCTTTTCATGGGACAGCACTGAAGATATGACACTTTGATACAATGTAAAGTAGTCAGTGTACAGCTTGTGTAACAGTGTAAATTTGGTGTGCCCTCAAAATAACTCAACACCGACATTAATGTCTAAACCGCTGGCAACAAAAGTGATTACACCCGTAAGTGAAAATGGCCAAATTGTGCCCAAGTAGCCATTTTCCTTCCCTGTCATGTGGCTTGTTAGTGTTACAAGGTCTCAGATGAGAATGGGGAGCAGGTGTGTCACTGGATGTGAGTGGTCACTGGACATTCAACATGGCACCTAATGGTAAAGAGCTCTCTGAGGACCCGAAAAATAAAAAATACAAATTCTGCTCTACATAAAGATGGCCTAGGCCAGTGATGGCTAACCTTGGCACTCCAGCTGTGGTAAAACTACAACTCCCAAGATGCCCCCCTTGCTTGGCTGCTCTAAGAACTTTGTAGAAATAAATGGAGCATGTTGGGAGTTGTAGTTTCACCACAGCTGGAGTGCCAAGGTTAGCCATCACTGGCCTAGGCTATAAGAAGATTGCCAACACCCTAAGACTAAGCTGCAGCACGGTGGTCAAGACTAGCGATGAGCGAATCGACTTCGGATGAAACATCTGAAGTCGATTTGCATAAAACTATGTTTCAATACTGTACGGAGCGAGCGCTAAGTACAGTATTAGAATGTATTGGCGCCGATGAGCCGAAGTTATTACTTTGCAAAGTCTCTCGAGACTTCGCATAATAACTTCATAAATTGATTTATATTGTAGAAAAACATTTCCCAAACTCGGGTTCGGTTCCAAGGTACCACTTCTCGAGTTCGGGAAATGTTTTTTTACAGTATAAATCAAATTTATGAAGTTATTGTACGACGTCTCATTAAACTTTGCGAAATAATAACTTTGGCTCACCAGAGCCAATACATTCTAATACTGTATGGAGCTCCTGCTCCGTAAAGTATTAGAACAAAGTTTTATGCAAATTGACTTTGGATGTTTAGGAGTTATAGAATAGATGGAGTGGCACTGCACTGACGATACAATATCCCTTTTTATATTAGAGAAAACGTCACCAGGGTACTTGGCGGAGATATATGCGGCATTGACTGCTAACAGTGGTGCTTAGCCCAACGTGTAACTAGATTGTTACTGTTGCGATATACTTGTACATGAAGAAGACAAAGGGCGGCACTCACCAGTACTTGCAGAAGTAGTTTCTTTATTCCATTTCAATGTGAGGGAGGGAGAAGACTACATACATGTGTGCATCAGCAGGACTAGGCGACGGACGTTTCACACCTCAGTGCTTCGCCTGGCCTATAATCAGGTGATGAATTTCACCTACTTTTAAAAAACCTGGCTGTGACGCGCTTCTCTCTCTGTGCCGCCCAGCTGGCGCTCACCTGTGCGTCACAGAGAGAATATTGCGTCGCTGTGTGAAAGATACATTGCATTTAAAATAACAAAACGATCATGCAAACAATATAAAGTGAGCAAAGGCACTTACAGAAAGATCCCCATGTCGATCTTAGTGTCTGGTAGTTCCCTTCATGTTCCTGTCTCATGTCTTCGATCAGGCGTAAACAGCCCTTGCCAGTGGTGAGTGAATTGATATGTTCTCTGATCCTTTCTTGGAGGCATCTAATAGTTTTTCCTATGTAGAACCTGCCACATTTACATTTCAGCAGATACATGACATATTTGCTTTTACAAGTGATTAGAGTATTAACCCTGTACTGGATCCCTCCAAAGACCAGGGTATCCCATTGCAAATTAAGTTTGCAACATGAGCAGTGACCGCATCTGCGGTTGCCCTTGGGGCCCGAGTTTTCGAGCCATTTTACATTTTATTTCTTTCCTGGAATCTATTTCGGACCAATTTGTCCTTCAAGGTATGGCATTTCCTAAACGCTATAATTGGTGCAATGTTTTTTTTTTTTTATCCCTGTCAGGGATTCAACTCTTTCAGGTATGCTCCAATTATTTTTTATTACCTTTTTTATGCATTGGAGCTTATCCTCAAAAATAATGCCTTTAGATTCGGGGACACGTGGTACAGGCAGAAGTTTGGCACAGCCATGGGCACACCGGTCACATGTACTTTTGCAAACTTGTACCTGACGAAATTTGAGGACAAATATATTTATGCGCTTTCTAATCCCTTCATACACACATACCTAAGATACATTGATTACATGTTCATAGTGTGGACAGGCACAGAAGATGGTTTACACCTCAAATTTTTAGATGTTGACATTTCTGTGAGGCAAGACGAGTTGGTGACTGAGGGATACCGCAAACCCACGGCCACCAACTCACTTTTGCACTATTCAAGCTATCATGCCCCCAGCATCAAAAGAGCCGTACCTTACGGTCAGTTTGTTAGACTCAAACGCATCAATAAGCATGACGAAGATTATGACAGACAGGCTTTGGACCTAAAAAACAGGCTCCTAGCAAGGGTGTATCCCTTAAAATTACTTAATGATGCCATGAGAAAGGCTGCACTTAAAACCTCCAAAAAATCCCAAAGTGACCTTGATTGGTCAGGAAGAAGAAAAAAAGGATAAACAAAATCTTAATCCTTTTGTCTTCTCTTTCAAGTTTGGACCAATGGCACCTCACATAAAAAAGGTCATTAAAAATAATTGGAGCATACTTGAAAGAGATTAATCCCTGACAGGGATAAAAAAACATTGCACCAATTATAGCCTTTAGGAAATGCCATACCTTGAAGGACAAATTGGTCTGAAGTAGATTCCAGGAAAAAAAAATAGTAAAATGGCTCAAAAACTGAGGCCCCAAGGGCAACCGCACATGCTGTCACTGCTCATGTTGCAAACTCAATCTACAATGGGATACCCTGGTCTTTGGAGGGATCCAGTACAGGGTTAATACTCTAATCACTTAAAAAGAAAATATGTTGTGTATCTGCTGATTGTAAAGGATCAGAGAACATATCAATTCACCACTGGCAAGGGCTGTTTACGCCTGATCGAACACATGAGACAGGAACATGAAGGAAACTACCAGACACTAAGCTTTGCAGGAATAGAAGTTATTATACACAGTCTGCCACAAGGGGGAGATAGGCACAAGGAATTACTTAGGAGAGAGAGCAAGTGGATCTTGTGCGCATGCGCAACGGGTCCGTTAGGTCTTAATGATAAGATCGACATGGGGATCTTTCTGTAAGTGCCTTTGCTCACTTTATATTGTTTGCATGATCATTTTGTGTTATTTTTAATGCAATGTATCTTTCACACAGCAACGCAACATTCTCTCTGTGACGCCTGGGCGGGGCAGAGAGAAGCGCGTCACAGCCAGGTTTTTTAAAAGCAGGTGAAATTCATCACCTGATTATAGGCCAGACGAAGCACTGAGGTGTGAAACGTCCGTCGCCTAGTCCTGCTGATGCACACATGTATGTAGTCTGCTCCCTACCTCACATTGAAATGGAATAAAGAAACTACTTCAGCAAGTACTGGGGAGTGCCGCCCTTTGTCTTCTTCACGGTAAGAGCAGTGAGACTATGGAACTGCCTGAGGAGGTGGTGATGGTGAGTACAATAAAGGAATTCAAGAGGGGCCTGGATGTATTTCTGGAGCGTAATAATATTACAGGCTATAGCTACTAGAGAGGGGTCGTTGATCCAGGGAGTTAGTCTGATTGCCTGATTGGAGTCGGGAAGGATTTTTTTATTCCCCTAAAGTAGGGAAAATTGGGTTCTACCTCACAGATTTATTTTTGCCTTCCTCTGGATCAACTTGTAGGATAACAGGCCGAACTGGATGGACAAATGTCTTTTTTTCGGCCTTATGTACTATGTTACTATGTTACTATGTTACAAGTGACTTTGGATGTTTCATCCACAGTTGATTTGCTCATCCCTAGTCAAGACCATACAGTGGTTTAATAAGACAGGTTCCACTCAAAACAGGTCTTGCCATGGTCGACCAAAGAAGTTGAGTGCACATCCAGAGGTTGTCTTTTCAAAATAGACATATGAGTGCTTTCAGCATTGCTGCAGAGGTTAAATGGGTGGGGGGGTCAGCCTGTCAGTTCTCAGACCATACACCGCACACTGCATCAAATTAGTCTGCATGGCTGTCATCCCAGAAGGAAGCCTCTTCTAAAGATGATGCACAAGAAAGCCCACAAACAAGAACATGGATTACTGGAACCATGTCCTGTGGTCTGATGAGACCAAGATAAACTTATTTGGGTCAGATGGGTTTAAGTGTGTATGGTGGCAACCAGGTGAGTACAAAGAAAAGTGTCTCTTACAGTCAAGTATGTTGATCCAAGTGTCATGGTTTGGGGCTGCATGAGTGCTGCTGGCTGTGGGGAGCTATAGTTCATTGAGGGAACCATGAATGGCAACATGTACTATGACATATTGCTGCTGCTGTGGCAGAGACCCAATTGGTGACAAGACAGCTCGATGCCATGCACAGGCTTCCCAATGCGTAGCATGGCATCGGGACCTGCCTTCTACAGGGGCCGAGGCGATCCAGCCCCAGGCTGGGTCTCCTAGGCAACCTGTTAGTGTATTACTCAGTTTAATACACTAACAGGCAATGCTTTACAATACAGATGTATTGTAATGCATTGCAGAGGGGATCAGACCCCCAAGAGTTGAAGTCCTAGAGTGGGACAGAAATAAAGTGTAAAAAAAAGTGTTTTTAATAAGAAAAAATAAAGTTTCAAGTAAAAAAGTAAAAAATAAATAAAATAAAACGCCCCTTCCCCTGATTTTATAATAAAAAATAGGAAAAAAAACACACATTAGTCAATAACGACCGGCTCTATAAATATATCACATGATCTACCCTGTCCGATAAACACCATTAAAAAAATTGAAACTGCGTCAAAAAAGTGAAATAAAAAAAAGTATAGATATTATGTATCACCGTGTCTGTAATATCACATGACCTAACCCTTCAGGTGAGCACAGTAAAAAAATATAAATAAATAGAAACAGTGCCAGAAAGCCATTTTATGTCACCTTACATCACAAACATTGCAACACCAAGCGATCAAATAGACATATGCCCGGGGGGGGGCGGAGCTAGCAGAGCATGGTGCTCGAGCTTCTCACCACATCACTCAGCCTAACAGAAAATCTAAAGATTAACCCTGTCTAACCATGGGCAAACTTAGCAAAGAGAGAGGTAGGGAGCTGGAGCACACCCCGAGAACCAAAAAGTCCCGTCGCTGGCCTGCTGGGGGAAAATGGCAGCGGCTGAATCCCACGCCAAAGCATAGGAGGAGGAGGATGACGGCAGCTCCTATGCCCTCTCTGATACACAAGGGGATCCAGATCCGATGCCCATTACAAGGTCCTTCTTTAAGCAATCGCTGACCCAAGCCCTATCCCCTGTGATGAGGGAGCTGGCAGACATCAAGATGTAGGCGAAGCAGATGGACCACAGGGTGGAAGCACTCGAGGACTCTCAGGCCTTGATCATGCAGCACAGCAGGGCGATGCAGTCTCAGTTGCAGGCTCTCCGCACACAGATTAATAATGCCTATCTCTACCTGATGGACCAGAAAAACCATGGACGAAGGAAAATGTGAGACTATGCGGCATACAAGAGTCAGTTCCCCCCGACACCTTAACTGAAACTGTGTGCCAGATTTTTTCTACACTGGTGGGGCCTGAATGAGCCGCCGCAATTACTATTGAGAGAGCGCACAGGGCCCTTACACCGAAGCCCCCTACAGGAGATCCCCCTAGGGACACATTATGTGCTCTGTTAAACTACCTGGACACTGCTGCGGTCCTCAAGGCAGCGAGAGAAAGAGATTACATCCTGCTAGACAATCACAAGATCTTGATTTTGCAGGACTTGGCTAGCCAAACGTAGGGCCCTGTGTCCTTTGACAGATGTATTGAGAGCCAATAAACTATCTATTCAATGGCTATTCACCTTCGGCCTCAGTACCGCCATTAACGGCAGACAAATAGCGATAAGACACCCAGATGACCTGGTCAAAATATGGGATGCCTTGGAGATACCCTCAATTGACATACCGTCCTGGCTTCCAACAGCCGCCCTGGAAGAACTACAGTACCTAAAATCGCCTCTCCACCGCCATGGCAGCTGGCTTCCAGATTGAAGTCACCAAAGAGAAAGTCTGCACCTGTGGACTGATGACCCTCTCCTTTCTCCATTTAAAGACCTTGGATTTGATATATGTTTTACAACAATACTGCTAAGAACTTTATTAGCTACTTGAGAAGCTAGATCATACATAGTGAATGCTTATACCACATATATGAAAAATGTTTGGTATTCATCTGTTTCTTTATATATCTATTCTTCCTTACATAGGCTGGAGCTCGGCCGAGAGGACCCTCGGCGCTGCTTTGAGGCAGATGGGGACCTTGTCCCCCATTTAAGCTTCCTAGCAATCCCAGGGAGACGGCAGGGCCTTCCCTCCTGACATCTCAACCTACTCCTGCTTGATATAGAAAGGTCACATTATATTTCATATAGGCCAGGTGAGTGGAGTTCCTGGTGTTAACTAGGCTCGCTCACTCATGTCTCCCCCCCCCTCACCTCATGTTATGCACTTTTTATAGCATACAGTGGGATGCGAAAGTTTGGGCAACCTTGTTAATCATCATGATTTTTCTGTATAAATCATTGGTTGTTACGATAAAAAATGTCAGTTAAATATATCAATATAGGAGACACACACAGTGATATTTGAGAAGTGAAATTAAGTTTATTGGATTTACAGAAAGTGTGCTATTATTGTTTAAACAAAATTAGGCAGGTGCATAAATTTGGGCACTGTTGTCATTTTATTGATTCCAAAACCTTTAGAACTAATTATTGGAACTCAAATTGGCTTGGTAAGCTCAGTGACCCCTGACCTACATACACAGGTGAATCCAATTATGAGAAAGAGTATTTAAGGGGGTCAATTGTAAGTTGTCCTTCTCTTTTAATTTTCTCTGAAGAGTAGCAACACGGGGGTCTCAAAACAACTCTCAAATGACCTGAAGGCAAAGATTGTTCACCATCATGGTTTAGGGGAAGGATACAGAAAGCTGTCTCAGAGATGTCAGCTGTCTGTTTCCACAGTTAGGAACACATTGAGGAAATGGAAGACCACAGGCTCAGTTCAAGTTAAGGCTTGAAGTTGAAGACCAAGAAAAATCTCGGATAGACAGAAGCGATGAATGGTGAGAACAGTCAGAGTCAACCCACAGACCAGCACCAAAGACCTACAACATCCTCTTGCTGCAGATGGAGTCACTGTGCATCATTCAACCATTCGGCGCACTTTACACAAGAAGATGCTGTATGCGAGAGTGATGCAGAGGAAGCCTTTTCTCCGCCCACAGCACAAAAAAGTGGCGCTTGAGGTGGACTAAAGCACATTTGGACAAGCCAGCTTCATTTTGGAGTAAGGTGCTGTGGACTGATGAAACTAAAATTGAGTTATTTGGCCATAACAAGGGGCGTTATGCATGGAGGAAAAAGAACACAGCATTCCAAGAAAAAACACCTGCTACCTACAGTAAAATATGGTGGTGGTTCCATCATGCTGTGGGGCTGTGTGGCCAGTGCAGGGACTGGGAATCTTGTCAAAATTGAGGGACACATGGATTCCACTCAGTATCAGCAGATTCTGGCGACCAATGTCCAGGAATCAGTGACAAAACTGAAGCTGGGCCGGGGCTGGATCTTTCAACAAGACAACGACCCTAAACACTGCTCAAAATCCACTAAGGCATTTATGCAGAGGAACAAATACAACGTTCTGGAATGGACATCTCAGTCCCCAGACCTGAATATAATTGAAAATCTGTGGTGTGACTTAAAGAGAGCTGTCCATGCTCGGAAGCCATCAAACCTGAATGAACTAAAGATGTTTTGTAAAGAGGAATGGTCCAAAATACCTTCAACCAGAATCCAGACTCTCATTGGAACCTACAGAAAGCGTTTAGAGGCTGTAATTTCTGCAAAAGGAGGATCTACTAAACATTGATTTCATTTCTTCTTTGTGGTGCCCAAATTTATGCACCTGCCTAATTTTGTTTAAACAATTATAGCACACTTTCTGTAAATTCCAATAAACTTCATTTCACTTCTCAAATATCACTGTGTGTGTCTCCTATATTGATATATTTAACTGACATTTTTTATCGTAACAACCAATGATTTATACAGGAAAATCATGATGATTAACAAGGTTGCCCAAACTTTCACATCCCACTGTACTTTCTATATAGCGCATTTAGGTAGTGCAGCATTTGTTTGTGATTTTGCTGCGTCACCACAGCTACACAGAGTCACAAACGCTATTGGGACAAATAATTTCTACTAGTGTGATATACCAGTTGCCCTCCCAAAGAAACTGATTGAAGCAAGGGTGTTATATACCAATAATATACTTTCAATATAGTGCATTTGGGTAGTGCAGTATTTGTTTTCAGTTTTGCTGCGTTACTTCAGCTATACAGAGTGAAAAAAATAATAATTTCAACTGGTATGATATACCAGTTGCCCCCCCCCCCCCCAAAAAAAAAAAACTGATTGAAGCAGGGGTGTTATGTACCAATAATATACTTTCTATATAGTGCATTTGGGTAGTGCAGCATTTTCTAGTGGTTTTGCTGCATTACCGCAGCAACACAGAGTTATAAACACTGTTAGAACAAATAATTTGTACTGGTGTGTTATAGAGTTTCCCCCCCAAAAAAACTGATTGAAGCAGGGGAGTGATATACCAATAATATACTTTCTATATAGTGCATTTAGGTAGTGCAGCATTTGTTTGCAGTTTTGCTGCGTTACCGCACCTACACAAAGTGACAAACACTATTTGAACTAATATTTTCTAATGGTGTGAAATACCAGTTGCTCCCCAAAACAACTGATTGAGGCAGGGGTATGATATACCTTCCTCCACAAATACAGCTCTTCTATAGGGACTTTTGTCACAGGGTCATTTTGAAAATTACAGGCAGAAGAAAAGGCAGGCCATTCCGCAGGGTTGTTAGGGGTCGGGCAGGTGCACCAGGCCAGAAGCCTAAGTGGGAAGTTGCAGAAGGTGCTTGTGATTACATCAAAGGATGCATCAGACTTGGTTGAGTGGCTCACTCAGCCTTTCGCTTCTTCACCCTCCTCAGCCTCTCTATCTGCACCCTCTTCACTCTCTGCTATGTGCACCCACAAAGACACCACCACCACCATATCCCCTCAGCTCGACTCAGAGGAATTATTTTCCCATCCATTCCAAGACCTCCAATTCTTGGCATTGGCTCAGGAAGAGGAGGTATCAGCAGTCGCCAAATACCCCAGGATCCAGAACTTCTTGTGGCAGGCCTGGAAAATCTCTGGCCATTTTAGAAGATCTTACATGGCCATCAGACGTCTGATTTGTGACTGCCCGATGCGATGGAACTCCACCTTGTATATGCTTCATAGGCTGCTCCAGCAGAAACGTGCAGTTAACGACTACCTGTACGAACTCTGTGGCAGGACAGGTTCTGCGGAGCTTGTTTTTTTTAACCGTGCCAGTGGCTGCTCATGCGTGATGCATGCAGATTTCTGAGGCCATTTTATGAGATCACCAAACTGGTCAGTCGCCACAAGTCAACAGGAGTCTGAAGATGAGTCAGAGGAGGATAGTGCCCGGGGTGGAAGAGGAGCAAGAATAGCATGCTTTTAAACTTTTCTGGGATCCCTGGTGTTGTCCGTGGCCAGGCCAATCTACCGCTTCCAGTTTAGTGCAAATGGGGGCCTTCAT